>NC_141065.1:28610069-29192569 GCF_041138505.1 Cibotium barometz | reverse complement strand
GCCATTAATGTGGAAATGGAGGGAAAAGAAGAGATGATTTAAAAAAAATAGAGGCAAGCTACACAAATTGAAGGCAATATGCAAAGATTTAAATTTCCCCTCTACAAAGGAGGGAAACTCAAAACAATTGGGGAATCCATCATAACCCTACAAAAAAGAATCTTAAAAACATAATGGTTAACAAAAAACATATAGACTAAGTCTCCAAGGGCTTTCTGACACTAGGGCAAGTTGTGAGCAATTAAGAATAATCTGTAAGTTTGACGTGGTTTCTACCATGATTACATCCATGACTTCTATTGTGATGTGATTTCTAATCATGACTGTGATTCTACAGACATTTGCTGTGATCTTGCAAAAATATGTTATTTCTAGATCTGATAATTCTGAGTGTGTTTGAATCAAAAAATTTGGCCAGTTAAAACCATTTCATACACTTAAGGTTGGGAATGCTTGTTGGTGACGACATCACCCATGACAATAGTAGTGCATCTAACCAACTAGGATCCTCCTACCAAAGAAGCTTTGGGTCAGCTTACACGATCAGCACACACAAAGGAGTGTATTTTCTTTTTGCACAAGCTGAATTCTTTTAAATCATCAAGGAGCAAGGAATCCATGGAGAATCCTCTTAATGAGGAAGTGCAGGGGAGAAGGGAACTTCTTCTCCAACACTATCTGGAGGGTTTACTACCAATTAACTTTACAACTCATAACTGAGATCCAACTTCGTCTGGGCAACATTTCCTCTTCCAAGGCACCTATAGACATGAGAAAATGAAATGACCTCCTTGTAGTCCAAAATGATGGGTAAAAAGCCAGCAAAGTATATACTGAAAGCTTTGCTTTAAGCTTTCAGTATATACTGAAAGCTTTGCTTTAAGCTTTGGGAAGGAGATTCAGAAAGTGATTAACACAAGGAAATGCCCAAAATGACACACACAAACTAAGCTATGTCATGATCTTGATCTTCTTCACCCTCTCCATCACTAAAAGGACTCATGGTTACACAAGATAGAGAAGAAATGCAAGAAGCAAGAAAGTAGAAGAGAGGGAAAAAAGAAAGACACAACTCCCTTTTCATAAGAAAGGAGTCGTGCACTTCTCCAACCATCCAAACCACCTTTTCTTGATATTTTATTAAATTGAAAAACATACATCTTTCTTTATCCTAAGGTTTCCATTTGAGGCTTCATAGTTAGGCTAAGGTTCTCATGCTACCAAAGAAATGAACAAATTTAAATGTGCATTCACCTTTACAAATTTGCAGACCTGCTAAATAGCCAATCACATTTTACAAAAGATATATCAAATGAAATACAAAGGCAAAGAAATGCCTTGAATTAATGCATAAAATATTAGATATGTCGATGAACACTTTGAAATTGCTAATTTTGGTGCCAAAATTAGAGCTCATTAGAAAAACCTTACACGGCCAAGGGTTATTTACTAGTGGAAACATTAACTTTCAAACATCCAAAAGCTGCAATTGTTCTTGCATACACACTTTTAACTTTGGTTGATGTTGGCTCCAACTTTGGCTTCTTCAATTTCACCTAGGTCTCATATGAAAGCAAGTTGTGACTTGCTCTCGAGTCAATCATTGCAAGGAGATTAGTTATTGTCCTTCCCACACACTGAGAGTCCTACTTTGGGCCACCGTGTAGGCTCTATCTTAAGGTCTTGTTCCTCAATCAAGGTTAGAGTAGCCATGTTTATTTGGAGCGTCAGTCCATTTTTTTTGCTTTGGCTTGGGCTACCCTTGCCTTAGACTTTTCTTGTATTTCCTTTTTGAGCTTTTCTTATTTCTTTTTGCATGCCTGCTCCAACATGCCTTGGGTTACGGGTCCATAGTATTCCTTAAGTTTGCTACCATTTATGTAGTCATGCATCTCAATTCCATCAATGGTCTTGATGCGAGCTATTACCTGGAGGTGAGCTATGTAACTCTGAATGGTCCTAACCCTCAATATTTTAGTTTTTCCTCTTGGAAGAGCAGACCTCGTACATAAGTACTAGGTCTCCTTCCTATAACTCTTTAGATCTAGGTTGTGGTCAAACCACCATCTACGTTTGAGCTTTTCTACTATCATTCCATGTAGAGAAATTACTCTAGTCTCATCAAGCTTTTCCAATTCAACCAGCCTCTCAGCTAGAGCATTCTCCCTGAGACATTCTTTCATGAAAATTCTAAAGTTGGGCACCAAATACTCCATAGGCATCACTGTCTCAATTCCATAAGCGAGCTGAAAAGGAGTTTGTCCTATAGCTCCCTTATAGGATGTCCTGTAGGCCCACATTGCAATTGTTATCTTATGTTCCCAATCATTTCAATTTGCTTGGTCAGGATACCACAAAGGATTTTATTACTGCTTTTTGCCTACCCATTAGCTTGAGGGTAGTAGGGTGATGACTTATGGTATACCCCTATTCAATAAGTGTTCAATGACCTCATTGATAAAATGGGAGCCCTTATTGTGACCACCACCTCTAGGGGACTCCCGAATCTGGATATGATATACTCATATAATTTAGAGTAGTAGGGTGATGACTTATGGTATACCCCTATTCAACAAGTGTTCAATGACCTCATTGATAAAATGGGAGCCCTTAATGTGACCACCACCTCTAGGGGACTCCCGAATCTGGATATGATATACTCATATAATTTAGCAGTTATACGAGCATCTGTCGAGTACCTTTCGCTTCTGTCCACTTTGTGAAATAGTTAGTGGCCATAATTATATATCGGGCCTGCATTTGTCACGTATCTGGACTAATGGGTCCAATGAAGTCTATTCCCCATTTCTCAAAAGGTTGTTGCACAATAATCGAAACCAAAAGCATTATGTCTTGTCTATGGGGAATGTTAAATCATTAACATTGATCATAGTGTTTGATGAATTCCATGGCATCACCAAACATAGTTGGCCACCATAACCCAGCTTGTTGGATTACTTCGCTCATGAAATTTCCTCTAGCAATTCCACTATTAGCCTGTTCTAAAATGGTCAAGAAGTCATCCTCCCTGACACACCGTCTCAACACTTGATCTTTCCCTAGCTTATACAATTAACTAGCTATTAAGGTACGACTAACTTAATAATTGTTGCATTCTATCCTTGTTAATAGGAGGCAAGATACTTGGAGATTTCTTCACTCCATTTCAGTACCAGTTCTAATTTGAATAGAGTAGCATCTAGTAGTTCATCATCGACACTAGTGGCAACTTCTCCATTAGGTATTCTCGACATGTGATCTACCAGTACATGTTGTGATCCTTTCCGTACTACTATGGTCATAAAGTTGAAGTCCATTAATAGAAAACCAATGAGTAATTCACCTAGTTATGCATGATTTTTTTATAAGATAGAACAAAGCTTGATGATCCACAAAGATAAACTTATTTAGCCAATAAGTAGTGTTTGTACTTTTTCACCACATACATCATGGATAGTCCTTATCCCTCGATTGTGATCCTTTCCTTACTACTATGGTCATAAAGTTTAATTCCATTAGCAAGCCAATGAGTAATTCACCCAGTCATGCAAGATTTGTTGATAATATACAACAAAGCTTAATGATCCACAAAGAAGATGAAGTTATTAGCCAACAAGTACTGTTTGTACTTTTTCACCGCATACATCATGGCTAGTCCTTCCCCCTCGTCGATTGTGGTATGGCTCATCTTAGATTCATTAAGTTGTCGACTTGAAAGAAGATTGGGTGATCCAATTATGCTCCCGTGGCTATGCCAAAACACACCTAATTATGAAGGTTGATGCATCAATATGCATATGGAACATGAGATCCCAATTTGTCAGTCTCAAGATAGGTGCACTGGCTAATGCCCTCTTTAATTTATCGTATGCCACTCTTCGATCCATTCAAAGATAATCAAAAGCTTATATAATGGCCTAGAGATATTAACATAGAACATGATAAACCTCTGGTAATAGCCTACATGTCCCATAAATTGTTGTACTCCCTTGTATAGTTAGTGGGTGGTGGCAATTTTAAAATGAGTTTTACTTTACTATCATTGGTAGAAATCCCCTTTTGGACACAATATGACCCGATATCACTCCATGCTTTACCCAAAATTGGTATTTTAAAGGGTTTAAGGATATGTGATAAAGTTGACACCTCTCAAATACCTTCTTCAGGCAAGCTAGATGTTCTAATCATTATAAATGTACACAAAGATCATCGATAATAAACACCTCCAACCATTTTGTAGGAAATCCTTGAATGCTATGCTCATTAATCTCTATAAGGTTGCAGGAGCATTGGTCAATCCAAATGGCATGATCTTATATACAAAAGCTCCCTATGTGGTGGTAAATGTAGTTTTATGTTGGTTCTCCAGTGCAATGAATACTTGGTTGTATCCTGACAATCCATCTAAAAAATTATAGGCCTCTACACTTACCCACCACCCTTTCCAAAATGTGCCCCTGTATGGCAATGGACAATGATATCTATCAGTTATCGCATTCACCTTCTTCAAATCGACACACATGTGAAGCTTCCCAGTTTTCTTTAGTACAATCATAATGGGTGATACCCAATCTGTGTGCTCAATTTTGTAAATGACAGCAAAACAATGAGTTTATTGATTTCCTGCTAAGTATTTTGGATTCATTTGGTAGGGATGATGCTTGACTGGCCTTAAACCTTCCATGATAGCGATGGTGTGCTGTACCACTTCCGATGGCACTCCGTTCATGTCTTTATAGCTCCAAGCAAAGTAGTCCTTAATTCTTTCAAAAGAGTTATCAATGTCTCTTCCTCCTACAAATGGCAGTGAAGATTTTTTTGGGGTAGGCTTTGCAATATCAACCTCTTTCATCTCCGTAGGTCCATCATATGAGGTTTTGGTTTGATCACCATTTGAACATTATGCTCATAGGTGAACTGCTTTTCTTTCATTGATATCAAAGGATTTGAAATGCCTTGGAAAAATCTAGCTCCTCGTCATTCTCCTTCTTGCTCGCCAAAGCTCTTTTTGCTTCTCGTTCTGCATCAGCCAAAGCTTTATTTTGTTTTCTTCTTGGCTGATCTTGTGAGCTTGGAGGGTCTTGGGTCACTTTTGGCTCTTGCAGTGCTTGTAACATTACCCAGCTTAAATCATCTCCCCAATTCTTAGAAAATTCCTCGTGAAATTCAATGGCTTTAACGTATCTTAGCCATTGTGCATCTGTGGGTCCTTGTTTAAGAATCTCACTATGATTAGCTCGGTAACATTTTTTCCTCAGCCATTTCTTCTTTGTCTAAGAATCTCACTATGATTAGCTAGGTAATGTTTCTTCCTCAACCATTTCTAGAATTTCAACCTTGCAGTGGGCTGAATTTGAGGCTTCTTTCCTGTCATCAAATTCAAACTTGTGCTCTTCTGAAGAGATTTTCATCACTAAGGGTCCCATCGTGCATATTGTGGTGTGACTGACATCTCACCTTTCTTATCAGGCTCCACAAACTTCATCCCAATTTTTCCTACAACATCTATTGTAGCTAATACATGCACCAATTCTCGCAAAAATCATAATTTAGAAGAGGAGCATACAAGATGTTTGCTTCATGTGATGGTTTTAGTTGTTTATGGGTTTCACATAGTTGCATCAAGAGCTGGTTTTGTATGTAGTCTCTGAGTTGTTTCCAAACAACCCCCCGTCGTCGATGGGACGCATCTTCCAAGTTCACACATCTACTTTCAGGATTTGTGAATCCTTCCGTTTTGGTAAATGTGATCTATGGCCCAATTATGTACCAGCTTAGCACTTCTCATAAAAGGTCTTTCAAGAATCACATCGTACAAATCTAGCGTGTCTGATAAAATTTATTGATCGCAAACATATGGCAGTGTAGAAAGAGAAGACTTTCATCTTCAAGTTCTACAGAACTCTCATAGGTCGCAACATGGTACTGTCAGCCATCTTTACAATGAGGTTCGTCCACTCTAAGGCTAGTTTTTCCCATTTTTCCTCCTAACATTTCTTTATGGTGATGATACTTACTATGGCTCCACCATCAAGGATTGCAAGAGCTTGATAACCCTTGTGCACCATTAGAATTGTTGCATTTGTGTCGTCACTCTCGTAACACTTTCCCATTTGGTTAACTAGAATTTGGATAAGTTTTGGTAGGTTGTCCCTTCCACCCTCTATGTCCACATCCTTCTTAAGAGGCAAAGGTATTCCTTCGTCGGTTGGAGAATCAGCTTGCATTCTGACTTCTATCCAATCTTTTAAATTAGTCCACAATCGTCAGGGATTTCCTCTCAACCAGGTTCCAATTAGTATCTTGATCTTGCAGATAGCTCGGCCACATCCCTGGGTGCTCAGTTTCGACCAACATCATTATTGTATGATTCTAGAATACGATTTGCTCATTCATAAAGAGGATACTCTCCTCCTTCATCAAACATCCTTGAGAATAGGTCATCTCTTCCTTCCTCTTTTAAGTCAGTTTCACCTTCACTGCTTCTGAAATTGTCTCTAGCACATTCAGTCGTTTAGCTTCCCTTGTGATTTTTTGCCCAGGATAGACTGGTTCAATAGCTTAAATAGTGGTAGCGGTCCCTTAGCCCTATTTTGATTTTCTTGGACTAAGGCTTGTGCGGCCTCTAGTTTTTCAATCTCTTTCTGAGCATTTGGATATTCACCCACTCCCCTCGATATCTAAGGTTCTTTAATTAGTTTGATTTCCTTCCATGTTACTTCTTGTAAACAATCTTTTCCATATTACGTCTTCTTGTTTTCTTATCACACCTTTTCCTAGCTCGACTTGGTGGATGTGGTTTTTATTATTCCCTCATCCAAACCATCTTGAATCACCACTATAGGGTCTTCTTGTCCCACTTTTTTGCTCTTCTTCTCCTTCCCATCGTTTGTGTAGAAGGTTTAGCTAATGGTTCCCCCTTGGCTTTCAAGGTCTTTAATGTTTGCACACAAGTTATGACATTGAGTAGCATTGTTGCCACCCTTGATCACAACCCCAATCATTCGGAGTCCCATGGTTGGATTGGTGGTTATCAAATACTCTCTAGCGGCTTTATAAGGACAGTCCTAATTAGATGATCAATTTCACACTTTACACAACTCAATCGAGAGTGTGTGTTGACCTGAGTATTTTGTAGTTTTGTCGTGTTAATCTTGTGAGGACACTCAACTAATGGGCTCTCCTTGTAGCATTAATCTCCCGGCCCTTCCATTCTATTGTAGCTTGGAACACTAGTACTGGTATATTCCCTTGTATTAGAAAATATTATGGGGCTACCTCGTCTATCTCCTCCATGGTCGGTCAAGGCTCCTATGCATATTAATATTCTCCTTCCTCTGGCACCTCTTCAATGATCATTTGATTAACTGGAATTATGCGAGGTACTGGTGGTTATGGTGGTAGAACAGGCGACAGTATAGATACTCAAGTACTCTATATATTTCCCTCATCTCATTTTACACATTTGATAGATTTTCCCCTGGTTCAATCCCTTGCCTAGATGGTGCATGTAAAGCTAGTTGTTGCCATGTAGAAGGCACCTGAGGTACTTGAAGTTATTGTATAGGATGTGGGTACCTACACATAACACTAGTTTGGAGCCATGTTTGATTTTCTTGAAGACCACCATCGATCTGTTCATCCTTAGCCACTTTCCACTCATGGCTTTGTATAGCATCCGAGCTTCCTTTGCTTACTGCTTGGGTCCTTAGCTTGAACCACGCCCTGATACCATGAAAAGTTTGGGGGGGGTAAGAGAGAGAGAGCTTGAGCTCTTCCAAGCACACACACACTCACACAACAATGGATAACACACACACAAGGATGGAAGGCTGGAATCTTCTTATGCTTCTTACTCCCAAAAGAAGGCTACAAAAGATAAGTGAAAACCCAACATAAGTACTAGAGTACTTATGCACAAGTGGTCCATAATGTGAAATAGGTGAGCTTGCAACAAGATAAGTATGCCATAGCTTGGTTGGACTAGGTAGGTGTAGTCTAGCTATAGAATCATTGACAAAGATCCGTCATGTCAGCTACCAAACACACTAGTGGTGTAAATGTGAAATGGTCACACAAGTGCATCACGAGTGTCGGCTCGTGTTAAGCTTCACATTTCAACATGGGATGTAAATTCCTTGTCTCATTTATAATATTGAAGATAGAGTCAATACAATGATCCTATTCAATGCTATAGGTTACGGCATGGCAAGGTAAAACTAGGAAAGAGACATCGTTAATTAGAAGGGGTAAGAAGAATACAAGGATTTCAATCTAAAGGAACACACCTATGAGGTAGTCATTGTATGTAGAAGGAATGAACTTGATGGAATAGTCAAAAGGGTGGATAAAGTCCACAAAAGAAGGTTAGGCCAAATAACCACATGAAAGAACTAGCATAACCAAAACCGTCAACAAATGAGCTGAAGAAGTGGTTGGAAAATGAGAAGCTGTAAGAGCAAGTAGTAAGCTTGTGAGAGTGCAAGAGGACAACCTAGTGGAGATAAATTTGTGTCCACAAGATGATCCACAAAATGTCAAGGCCATTGCATAACTCGAGGAAAAATTTAGAACCTCATCCCATTTTTTTAATAAATATTGGGATATCTTTACATGGAGTCATACTCATACGAAAGGCATTGACCCTAGTTATAACTAGCATGAGATCAACCTCAAGAAGGATGCAATGTCAATTCGTAGTATAGTAGTACAAGATAAATCCCAATTATGCCAAACAAGTTAAAGATGAAATCGGCAAGCTACTCGAAGTTGGATTCATTGATCTATCCGATAGAAAAGTCCACAAGGATATCACCCATCAAAGAAAAATTTGAAGATCAAAAGATCAAAAGTTACTTATATGACCAAGTCTTTTGTACCAAAGCTCAACCTCTGACATAGATGAGCTTCTTATATGTGCACATGTCTCTAACGTAGGCATTGTATCCAAGATAACATCCTTTTCATCTTTTGCAAGAACTTTGTGCATGTACACCCATTTGGATTCATGAGATCACTTTGCATATTTTGCTCCACAATCTGTCCAACCGACCACCAAAAGTTCTTTATAACACCTGGAACATAAAGAAAATTTCTCAAATATTGTATACCTCCTTTGGGAACCTCTAATGGTATATTCCCAATATGAGTAGTAGGATTTGGTGTATCATCTCCAGTGGATGGATAAACTCGTCTTCTTAGTGACTTCTTGTTTTGATGCAAACAAGCCTTCTCTTCAAGTCATGTGACTTGTACACATGGATTCAATGTGCAATTCCTTATATCTCTTTGCTTTGAATAGTGATCTTGGGCTCAATGTCCATCTTGTTATAAAATTTGTTTTGTTGTTTTATTGACTTTCACCATTCTAGCCTCCTTGGTTTGAGAATTGTCTTACACCTTGATCTCTTTGAGTGTTCCTTTGACTCCCCCTATATTTGTTCTCCTCTCATGGCTATTGTTACCTTGGGCTCTCCCAAAGTTGCTACCTCTTTGGCCTTGATGTCCTTAGCCCCAACCTTTTCCTCTCGCTTTCATCACTCCAATGTGCTTTTGATGAGCTTCCCTTAAGTATCTATTCTTCAAGAATCATCTTTTCCACAAGTTCCTAAAAGTTCAAAATAGATGTTCTGGACATCTTGAAGTCACTTCCAAGGCCTCTAATGCATATCTCTACCATCTCTTCATTTTCAATTGGCTCACCAATCACGACCAATTGATCACATATACCTCTTATTTTTGCACCATAGTCAAATACTGCTTCTTCAAGAATCATCTTTGCCCCCACAAGTTCCTCAAAGTTTGGCAACCGATTTCGGGAAAAAATAGATGTTTTAAACATCTTGAAGTCTCGTCCAAGGCCTCTACTTCATCTCTCTTCCGTCTCTTCATCTTCAATTGGCTCATTAACAATGGCTAATTAATCATAGATACCTTTGTTTTTTGCAACATAATCAAACACTATCGGGTTTTTGCAGCATAATAAAACACTATCAGGTTTTTCTTCTCAATTGTGTGTAACTCTTCTCTGAGTTGTATGTATCTTATGAGATTTTGACACACTTTCAAACATACTTGAGAGTATCAGGAAGCCCATTCACAATGCTCAACATGTGGAATCATTACTTGACTCATTGTCTAAGCAATAATACTCATTGCCTTTTTCTCCTTCAATTGCCATACTTTGACATCAGTTTTATATTGCCTTCATAAACTCTATTGAGTCTCGTGAGATTGATGATCTCTTTCTAACTTCTAGTAGCTCTAGAGACATGTGTTGGCATTGTGTTTGCTTTAGTGATGATGAGTAAACCCATAGGTCATACGACTCAAGGAATATATTGATCTTGAACCTCCAAGCTTGATAATTGTGCTTTTTAATAGGGTCGATTTGTACTTCCATAATGATGACGAGGATAGAGTGTCATGTAGAGGGATTTAGAAGTGAAAGGTTAGAGAAAAACCTTATAGGGTATATGAGAAAGGTTTGACGAGGATAGATGGGAATATCAACTCAATCCGAGTTGAAAATGGACTTATAAAAATCCAAAAAACCAATTAATTGATTACTTGTTCTCTTCCTTACTTTTCAAAGTAGGATGACCTACTTTTGCTTTTTTTAACAACTAAAAAATAACTTTGTATTATTTTAAAAAAGTCACAAAAAAATGGCCTTGCACATCTGCATTAATGGCAAGCTTAGCCAATGTTTTAAACATTGAATGTCCTCCTAGCATGGCATGCAAACAGCCCCAAGGAAGCTGGATGATATCACAACCTAATGGTTAACCATCCTCTAATGCCCCCCCTCCCCCCTCGGGATTCCTATCCAGCACACCATGGGGCTTTGGTGGGTTGCTTGGGGACCCAAGGAAAGTGCCTCTTTGTGCGGGACCAAGCAATCAACCAAGCAACCTACTCTCAAGCTACCTTCACGCAATCAGCTCTCCCTCTCCCTCCCCTCTCGAGTCACGGTTGGGGCTCCCCCACCCCCGTGAAACGACCGTGACCAAGCAATCAACCAAGCAACCTACCTTCAAGCAAGCACTCAGCTCTCCCTCTCCCTCCCCTCGAGTCACGATTGGGGCTCCCCCCCCCCCCCCCCCCCGTGAAACGACCGTGACTCGCGTTCCTTCTCAAAAGCGACCCTCTTTCTTGTAAATATTTTCTATGTTAATACAATCTTGACCCCACCATGGGTCTTTCTTAAAATCAATCGTCCCTCTCTCACTCTTGGCAAGCAAATCATGAGTCCCTCGTTGCCGTTGGCTCCGCGTGAGCCACGGGGGACGTTGGCCGGTCCCGTTGGTCATTGGCACATTGGCAAGGTGAAGGGAGCTCCGTTGGGGTCCCGTGGGGATCGGGCCATCACACTTGGTATCAGAGTAGGAATTCGCTCAGGTGAGCAAATGTCCCATGCCTAAGAGGCGCGACATGGTTCAAGAACAAATTTTACAAGAAGCCGGCTAAACAAAAGTAGCAACGCCCCGTTGTCCGAAGCGGAAGCGCGATGGTGGATAGAGGAGGAGGAAGCCCTCTTGACCCAAATCAGATGGTGGGTCCGTCATGCTCAATGCCAAGAAAGGTGTGAAGAACGGCCAAGGCTCTCGCCGTGAGGAACATGGATGAGGAACATGACTTCTGGGATGCACACCAGGATAGTTACGAGGTGCAAGCTCAGATGTCACAGCAAGACCAACGCTTGGGCCGTCTGGAAGACATGTTGGCCACCTTGATGAAGTGGTTTCCTCGGCACCCTGCAGAAGCAGGAGAGACCGTGGGTCCTCTCCCAACTCCGAAAGGGAGTATGCTCAGACTAGCCACGCCGACACCATGAGAGGCATAGAATGCATGAAGATGATGGGTTTGGGAGATACAAACCTCAACCACCCGAGAAGTATTCAGGGCAACGAGACTCACTGGTTCTGCAGAAGTGGTTCCATGAAGTGGAAGAGTATTTGGAAACGAATCAAGTGGCAGACCATCATTGGATAAAGATTGCGTCCCGCTTTCTCAAGGGTGACGCTTTCAAATGGCTCCTAGCCGCCGCAGAGAAACACGGTGAGGGAGACATCTGGAGGTCATGGGATGACTTAAAAAAGGACATCACGAATTATTTTGTTCCCTGAAATGAAATCTTCAAGATAAGGGATGAATGGTGGAATCTATACCAAGGGGATAGCAAGCTGTCCGAGTACATAAGCAAGTACCAGCACATCATGCTTCAAATCGATACCAAGGGGATAGCAAGCTATCCAAGTACATAAGCAAGTACCGACAAATCATGCAAATCGATACCAAGGGGATAGCAAGCTGTCCGAGTACATAAGCAAGTACCGGCAAATCATGCTTCAAATCGATAAGATGACTTCAGTGGATAGACTACATGGATTCTTATTTGGGCTGCTAAAGGATTAGGCTGAAAGACTGGCAATGCTGTGACAGTCGTCGCCAGGGTTAATGCTCGGTCAAACACAGCTTCAAGTGGCAATGCAAATGCACCTAAGACTCAAGGGAAGCAAGAAAATTCAACCCGTGACACGAAGAATGAGTCCTCACAGTCGGGAACACAGTCGGTGGGCAACCGAAGTGGAGGGAATGCAAACCCTCAAAGCGGTGGCTATGGCAGTTAGGCAAGTAACAATTGGCGGAGCAATAATCAATCTACGGCACACACTCCAAACAGTGGTTATCGAAGACCCCTCACATGGAGTACATGCCGCTGGTGTAGTGGAGATCACTATGATAATGAATGCCCAAGATGACCTGCCCAATCTAGGGTGAACACAGTGAATGCCCAGGATTCAGTTGATGGGGCAGGGAATACCATGGGGGGGAGTACGGATCACAAAGATTGAATAACCAGAGTGCTCCCATTTAAGAGGTAGTGCACCAACTACACCCTGTGTGGGGGTCGTGCAAGCATCCCCATAGATGGCAGCGGAGCTGCAAACCATCCTGCACTTGTATTTTCCAGTAGAAATGAATGGTGTACAGCAAAACATCATGGTGGACATGGGGACAACGCACAATTTCATGACGCCCGAATGTGCTAAGAAGTTGGGGGTGCGGTTAACTCATACAGCCACTCGTACAACCACGGCCATGGAGGTGTCTTTTGCTCAAGGCACTGATTCCAACGTGCATGTGGTGTACTCCATGCCTATTTAAGCGGGTGCATGGAGGGCCAAGTTGGACTTCCTTGTGGTCCCGGATGGATACCTTTGAAGCCATAGTAGGGCTCTCGTGGATGGAAAAGTACATGCTGGCTCTGTTGGGCAAAGAAGTTAATAACCTCCTACTGGATATGCAAGGGACTAGGGTATTGGTGCCGTGCTTGAGACCGCCCCTCCTCGCTCCTCAGCTAAGAAGTCCCCGTAACCAAGTGAAGCAACAAGGCAGTTACCCAGGGACAGAGTGGCCCCAGTCAGACAAGTGCCAAGAGAAACGGCAAACCCCTCAATCAACGAAAAAAGGAAAAAGGGTGATCCTAGAGAGTCTCAAGCCAGTAAATGCGACCATGCAAAGTCAAGGAGCTGCCAGTTCAAACATGCAAGGTCCAGGCGTGCTGGGCAATAAACCGGGTAATGCAACAGGACAGAGTCAAGATGTGCAAAAACAAAAGTTAACTTGGGATGACTTGACGCCATATTGGTATTGGTATAGTGCTAGCAGGTGGATCAAGACATGAGGCATGGAGCCCAAGCGCACATGTGCATCATGTGTGTGGATATCAATGAGGGCTGAAGCCAAGTGGTGATTGGGGATTCGGAGATCAAAGGGGTCCTCGATCAGTTTAAGGATGTTTTGCCAAACAAATTGCCTCCATGGTTACCGCCACAGGGCAGCTGTGGGTGGATCACAAAATTGAGTTAGTGGTCTCGGGGCACATCCCACACCGGCAAAGGCACCGTACAGAATGGATGCCACCAAGTTGAAAGAACTGAAGAAATAGTTGGGTGAACTCATGCAATAGGGGTTGATTATACCAAGCAAGTCGCCGTATGGGGCACCCGTGCTCTTTGTAACAAAAAAGGATGGCACAGCCAGGCTTTGTACAGATTATCGTGCGCTCAACAAAATGACCATCAAGAACAAATACCCCATTCCTATGATGGAGGATTTGATGGATAGACTAGCAGGGGCTCAATACTTCACACATATCGACCTCCGATCAGGCTACCATCAAATTCGAATTGCAAAAGGGGACATCGAGAAGACAACATTCAGGACAAGGTATGGTAGCTACTATGAATGGCTCGTGCTTCCGTTTGGCCTCACAAATGCTCCAGCCACCTTCTGTACTTTGATGAATGATGCCTTCAAAGACTATCTTGATGAGTTTCTCATTATATACATTGATGATCTCTTGATATACAGTAAAACCCTGGCAGAGCATAAGGAGCACCTAAGCAAAGTGCTAGAAAGGTTGAGACAATGCAAGCTTTATGCCAAACCAGAAAAATGTGAGTTTGCAATATCAGAGGTTGAGTTTTTGGGAATTGTTGTGAATAGCAAAGGAATCACGGTGGACCCATGCAAAGTGGAAGTGGTGGTCAAATGGCCAGTACCCAAGAATGTCAAGGAAGTTTGGGAGTTTGTGGGCTTTACCCAGTTTTGCCGGCAAGCATATCCAAGACTTCTCCAAAATTATGACCCCATTAACAAATATCACCAAGCGTCGAAGGGCTTTTTGCTAGACAGAAAAGGAGAACATTGCATTTGAAAATATGAAAGTGGCTAGGTGTTGCACTCCCATGTGAAGTTGCCCGAATTCGACAAGGAATTCGAGATCCATACCGATGCCTCGAATGGAGCTCTCGGCGGCATGCTTTTGCAAGACAGTCACCCCATCGCTTTATGAATCTAAAAGGTTCTCTGATGTTCAACAACGATGGCCCACTCATGAGAAGGAGATGTAGGCCGTTGTTCATTGCCTAAAAAAATGGCGCCATTATGTGCAAGACAAGCACACCATCTCCCTCAAGTATTTTCAAACCCAACCCAAGTTGTCACCCAAGCAAGCAAAGTGGCAAGATCTCTTGGCAGAGTTCAACATAGACATCATGCACAAACCCGGCAAATAGAATGTCATGCCAGATGCATTGAGCCATATGCCACAAGTTAATGCAGTGAGTGCAGTGGATAGTGGGGTCCTAGATGAGATTAGAGCAGCCATCAAGCAAGACACCACAATTCAGAAGATGTTCAATGACCTGCATAAAGGGCAGTCAGCGAACGACAGGGTTATATGATTTTAAGGATGGACTGTTCTATGCCCATGGGAAAATCTATGTGCCGGATGTGCCTAGCTTGAAAGCCAAATTGTTGGGAAGCCCATGATTGCAAGATGGCAGGCCATGGTGGCTAAAAGCAGTCATTTGAGAAACTGAGGAGATTCTTCTACTAGCCAAAAATGCAGGATGAAAAAGTTGAGTATGTAAGATCATGTCCCACGTGCCAATTGGTAAAGGCACAACGAGTGAAACCAGTCGGGTTGTTACAAATGATGCCAATACTGTCTCGACCATGGGACACGGTAAGCATGGACTTCATAGTCGAATTGCCCGAGTCACATGGGTATACCACCATCTTTGTTGTGGTCAACTCTTTTTCAAAACAAGCTCACTTCATTCCCGCCAAGCTGCCCCTCACTTCATAGTCGAATTGCCTGAGTCACATGGGTATACCACCATCTTTGTTGTGGTCAACTCTTTTTCAAAACAAGCTCACTTCATTCCCGCCAAGCTGCCCCTCACTGCATAAATATTAGACGGCTAAGCTATTCTTCAAGCACGTTTTCAAGTACCATGGGTTACCGATGGCCATAGTGTCTGATCGGGATGGAAGGTTCATGAGCTAGATGTGGAGAGAGCTCTTCAAGTTATTGGACACTCAACTTCGATTCTCATCCGTCGCTTACCACCCCCAGACTGATGGACAAACAGAGAGGATCAACCAGGGAATCGAAGATTATATTCGCAGTTATGTTAAGGCAGATCAGAAAGACTGGGTAGACTACTTGGAGATACTGGAATTTCATTATAACATCTCCATACATAATACTACTGGGTTTTCCGCTTTTGAACTGGCACCAGGAAAAGAAGTGATAACCCCACTAGCAATCGCCCACAAGAGCCGTTCATGTAGAAGATCATGATGCATAAGAATTTTTGAGACAGTGGCAGTCATGCATGCAGATAGCTAGGCAGAACTTAGTGCAAAGCAAACGGAAGTATGCCACCGACATAGAAGACAAGATGAATTCCATCCGGGAGATCTGGTTTTGGTAAGTGCCCAAAACATCGCGTTGCCAAATAACCTTACCCCAAAATTCAACCACTGTTACTATGGGTCGTACCGCATCTTGCAGTTTTTTAACGGCATCACTTACAAGCTAGAGTTACCAGAAAATGTCAAAATACACAATGCATTCCACATAAGTTTACTCAGGAGGTTCTATGTCGATGAGAGATTCAGTCACCCCATGTGCCACTCGTGGACAACAACTCCAACCCCTTTGAACCAGAAATCCTTCTAAAGGCCCGAGTGCACCGCAATCAGCCAGAGTTCTATGTGGAGTGGAAAGGGCGCCCCATGACAGATTGTGCTTAGGTGCATGAAGCAAAGTTATTAGATGAACAAAAACAGCTAGTCATGCAGTTTTATAAGTTTCCTGAAACATTGCCAGATGATGCCAGTAGCATGTAATGCCTTATGCGCTAGAGGGTCATGTGGTACCTTGTAGTACAATGGTGTACATATGCATTTTGCCGTTTCCTTGGGCTTGAAAGGGACTTCAAGATCTTTAAAGGGGGGGTGTATGTGATGCCCCCTCCCCCTTCAGGATTCCTATCCAGGCCACCATGGGGCTTTGGTGGGTTGCTTGGACACCCAAAGAAAGTGCCTCTTTGTCGGGGACCAAGCAATCAACCACACAACCTAATCTCAAGCTACCTTCAAGCAAGCGCTCAAATCTCCCTCTCTCTTCCCTCGAGTCACAGTTGGGGCTCCCCCACCGTCGACGATCGTGACTCGCATTCCTTCTCAAAAGCGACCCTCTTTCTTGTAAATATTTTCTGTGTTAATAGCAATCTCAACCCCACTGCGGGTCTTTCTTTCAATCAATCGTCCCTCTCTCACTCTTGGCAAGAAAATCGTGAGTCCCTCGTTGCTGTTGGCTCCGCACAAACCGTGGGAGACATTGGCCGGTCCCATCGTTCAAGGTGCCGTTGGCACGTCGAAAGGTGAAGTGAGCCCCATTGGGGTCCTGTGGGGAACCGGGCCATCACACTTGGTATCAGAGCAGGAATTTGCTCAAGTGAGCAAATGTCCCATGCCTAAGAGGCGCAACGTGGTTCAAGAATAGATTCTACAAGAAACCGGCTAACAAAAGTAGCGACGCCCCGTTGTCCGAAGTGGAAGCGCGACGGATAGAGGAGGAGGAAGCCCTCTCGACCAAAATCAGACGATGGGTCCGTCACCCCGCTCAATGCCAAGAAAGGCATGAAGTATGGCCAACGCTCTCGCAGGTGAGGAACATGGATGAGGAATCGAACTTCTGGGAGGCACACCAGGATAGTTCCGAGGTGCAAGCTTAGATGTCACAAAACAAGACCAATGCTTGGGCCATCTAGAAGACATGTTAGCCACCTTGATGGAGTGGTTGCCGGCACCCTCTAGGAGAGACCGCGGGTCCTCCCCTAAGTCCGAAAGGGAGTATGCTCAGACTAGTCGCGCCGACACCATGAGAGGCATAGAATGCATGAAGATGATGGGTTTAGGAGATACAAACCTCAACCACCCGAGAAGTATTCAGGGCAACAGGACGACTCACTGGTTCTGCAGAAGTGGTTCCATGAAGTGTAAGAGTATTTGAAACGAATCAGGTGGCAGACCATTGTTGGATAAAGATTACGTCCCGCTTTCTCTCAAGGGTGGCACTTTCAAGTGGCTCCAGCCGTACGTGGTGAGGGAGGCATCCGGAGGTCATGGGATGACTTCAAAAAGGACATCACGGATTATTTTGTTCCCCGAAATGAAGTCTTTCAAGATAAGGGATCAATGGATATTAAGCTGTCTGAGTACAAAAGCAAGTACTGGATAGACTGCATGGATTCATATTTGGGCTAAACGATTGCCCGAAGAGAATAAGAGAAGCAGAACCTGTGGGACTACAAGGAGGCCATGGTGAAACACTGGCAAATGCTGATAGTCGTCTTGTAGGGTCAATGCTCGATCAAACACAGTTGCAGCCTACTTGCAAATGCACCTAAGACTCAAGGGAAGCAAGAAAATTCAACCCGGGACACGAAGACTGAGTCCTCGGGAACACAGTCGATGGGCAGCCCAAGTGGAGGAAATGCAAACCCTCGAAGCGGTGGCTATGGCAGTCAGGTAAGTAACAATTGGCAAAGCAATAATCACTTCACGGCACACACTCCAAACAGTGGTTATCAAAGACCCCTCACATGGAGGGCATGCCACTAGTGCAATGGAGATCACTATGATAATGAATGCCCAAGATGACCTACCCAATCTAGGGTGAACACAGTGATTGCCCAGGATTCAGTTGATGGTAGGGAATACCATGGGGAAGTACGGATCACAGAGATTGAAGAACCAGAGTGCTCCCATTCAAGAAACAATGCACCAACTATGCCCCGCGTGGGGGCCGTGCTCCAGGCAACCCCAAGATGCATGGCAACGCAGCTGCAAACCATCCCGCACTTGTATTTTCCAGCAGAAATGAATGGTGTAATGCAGAACATCATGGTGGACACGGGGACAACGCACAATTTCATGATGCCCGAATGTGCTAAGAAGTTGGGGGTGCGGTTAACTTGTACGGCCACGGCCATGGAGGTGTCTTTTCCTCAAGGCACTGATTCCAACGTCCTTGTGGCGTACTCCGTGCATGTTCAAGCGAGCGCATGGAGGGACAAGTTAGACTTCCTTGTGGTCCCGATGGATGCGTTTGAAGCCATAGTAGGGCTTTCATGGATGGACAAGTACATGCTAGCTCTATTGGGCAAAGGAGTTAATAACCTCCTACTGGATATGTAAGGGACTGGGGTATTGGTGCCGTGCTTGAGGACCACCCCTCCCCACTCCTCAGCTAAGAAGGCCTCGCAAAAACCAAGTGAAGCAACAATAATTGCCCACGGACAGAGTGGCCCCAGTCAGACAAGTTCCAAGAGAAACGGCAAACCCCTCTATCTGCACAACAAAGGAAGAAATGGTGATCCTAGAGAGTCTCAAGCCAGTAAATGCAACCATGCAAAGCCAAGGAGCTGCCAGTTCAAACATACAAGGTCCAGGCGTGCTGGGTAGTAAACCGGGTAATGTAACAGGACAAAGTCAAGATGTGCAGAAACAAAAGTTGACTTGGGATGACTTGATGCTAAATTGGTATTGGTATAGTGCTAAAGGAGGTGGATTGGGACATGAGGCATGGAGCCTAAGCGCACTTGTGCATCATGCGTGTGAATATCAAACGAGGGCAGAAGCTAAGTGGTGATTGGGGATTCGGAGATCAAAGGGGTCCTCGATCAGTTTAAAGATGTTTTGCCAGACAAATTGCCTCCATGGTTACCACGTAGCTGCGAGTGGATCACAAAATTGAGTTGGTCTCGAGGCACGCCCCACCCCGATAAAGGCACCGTACAAAATGGATGCCACCAAGTTGAAAGAACTAAAGAAACAGTTGGGTGAACTCATGTAACAGGAGTTGATTAAACCAAGCAAGTCACCATATGGGGCACCCGTGCTCTTTGTAACCAAAAAGGATGGCACAGCTAGGCTTTGTACACGTTATCGTGTGCTCAACAAAATGACCATCAAGAACAAATACCCCATTCCTGTGATGGAGGATTTGATGGTGGATAGACTAGCAGGGGCTCAATACTTCACATGTATCGACCTCGGATCAAGCCCATTAAATTCAAAATTGCAAAAGGGGACGTCGAGAAGACAACATTCAGGATAAGGTATGGTAGCTATGAATGGCTCGTGCTGCCGTTTGGCCTCACGAACGCTCCGGCCACCTTCTGTACTTTGATAAATGATACCTTCAAAAACTATCTTTATGAGTTTCTCATTATATACATTGATGATCTCTTGATATACAGTAAAACCCTAGCAGAGCATAAGGAGCACCTAAGCAAAGTGCTGGAAAGGTTGAGACAATGCAAGCTTTATGCCAAACTCGAAAAACGTGAGTTTGCAGAGGTTGAGTTTTTGGGATTTGTTGTGAACTTAAAAGGAATCAGAGTGGACCCATGCAAAGTGGAAGCCGTGGTCAAATGGCCAGTACCCAAGAATGTCAAGGAAGTCTGGGAGTTTGTGGGCTTTACCTAATTTTGTCGCAAGCATATCTGAGACTTCTCCAAAATTATGACCCCATTAACAGATATCACCAAGGGCCGAACGGGCTTTTTTCTATGGACAGAAAAGGAGAATAGTGCATTTGAAAAGAAAGTGGCTATGTGTTGCACTCCCGTGTTGAAGCTGCTCGAATTTGACAAGGAATTCGAGATCCATACCAATGCCTCGGATGGAGCTCTCGGCGGCGTGCTCATGCAAGATGGTCACCCCATCGCTTATGAATCTAGAACGTTCTCTGATGTTCAACAGCGGTGGCCTACTCATGAGAAAGAGATGTACGCCATTGTTCATTGCCTAGAAAGATGGCGCCATTATGTGTAGGACAAGCACACCACCAACATCTCCCTCAAGTATTTTCAAACCCAACCCAAGTTGTCACCCAAGCAAGCAAGGTGGCAATATCTCTTGGCAGAGTTCAACATAGACATCATGCACAAACCCGACAAATAGAATGTCATGCCAGATGCATTGAGCCGTATGTCACAAGTTAATGCAGTGAGTGCAGTGAACAGTGGGGTCCTAGATTAGATTAGAGTAGCCATCAAGCAAGACGTCGCAATTCAGAAGATGTTCAACGACCTGCATAAAGGGCAGTCAGGGTTATATGATTTTAAGGATGGACTGTTCTATGCCCATGGGAAAATCTATGTGCCGGATGTGCCTAGCTTGAAAGCCAAATTGTTGTGGGAAGCCCATGATTGCAAGTTGGTAGGCCATGGTGGCCAAAAGCAGTCATTTGAAAAACTAAGTAGATTCTTCTATTGACCAAAAATGCAGGATGACATGGTCGAGTATGTAAGATCATGTCCCATGTGCCAATTGGTATAGGCGCAACAGGTAAAACCGACAGGGTTGTTACAAACGATGCCAATACCGTCTCGACCATGGGACATGGTAAGCATGGACTTCATAATCTAATTGCCCGAGTCACATGAGTATACCGCCATCTTTGTTGTGGTCAACTATTTTTCAAAACAAGCTCACGTCATTCCTGCCAAGCCACCCCTCACTGCATATAAGACGACTAAGCTATTCTTCAAGCACGTTTTCAAGTACCATGGGTTACTAACGGCCATAGTGTCCGATTGGGATGGAAGGTTCATGAGCTCATTGTGGAGAGAGCTCTTCAAGTTACTGGAAACTCAACTTTGATTCTCATCCACTTACCACCCCCAGACTAATGGACAAACAGAGCGGATCAACCAGGAAATCGAAGATTATATTCGCAGTTATGTTAAGACATATCATAAAGACTGGGCAGACTACTTGGAGATACTGGAATGTCATTATAACAGCTCCATACATAATGCTACTGGGTTTTCCCCTTTTGAACTCGCAATGTGAAAAGAGGTGATAACCCCACTGGCAATCGCCACAGGAGCTGTTCATGCAGAAGATCATGATGCAAAAGAATTTTTGAGACTGTGGCAGTCACGGATGGTGATAGCCAAGCAGAACTTAGTGCAAAGCAAATAGAAGTATGCCAATCGACATAGAAGACAAGATGAATTCCATTAGGGAGATTTGGTTTTGGTATGCGCCCAAAACATCGCGTTGCCACAAATAACCTTACCCCAAAATTCAACCACCATTACTATGGGCCGTACCGCATCTTGCAGAGTTTTAACGGTCACTTACAAGCTGGAGTTACCAGAAAATGTCAAAATACACAATGCATTCCCTATTAATTTACTCAAGAGGTTCTATGTTGATGAGAGATTCAGTCGCCATGTGCCACTTGTGGACAACAACTCCAACCACTTTGAACCAGAAATCATTCTAAAGGCCCGAGTGCGCCACAATCAGCTAGAGTTCTATGTGAAGTGGAAAGGGCACCCCATGACAGATTGAGCTTGGGTGCATGAAGCAAAGTAATTAGATGCACACAAACAGTTGGTCATGCAGTTTTCTAAGTTTCTTGAAACATTGCTAGATGATGCCAGCAACATGTAATGCCTTACCCGCTGGAGGGTCATGTGTTGCCTTGTAGTACAATGGTGTACATATGCATTTTGCTGTTTCCTTGTGCTTGAAAGGGACTTCAAGCTCTTTAAAAGGGGGGGTGTATGTGATGCCCCCCCCCTCTTCAGGATTCCCATCCATGGGGCTTTGGTGGGTTGCTTGGGGACCCCAAGGAAAGTGCCTCTTTGTGGGGGACCAAGCAACCTACTCTTAAGCTACCTTCAAGCACATGCACTCAACTCTCCCTCTCCCTCCTCTTGAGTCACGGTTGGGGCTCCCCCACTTCCGTGACAACCGTGACTCGCGTTCCTTCTCAAAAGTGACCCTCTTTCTTGTAAATATTTTTTGTGTTAATATCAATCTCGACCCCATCGCAGGTCTTTCTTTCAATCAATCATCCTTCTCTCACTCTTGGCAAGCAAATCGTGAATCCCTTGTTGCTGTTGGCTCCGCATGAGCCGCGTGGGATGTTGGTCGGTCCCGTCGTTCATGGTGCCGTTGGCACCTCCGCAAGGTGAAGTGAGCCCCGTTGGGGTCCCGTGGGGACCAGGCCATCACACTTGGTATAAGAGCAGGAATTCGCTCAGGTGAGCAAATGTCCCATGCCTAAGAGGCGCGGCGTGGTTCAAGAACAGATTCTACAAGAACCCGACTACGAAAGTAGCAACGCCTCGTCGTCCAAAAAGCGGAGGCGCGGATTGAGGAGGAGGTAGCCCTCTCGATCGAAATCAGACGATGGGTCCGTCATGCTGAATGCCAACAAAGGCGTGAAGAACAGCCAAGGCTCTCAATAGGTGAGGAACGAGACTTTTGGGAGGCACACCGGGATAGTTCCGAGGTGCAAGCTCAGATGACACAGTAAGACCAATGCTTGGGCCGTCTGGAAGACACGTTGGCCACCTTAATGGAGCGGTTGCCAGCACCCTCCAGGAGAGACCGCGGGTCCTCTCCTGACTCCAAAAGGGAGTATTCTTAGACTAGCCCGTCGATGCCATGAGAGGCGTAGAATGCATGAAGATGATGGGTTTGGGAGATACAAACCTCAACCACCCGAGAAGTATTCGGGGCAACGGGAGTCACTGGTTCTCCAGAAGCATTTCCGTGAAGTGGAAGAGTATTTGGAAACGAATCAAATGGCGGACTGTCATTGGATAAAGATTGCATCCCGCTTTCAAGGGTGATGCTTTCAAATGGCTCCTAGGCACAGAGAAACACGGTGAGGGAGGCATCTGGAGGTCATGGGATGACTTAAAAAAGGAAATCATGGATTATTTTGTTCCCTGAAATGAAATCTTCAAGATAAGGGATGAATGGCAGAATCTATACCAAGGGGATAACAAGCTGTCCAAGTACATAAGCAAGTACCAGCAAATCATGCTTCAAATCGCTAAGATGACTTCGGTGGATAGACTGCATGGATTCTTATTTGGGCTAAAGGATTAGGCCCGAAGGTTAATGCCGGGCAAACACAGCTTAATGTGGTAATGCAAATGCACCTAAGACTCAAGGGAAGCAAGAAAATTCAACCCGGGACACGAAGAATGAGTCCTCAGGAACACAATCGGTGGTCGAAGTGGAGGGAATGCAAACCCTTAAAGCAGTGGCTATAGCAGTCAGGCAAGTAATAGTTGGCAGAGCAATAATCAATCCACGGCACACACTCCAAACAGTGGTTATCGAAGACCCCTCACATGGAGGGCATGCCGCTGGTACACTCGAGGACGACCTGCCCAATCTAGGGTGAATACAGTGAATGCCCAAGATTTAGTTTATGATAGGGAATACCATGGGGGACTACGGATCACAGAGATTGAGAACCTCCCATTCAAGAGAGGAAGTGCACCAATTATGCCCCGTGTGGGGGCCATGCCAAGCAACCCCAAGATGCATGGCAGCGGAGCTACAAACCATCCCGCACTTGTATTTTACAGTAGAAATGAATGGTGTAAAATAGAACATCATGGAAGACACAAGGGAAACTCACAATTTCATGACTGTGCTAAGAAGTTGGGGGTGCGGTTAACTCGTACAGCCATGGCCATGGAGGTGTCTTTTGCTCAAGGCACTGATTCCAACGTGCATGTGGCGTACTCCGTGCCTATTCAAGCAAGCGCATGGAGGGCCAAGTTGGACTTCCTTTTGGTCCCGATGGATGCCTTTGAACCCATAGTAGGGCTCTCAAGTACATGGTGGCTCTGTTGGGCAAAGAAGTTAATAACCTCCTACTGGATATGCAAGGGACTGGGGTATTTGTGTCATGCTTGAGGACAGCCCCTCCCTACTCAGCTAAGAAGTCCCCACAAAAACCAAGTGAAGCAACAAGGCACTTGCCCAGGGGGACAGAGTGGCCCCAGTCAGACAAGTGCCACGAGAAACAGCAAACCCCTCAATCAACAAGACCAAGCAAAAAGGGTGATCCTAGAGAGTCTCAAGCCAGTAAATGCGACCATGCAAAGCCAAGGAGCTGCCACTTCAAACATGCAGGGTCCAAGCGTGCTGGGCAGTAAACCGGGTAGTAATGCAACAGGACATAGTCAAGATGTGCGGAAATAAAAGTTGACTTAAGCAGGTGGATCGGGACATGAGGCATGGAGCCCAAGTGCACCTGTGCATCATGCCTGTGGATATCAACGAGGGCAGAAGCCAAGTGGTGATTGGGGATCCGGAGATCAAAGGGGTCCTCGATCAGTTTAAGGATGTTTTGCTAGACAAATTGCCTCCAGGATTACCGCCGCAAAAGCTATCAGTGGATCACAAAATTGAGTTGGTCCCGCGGCACACCCCACTAGCAAAGGCACCGTATAGAATGGATGCCACCAAGTTGAAAGAACTAAAGAAACAATTGGGTGAACTCATGCAACAGGGTTTGATTAGACCAAGCAAGTTGCCGTATGGGTCACCCGTGCTCTTTGTAACCAAAAAGGATGGCACAGCCTAGCTTTGTACATATTATCACGTGCTCAACAAAATGACCATCAAGAACAAATACCCCATTCCTATGATGGAGGATTTGATGGATAGACTAGCAAGGGCTCAATACTTCACATGTATCGATCTCCGATCAGGCTACCATCAAATTCGAATTGCAAAAGGGGACATCGAGAACACAACATTCAGGAGGACAAGGTATGGTAGCTAATGAATGGCTCGTGCTTCCGTTTAGCCTCACAAACGCTCCGACCACCTTCTGTACTTTGATGAATGACACCTTCTTGATGAATTTCTCATTATATATATTGATATATAGTAAAACCCTGGCATAGCATAAGGAGCACCTAAGCAAAGTGCTGGAAAGGTTGAGAAAATGCAAGCTTTATGCCAAACTAGAAAAATATGAGTTTGTTGTATCAGAGGTTGAGTTTTTGGGAATTGTTGTGAACAGCAAAGGAATCACGGTGGACCCATTCAAAGTGGAAGCCGTGGTCAAATGGCCAGTACCCAAGAATGTCAGGGAAGTCCGGGAGTTTGTGGGCTTTACCTAGTTGTTTTGCTGCTGTAAGCATATCCGAGACATCTTCAAAATTATGACCCCATTAACAGATATCACCAAGGGCCGAAAGGGCTTTTTGCTGGAGAGAAAAGGAGAACAATGCATTTGAAAAGATGAAAGTGGCTATGTGTTGCACTCCCATGTTGAAGCTACCCGAATTCGACAAGGAATTCAAGATCCATACCGATGCCTCAGATGGAGCTCTTGGGGGGCGACGTGCTCATGCAAGACGGTGACCCAGTCGCTTATGAATCTAAAAAGTTCTCTCTCGTTCAACAATAGTGGCCTACTCATAATGAGAAAGAGATGTATGCTATTGTTCATTGCCTATAAAAATGGCACCATTATGTGCAGGACAAGCATACCAACATCTACACCGACAGCATCTCCCTCAAGTATTTTCAAACCCAACCCAAGTTGTCACCCAAGCAAGCAAGGTGGCAAGATCTCTTCGTTGAGTTCAACATAGACATAATGCACAAACCTGGCAAACAGAATGTCATGCTAGATGCGTTGAGCCATATGCCACAAGTTAACGCAGTCAGTGCAGTGGGACAGTGGGGTCCTATATGAGATTAGAGCAGCCATCAAGCAAGACACTGCAATTCAGAAGATGTTCAACGACTTGCATAAAGGGCAGTTAACGACAGGGTTATATGATTTTAAGGATGGACTTTTCTATGCCCATGGGAAAATCTATGTGCCGGATGTGCCTAGCTTGAAAGCTAAATTGTTGTGGGAAGCCCATGATTGCAAGTTGGCAAGCCATGGTGGCCAAAGCGGTCATTTAAGAAATTGAGGAGATTCTTCTATTGGCCAAAAATGCAGGATGACATGGTCGAGTATGTAAGATCATGTCCCACGTGCCAATTTTGGTAAAGGCACAATGGGTGAAACCGAGAGGGCTGTTATTACAAATGATGCTAATACCGTCTCGACCATGGGACATGGTAAGCATGGACTTCATAGTCGAATTGCCCGAGTCACATGGATATACCACCATCTTTGTTGTGGTCATCTCTTTTTCAAAACAGGCTCACTTCATTCCCGCCAAGCCACCCCTCACTGCATATCAGACGGCTAAGCTATTCTTCAAGCACATTTTCAAGTACCATGGGTTACCGACGGCGGCCATAGTGTCTGATCGGGATGGAAGGTTGATGAGCTCGATGTGGAGAGAGCTCTGCAAGCTATTGGACACTCAACTTCGATTCTCATCCCCTTACCACCCCCGAAACTGATGGACAAACAGAGCGGTTCAACTAGGGAATCGAAGATTATATTCGCAGCAGTTATGTTAAGGCAGATCAGAAAGACTGGGCAGACTACTTGGAGATACTGGAATTTCATGATAACAGCTCCATACATAATGCTACTTGAACTGGCAATGGGAAAAGAGGTGATAACCCCACTGGCAATCGCCATAGGACCCGCTCATGTAGAAGATCATGATGCAGAAGAATTTTTGAGACAGTGGTAGTCACGCATGCAAATAGCTAGGCAGAACTTAGTGCAAAGCAAATAGAAGTATGCCAACCGACATAGAAGACAAGATGAATTCCATCCGGGAGATCTAGATTTAGTAAGCACCCAAAACATCATGTTGCCAAATAACCTTACCCCAAAATTCAACCACCATTACTATGGGCCATACCGCATCTTGCATAGTTTTAACGGCATCACTTAGCTGGAGTTACTAGAAAATGTCAAAATACACAACGTATTTCACATCAATTTACTCAAGCGGTTCTATGTCAATGAGAGATTCAGTCGCTATGTGCCACTCGTGGACAACAACTCCAACCCCTTCGAACCAGAAATCATTCTAAAGGCCTGAGTGCGCCGCAATCAACCAGAGTTGTATGTGAAGTGGAAAGGGTGCCCCATGACACATTGTGCTTGGGTGCATGAAGCAAAGTTATTAGATGTACACAAAGTTTTTAGATGCACACAAACAGCAAGTCATGCAGTTTTATAAGTTTCTTGAAACATTGCCAGATGATGCTAGCAGCATGTAATGCCTTACTCGTTGGAGGGTCATGTGTTGCCTTGTAGTATAATGGTGTACATATGCATTTTGCCGTTTCCTTGTGCTTGAAAGGGACTTCAAGCTCTTTAAAGGGGGGGTGTATGTGATGCCCCCCCCCCTCAGGATTCCTATCCAGCCCACCATGGGGCTTTGGTGGGTTGCTTGGGGACCCCAAGGAAAGTGCCTCTTTGTGGGGGACCAAGCAACCTACTCTCAAGCTACCTTCAAGCAAGCGCTCAACTCTCCTGCTCATTCTCCCCCTCCCCTCGAGTCACGGTTGGGACTCCCCCACCCCGTACAACTATGACTCGCGTTCCTTCTCAAAAGCGACCCTCTTTCTTGTAAATATTTTATGTGTTAATAGCAATCTCGACCCCACTGCGGGCCTTTCTTGAAATCAATCGTCCCTCTCTCACTCTTGGCAAGCAAATCGTGAGTCCCTCGTTGCCGTTGGCTCTGCGTTGGCCGGTCCCATCGTTCGTGGTGCCATTGGCACGTCAGCAAGGTGAAGTGAGCCTTGTTGGGGTCCCGTGGGGACCGGGCCATCATACATACAAGGCTATCACCTCTTACAAGTAGTGTGTATGATACTCTTAAAAAAATTGGAGGCTGCACACGTACTTTTGACTTTGCAAGCCCACAAGAAAGCTTTTATGCCGGTCATTTAGTCTTTGCACGACCATCGGCCTTCCAGTCTTCATGCGCCAATTTCATCGGCTTTAGTGAAGCACAACCTTTAAGAGGCTATGATATCAACGTTAAGTAAGGAAGACATATGAATGCACGAAATTTGACTTGTTTATTATGCTTGGCCATAATGCTTATATATAGAACTGAACAAAAATCATCCTAAAGCTAAAGCACGTGTGATGCTTTTACACAAAAAACCTTCCAAATCCGAGGCTCTTAGATTTTGTTCATGCCCTACACTTCTCCTACTTAAGCTTGTGTATTTCAATAGCTAGGATGGCAACCGTCATGATAGTAGTCATTGTTATGGAACCTACAGGATGTTCTTTACATCAAATGAAAGTTAAGAATACCTTTTTACATGGTGACTTACTGGAGGAAGTTTACATGGTGTAACCAAGCACGGCTAGATTTTGTTTGCAGGTTGCACAAAGCCTTGTATAGTTTGAGGAGGCACCTAGTGCAGACAAGGAAGTATCTTGTTGCTATTGGATTTCATAAATCTAATGTTGATTTCTCACTTTATGTGAAAAATACTGGTAGGGGGGATTATGTTAGTGGTCATCTCTGTTGATGACTTAATTGTCACAAGAGATAGTGATGACAGTCATGAGGTAAAGATGCTTCTTAAGTAGAAGATTGAAATGAAAGGTTTAGGTGAGCTATGATATTTCTTTAGTACTAAAAGGTAACTAGATCACGTGATGGGATTTGGCTTTTATAGAGGACGTATGCTGCTTTGGATACATTGTCCAAGTATGGGATGTGGGGTGTAAGCCAATCTTAGTGCCATTAGAGAAGAACATGATATACGTGATCTCTTAAAGGATCCTACTATGTATAGGTGTATAGTAGGTAGTTTGATTTATATGGCTACCACCAAGCTAGATTTAACCTATTCGTTTAGATTGGTGAGTTGATTTAGACAAGCCCCAAGGAAGACACATTTAGATGCAGCTAGGAGGATACTCATGTACATATAAAGTTCACAATACATTATGGACTTTTCTATGAGACTGGGATATACGTATAGAACATGGGTGTTCCTCTGGTGACATCTGAGGTAGCTTGGTTATAGAAGCTACTTGTAGATATAGGTGAGTCCCTGGATAGGCAGTTGTCATTTATTGTGATATCATAAGTAGCATACACTTGGCTAATAACCCGATGTATCATGCTAAGACAAAGCACATTAAGGTGCATTGTCATTATGTCAAGAAGAAGGTTCTAACAGAGGTGATGCGGATTTGGATTATGTCAACACATAGGATCAGGTGGTTGACATATTCACATGCATTAGGTATAGAAGCTTTCATTATGTCAAGAAGAAGGTTCTAACAGAGGTGATGCGGATTTGGATTATGTCAACACATAGGATCAGGTGGTTGACATATTCACATGCATTAGGTATATAGAAGCTTTGAAGGTTTAGAATCTTACTTGGAGTATAGGGTATAGAGTTGAGCTCGAGGGGGAATGTTGAGATAAGTAGTGTGGATATGGAACACACCAACATATTTATGCCACTGTTATGGTTAGTGAGATTATGATTGATATGTCACTAGTAAGGTTTTACAAGCTATCTGACAACCACTTTAGTTTACTAGAATTACGGCATAGTTATAGCACTAGCTCATATAGTTAGGTTTACACTATGAATCTTGTATGTTTGAGTAGTAGAGTACTTTTCCTTATAGCATGTACTCTTATCTTTATGTTATGCTTGTAGAGTAGTGAAGAAGATAGAAGAAATATAGCCATCCATCTCTCTTGTACACTTGTCTACTCTTGTGTGAGCGTGTGTGTGTGTGCGCGAAGAAGATTGCTTATAGTTAGCCCATGCTGTCTCCACTACACTTATTGCCTAACACCTATGGCCATGGTTGCCTATCCACGTGCTTGGAATTGAATCTATTAAATTGCACTTATGCACTACCCATGCCCCCTGCTCACCTTTACATCAGGTGAGCCACCCATTTTTGTAAGATCCATTGGCACTTGTGCCCAGAGATCTTCCTTCACTCTAATGCCGAATGCCTAGATCCGCTCATCAGTGGGCTACAACTCCATTGACATGCCAACCCCGCCATGTTTACCACATATGCCTAGGATAGCTACCCTTGCATGCTACTATGTAATCTACCCTAGTCCTCGTCTTGTGCTACTCATTGTTGACCATCTTAGTGAGAACATTGCCCGACTCCCATCATGGGCTACCCCTCATCGCCCCATGTGAGCCCGTTAGCCAGAGCCCGTCAACCCATCATCGCCCCAGTGGAGCTACACCCTCGATACAACCTCTTGCACCTCTCCCAAGGCCATGGCATATCTACATATGGCCCTTGAGCTATAGCCCGGGCCATATGGTTTCCAAGCCACATGGCAACACACTTTTTTTTGTGGTGACTATGAAGGGGACGAAATGAATTGGTCACCTCCTTAGAGAAAATATTATGGAGACTATGATGACCCATATAGAAGGCCAACTTTCACCTCGAAGAAAATATTATGGTGACTATGATAATCCATAGAAGGCCAACTTTCACCTCCCACTAAGTCCTCTGTCTCACCGCATCTAACCATTTAACAATAGGGGTTTAGGTGAATTGGTTCCAAAGGTAAGGGCTGTAGAACTAGCTCTCTCTACGGCTTCTTGAGAATTGTTTTTTCAAGCTTGATCAAGGCCTTTGGCACGTTCAAAGGAAAAACTCCATGCTCATATAGTTTTAGAAACAAATTGCACACCAAACCATATCTTTTCACGGAAATAAGGGAAGGTAACTAGCTTGAGGAGTTGGCTTAATTGGTTGAGCAGATTGTCATGCTCATGTCTTTCATAAGGGCTCTTTTTGGTGTTGGTTAGGCTCCCTTAGCCTTATAACTTTTGGATGATGGATCCCCTATATCTCATTGGTTCGTGTGAGGATGACTTCTACATCTAGTGGCCCCACGAACAACTCTATTTTTATAACATTACTAGATTCCTAGTAGCTTTTCATATTGTTGTTTTGGCATGTGTTTATTTTTTTTGCACTCTTTAGCAATGTGCCCCTTCTTGTTACAATAAAAGCATTTAACCTTCTTCTCTTTATTTGAGGAGTTAGAATCCTTACCCTTCTTCTTTATGTTACTATAGAGAAAGCCTGGTCATTACCATTAAAACTCTATATTCTAGTTTTCTTGTCTCAATATTGAGAGCAGCGAGGACACCAATATTCAAAGATGTAACAAAACTATATTATACTTAGGTGACAATACCATGAGACAATGGCAAGGAAGAGTTAAGGACACCGCACTCATGTTGACTGCAATTGTTTGGTCTTAAAAATATTTATTTATCATGAGGAACACCTCCACCACTTCATCTTCATTTAGCTTCTTTTGTTGAAACTATTTTTTAAGGTTTCGAATCCTTAATAAATTTGTGGTCTCCTATCGACTTTGTAGCAAGTCCATGCCTCCATAGCTCTGGATACATGTTAAACCATGATTAACACACTATTTTCCATGCTAGTGATGATGGTTCAGAGAGCATGTGCATCCCTTTCTTTTTAAGCTCGGAGAAGGTTAACAACAACCGATGTATGATTTCCTTCTACATCCACTGTTGGTGGGAAGTGAAACATGAACACCATGTGCCATTAAGATTGAGCTTTCCATCAATATGAGAGTTTTATACTGACCCGAAGCTTTAATACATTGTAAGAGGATATGACACAAGTTGGATCTTTTACAGCACAAAAAATTTAAACTCAAATCGTATAATAATAAAGAAAGAACATTACTATATTATTAATGTCATATAATAAATGATGGCCCTTACACTTGTGATTTGAAATTATTGAGATGAAGGCTAAACACTAATAAATGGCATACCATATTATTAAGAACATTACTATATCATTAATCTCATATAATAAATGACAGTCCTTGCACTTATGATTTGAAATTATTGAGACGGAGGCTATACATGAATAGAAGATAAGAACATTGACGATTGATGACTTGTTATGGAGAAGGTGCTAATAGTGTCTCTATATAGGCTTGTATACACGACTAGACTATGTCAGTCCTCGATCATAGTTGGTTCCAATGTTTGTGGTGTTGAACCAACCGAATAACTTCCAAATAGTGCTACATAATGGCTACACATTTGATGCACCTCTCTCATTCCAATATCATCCTGGGGCCTACAAACTTTTGACTAGGGGTCTAAGAGCTAAGTCTAACTGTTAGACTGTTATGAGATAGTGGTTCACTCTAGCATGTAGCATATCTAGCAGTGTGCCAAATCTTTTCTTAGTTTGCCTCTACACCATCTAACTTCCTAGGCCACCATCCCATGTGAAACTTGAGCTAGCTCCTCAACCATGGCTACTTCTCATAATGGGGAGTGTACAAGCATGACCTAGCTAGTGGTTGGACATTGGAGCATTGCTATCCAACACTCTCGTGACATTGGAGCATTGCTATCCAGCACTCGTGTCATTACCCCACCCAAAATGTGTGCATCCCTATCAAGGGAAAGGTGTGGGTTTGGCTTTCCCTAAGAGGTAGGGTGTTCACACTTGCTACTACTCGCCCGTTCTTTTCCAAGGAAAGGCCTCTCTCAGCCATTTTCCTACACCAAAAATAGCTACCTCAATCCTATTGAAGATAAAAACACACTCAATACATAGTAGACTTCTATTTCGGACAAAAGGTCCATATTGGGTGAGATCATCTCGTAATATGGGCTTCATGATGTGTAATGCCAAAGCAAGTAAACAAAAATTTTGTTACGAAGATTCCTTAAGGTAGTTGAAAGTGAGCAAGAATGTAGGGACTAGTTATTAATAGTTATAAGTCTTTTGTGCCATGTTTTTGTATGCACTTAGAAAGCCACTGATCTACTGCATTAGCCGTGTGAGAAGGTAAAGTGCCAATGTACTTTGGTGGTTTCAAATCCTTTAGTGTAAGTTTTGGCTTTAATCCCTTTTCCGATGTACCCATCATGATTACCTAAGGGATGGATATCCATTAATGTGACTAAGGTAGTATAGCTGTTATCATAGTGTGGATATCATTCATAAATAAATTCATTTGCTCTTGCAAATTATGCATTTGTTGGCGAAGAGGGACAGATTTTGGTGATTGAGGGACAGAGTGATCGGAATCCATTTTTTAATGAATAATATACAAGAAGCATCAAACGATGGAAAATAAGAGAGAAGGGATAAGTGAGCCCCCTGGCCGTATGGTTGTCAATCCCAATGAAGACGGAAGCCGTGTAGAGCTACAACTTCGAAGATCATGCCAAGTGCTATGAGAAACAGTCCACTTGAAGAAAATTTAATTTGTTGAAATGCACTGCACAAACTTCTCCTTACAAACCTTAGAGTAGAGAACTTTGGGGCTTGGTCTTTTTTTTAATAAGCCTTCTTTTTTCTCTATGCTTGCACTGCAGCAACAACAACAGGGTCGAGAGAAGGAGAAGAAGGTTTGGCTTGTTGTGTAAGGGGCACCACAAGAAAGGGCTTGTGGCTTAGCCGCCACAAGACCTCCACAAGCGATAGCTGACCACAACGACACGTCAACAGCAGCAATGCGACGGATGAAAGCATCAATGGATGTCAATGACACAGCGATGGAACGAAAACTCGATGTGTAATTTCGACAATGACGGAAAGAAATGAAAATGGACAACCGTAGAGTGAACATTTCTCCACAATCTCCATGCCTCTCTTTGCATTTATGCTTCCCCCATGGCCAAGAATAAAAGCTTAGGCTTTGGGACCAAATGTCAGGCTTCCATGAAAGACGCTCTAGATCTTTGTTTCTAGCCTCATGCGAAAAACGTGAAAGAGAAGAAGAAAAACTCAAAATTAGCAACAAAGATGAACCTAGCTTGGCATACCATGTTTAACCACCCAACCATTATATATACACCAGTGTGTACCTTATCGGCCACACACCTCGAGCATCAAGCGCCCCGTGTCCTTGCTGGTACCCCCATGCTACACATCATTGGGTCTTTGGCCCATAACCATCACCCACGAACATTACCCGTTCACACTTATTATTTTTATGCGATGATGTGCAAGAGTATGCCACCATTGGTTTTCCCACGCAACGTCCACGTGTCCCATGCATTACTGGCATGTAAATCCCATATAGTAGTGTGTACACGTCCCACATGTAAGGGTTGTAACATCAAACATATGTGGATTATTTATAATCTAGCAGTATGGAACTTGATCATGAATCTCAACAAATATGTAATTGGGGCTCAATCAAGTTGAATCACCTTGTTAGCTAGAGCAATAATGTGAGGCTCATAAGTAGGTAGTGGATGATACAATTCAATATTCAAAACAGATTTGAAAGCATATTCTTTGTTGTGATTAAGCATTTAAAATGCTATGGATTGTCCGTCCATCTTTCTATGGTTATTGGGGATGCCTTATTACCACTATGTTCGTACCATGACACTTGGATGATTCCAAATATTCCATGTGTAGGACATATGAATTTAGGGATGGCTGGAACTAAGTGTTGGATTTAATGCTTATGTGATGTTGTGTGTGAATGGACAGCCTATAGGTTGGTGAGATTAACAAGCTTTGTACTCGTAAGCCAATATGGTTAGGACACGGTGGTGGTGATTTGGCATGAGAAATTACCGGGAAGGTTCTCATTTTTTGTATTTTGGCCATAGTATCTACTACAATATTTTGTATCATTGTTGGCCACCCACTTTTGTTATGCTTGGGCATGGATTTATTGATTTTGTTGCATGCGAATTAGCCCTTGGGGATTCTTGATGTATTTTTCCTTAGATGTTTAGATAGGAAGAATTTATCTAAGCTTATGTTAGAAGCAACTCCTATTTTTGTAAAGGGTAAGCCCATGCATAAGCTTGCACTATTTTTGGCATGTGGGCTATTTTTACGAATAAAGACATAAATACCCAAGAAGTGGGAGGATGTCGACACTTCTTGGGGGGGGGGAGATTGCACCCAATACTGTGTTGAAGGTGATGTCTACTCTATCACTTGTTTTCATGTTATTTTTTGCTCATCTTGTCAATTTAAATTCAATTCTATGGTTTAGTCTTTGTTGTATATGTAAGTTTTGTATTATTCTTCAAAAAGAATTTTTAGGTCCAATGTCAGCAGTATCAGAGCTTAGGGATACTTGGATTTGAAGAATAGGAGGAAGCTCAGTAGTGAAAGACTCCATAACTCATGGACAAAATCTTGAAGGGTTATAGGAGTTTTATGAGCCATTGGATTAGGATTTAGATGAAGCGCTATGCTTGAATGTTAACTTTTGATCAAAAACCACCTCTATCAAACCAAAAACCACCCTTCTTCTTCCCAAAACCACCTTCTTGAATTTTAATCCTATCCATAATCCATTAGTATGGATGGAATCAACAAATTGAGGAGATCAATGCCCTATTTTCAAAATTACTAAGCACCTTCTATGCTCAAAAAATCCATAATTGATGGTGAGAAATTACCCATACATCCATTGAGAAAAAAGCGTTTACTGGCTTTTAAGCTTTTAAGAACATTAATCTTGGAATTTAGAAGCTTAACCAAAAGAAAGAGGCCCAAGCCTTTAAAAACACTCAAGAATTTATTTATTAGAAATTTTGTTTTCCTCTTCATCAATCGGATATAGCCCACAGGTTGTGAAACCATGGAAAGGTAGATTTTTTTAAATCTTGTGTGCAGCACGGTTAACAGCCGTGGAGAAGCTTAAATATATTAAATTTTGGTTAAGCATTTTTTACATGCTGGCACAAGGGCACTTTTGTTGCCGGGTTTATAGGCCATGTAGTAGCATTGCTTGAAAGCTTTACTTTAAAATTTTAAATGCTAAGCTTTATTTAAAAGCTTAATGTTTAAGCTTTTTAAGCCCAAAAATCTTATTATTAGTAAAGCTCATAAAAGCTTATAAGCTTTACAATGTATAAGCTCTAAAAGCTTATATTATTACAAGCTTAGCATCCCTCTTTAGCTTTACAAAAAAGAAAGAAAAGTTTTACCAAAGCAAAAACTCAATAATTCGAGAAGACTTTCATAGTGATGCATCTACAAGTTTAACATTAAAGTTTAGCTAAGTTATTAAGTTATTTTAAAAAAGGAGAGGTCAAGTTTTATCCTTTCTTTATTTTTGTCCTCTTCGGGTGTTTTTCAACCACATTTAATTTTGACCAAATCAAGCTAAATTAGTTAAGCTTAAAGCATAGCATAACTCATGCAATTAAGGATTTGATCTTTGCTTATTCTCTTGGCTTATACAAATGTGGGTTCACATGAAATCCTTGTTGGCTATAAGACCTTGTTTGGAAATTTTCTTTAGACTTGCCTAGTTTAATTTTTTTCCCTTATTTCTTGTCCCGAGCAATGTCTTACAACCTTAACTCATCAATATCTAGAATTTCCAAATCTAAGCAGCAAGTTAAAATTATGTTTCTTATTTAGTCAAAGTTTCATATTCAATCTTTTAAAAGGTTTCTAGTTTATATGATTAAAACTTTTATAAGAATAGTGCCTCGATTTTCGACAAGAACACTTTTGTTTTACAAGCTAATTTGGGAAGACTTTGAGACGAAACTTCTATTTCAGATACTTTGGCTTGGATTCTATATCAACAATGGCCAATCAGTCTTCAATCCAACCACTCCTTTTGGCTCTTAGAAACACTTCAGGACCACACGTTTATCTGTTGGTGGAAAAGCTCATCGACTACTACGAGCCTCCTCTGTGGTCTTTGCTTAATGGATGGGGACCTCTCATTTTATGAACACGTGGAATTGTTTGGGATTCGGCAACAAAACTCGTGGATTTTGACATCACATCCTTGACCCATAACGCTTAAGGGGATGCTTTATCTAAATTACTGATTTTATTCTTCTTTAATATGGTGTTGGAAACACGCATCCACATCCCTAAAATAAAAGAAGAAATTTTTATAACAGCCATTACCCGTTTATGAATAGTTTTCCCCGTCATCTCTTCAAACTATAGGAACGAGGCTCTTCGCACCCTTGGCCCTAGGTAAAATTTCTTAGTAACATTATGTTTGATCAAATCTTACTCCTAGCTATTAAATCTATACTCTAGAGTTATCAATTTTAAAAGACTTGTTTATTTAAACCATTTCAAAAGCTTTTAGTTTTGTTTGAATTTAAAGGTTGTGGAGTAACATTTAAGTAGCCCAAAACCTTAAGCATATTTTTTATGCTAGGGTGTTAGGTAGCTTATGTATACATAAACCTTTGTCTTCTTTACGAAAGCATGAGTCATGACTTTCTAAAATAAACAGCTGATGGAACCATTAGCAAAATTTTCCATCATGAGTCGCTAAGAACAAGCCTATAGAGACTTTCCATAGCGTTATCCTCTTCAAGCTTGAGTGACACATACCCTGTATACCTTATGAAGGTACTTATACAACAATATAATCAAATTGTGCCAAAACAATATGTACAAGTTTATTTTGTTTGGCCTAGTTTAAATTAGAGACACTAGAAGATGTGTTAAATGATTTTATCTTGTCTCCTTTTTGTACATGAGAGTTCTCATGGAACTCCACTAACACAAGTGCATGATCACAACTCTTCCATTGAAAGGTTGTACAAACCTTAACTCCTATTTAATCTAGAAACCTTCTTTATCACCTTAAGAGATCACATATAACCTATCCCTAGTAATGTCTTTTGACATTAACCCATTTATGATTTGAACCTTTTATTTTGATCCATAAGTAAGAGTTATCATGAAATAGTTAAATTCATATTTTTATTTTATCAATCAAGGTTGTTAGAGTTGCTGCTAGTCATTCATTATATTCATGTTTATATTGTGCTTAAATTTTGAATATATTGAAAGTCAATTCTCAACTCTAGGTAAGTTTCTCCTATTTTTATATCAATAATCAATTTATATATTATTTTTATGATGTCAAGTTTCTCACGAATTGTGTTGAAGTACTATTGCAATCACAACTCTTAAACTCCAACTTTAGTTGTTATTTCTCTCTTCTTTAATATTTCACTTTAAATGAAGAACTTCGTATTTCATATGCATAGCAAGCATAAAGGTTCACATGTCTTTGGAGTGTTAAAATTGATATTGCCAGATAATTTCAACTACACTATCAACAATGGAGGTATGTATTGACTTCATTTCACCGACGATTTATATTTTTTGCAAAGTCACTTAAATTTCCTTTAAAAACTATCTTTACTTTTGCAATAAGATTTCATATTATCATTCACTTCTCAAGTAAGAAAAGATTTCAGCATGCATACTTTAAATATTTTCCACACTTTAGGAATTAATTAAACAAATTTAAGATAAAGAAAAATTGTGTCGAAATTTAAGTTTTAGAGGGAATTGGCCACTCCATCTCAAACTTCTATTCTAAAGGAGTGATATGTGGAGTTAATCTGGTGGTATGGAACATCATATTCATTTTATGTACTTACACCAGACACATGTATGTCTTCTTTCACCGTCTTGTGTGTGTATGTGGAATGCGCCTTTCACATATGTTCATTTGATTGGTTCGTTGCATATATGCATTATTTGTTGATCAAGTTTTCCCCCACTGGTTTTTATGCACCTATCCTGACCTCATCCAATCTTAGTTTCAAACACAAGCTAGTTAATATAACGCAATTGAGGACATTTGCTATCCTAGGCAGGAGGAATGTTATGGGTTGTCCGTTCGTCCTTCAGTGGTGGTTAATGGGGGATGCCTAATTACCACTATGTTCGTAGCATGGCACTTGGGTGATTCCGAATATTCCATGTGTAGGACATATAAATTTAGGGATGGTTGGAACTAAGTGTTTAATGCTTATTTGTTGTGTGTTTGAATGGACAACCTGTAGGTTGGTGAGATTAATGAGCTTTGTGCTTGTAAAGCGATATGGATGGGACATGATGGTGGTGATTTGGGGTGAGCAATTACAGGGAAAGTTCTCATTTTTTGGTATTTTGTCCATAGTATCTACTACGAGATTTTGTGTCATTGTTGGCCGCCCACTTTTGTTATACTTGGGCGTGAATTTATTGATTTTGTTACACATGAATTAGTCCTTGGGGATTCTTTATGTATTTTTCCTTTAGTGGTTTGGATAGGAGGGATTTATATAAGCTTATGTTCAAAGCAACTCCTATTTTTGTATAAAGGGCAAGCCCATGCATAAGCGTGCAACTATTTTTGGCATGTGGGCTATTTTTTTGAATAAAGACATAAATACCCAAGAAGTGGGAGGATGCTGACACTTCTTGGGGGGGAGGAGATTGCACCTAATACTGTGTTGAAGGTGATATCTACTCTATCTCTTGTTTTTATGTTAATTTTTGCTCATCTTGTCAATTTAAATTCAATTCTATGGTTTGGTCTTTGTTGTATATGTGAGTTTTGTATTATTATTCAAAAAGTATTTCAAGGTCTAGTGTCATAAAAGTTGGAACTTGATCATGAATACCAACCAATTACAGTAGGGATTGATTAAGTTGGATCACGTAGAGTCTTCTCATGTTAGCTAAAGCTAAAAGGTAAGAATCACATGAAGTGGTCGTTTTGCCCTTAGTAATCTTGCATTCCTAGATTGAACTAGTGACCATTTAGTCCTCATACATGGCTAAGAAAGGTTGGCTAACAAATCAACACTTGAGCTCCTCATTGTCCCTTGGGTTAGCTACTTGACATTTGCACACATCGAATGAAATGGATTTGTATTGTCTACACATGCCATTTCAAAGTGATGTTATTAGTAAGGGGGAGACTTTAAAAAGTGTAAATACACAACAACAATTGAATTTTGTTGCACATTGTCACACATGTATGGATTGAAAGCATTCCATTCTTTGTAATCTAGCATAACTTGATTATGAATCTCAACCAATTATATTATCAAGGCTTGATCAAGTTGAATCCCAATGACACTTCCTTTGCTAGCTAGAGCTATAAGGTTAGGCTTAGAAGTAGGTAGATGCCACAATTCAATGTTCAAAATAGATTTGAAAGCATATATTCTTTGTGATCAAGCATTCAAAAGTTGGAACTTGAACATGAATACCAACTAGTTATATATTTTTGTGGCAAGTGATTGTTTCCCTAAAAAGCAGGGTGTTAGAAAGTTGTAGCCACCATGAAGCAACCAAACAACTTGACAAGATGGCAACTAAAAAAGCAAAATACTGGTCAAGCATGTCTAGCCCACTTACCCACTTACGAGGTATATGCCTCCTAGAAAATGTGCATGAAAATGATTTGAACTTGCCACCTCTATTTTGCAGTTTGGACAATAACATCTACCTAATGCCATTATTGTATTTGCTTCATGACATTTTCTTGATGTGCATACATGAGCGGACGAGGTCGAGTGGATGTAGGTGTCCTTTCCTTAGTGTGGCTAGGTGCAAGCATTTTGTCAACATAGCCTAAGGTCCCCTTCAGAGGCGGCTTTGTCCGACCCCGCAAGGATTGAATCGGTATGCAGCCTTGCGCTGGCCACCTTCTAGAACTGAGCAAACCGACTTTGTTAGAAAGAGGCATTTGGATCATAGGAAGCCATGCCCTAAGAATCCCTCTATCTTTAGCTAACAATTTTGTTAATGGGGGGAAACCTTTAATCTTTATCTTTTCACGTTTTTAATAAGCACCCTAAACGTTTTTCATTAATTTATTTTGCTTCCGTTTTGTGTGCTGCATGGTTTATTGTTTGACACGTGTCTTCACTTTGCATTTTTGAACTTGTCCTCGATCTTAGCGTGTTTTTTGCATGGGCGATCATCTGTGGGCTCTTCGGATCATCCATTCGCATTGCTGGTTGGTCGCTAGCGGGCTTGTCCTCGTGAAGATGATGTGTAGCTATCTTTTCCTCCACTCTGTTCGTTTCTCAAGTCATTTGCAGTTGTCGATCGCATGTGGGCTCTTCGGGTCATGCGTCCGCTCTGCTCGTCTCTTAGCGTGTTTTTTGCACGGGCGATCATTTGTGGGCTCTTCGGATCATCCATTCGCTCTGCTGGTTGGTCGCCTGTGGGCTTGTCCTTTTGTGGAGATGATGTGCAGCCATCTTTTCCTTCGCTCTATTCGTTTCTCAGGTCATCTGTAGTTGTCGATCGCCTGTGGGCTCTTTGGGTCATGCGTCCACTCTGCTCGTCTGTTGCTTGTGAGGTCATCCTCGTGAAGATGACATGGAACCATCAGTTGTCGTGGACATGAGAACCTTAGCGCCAACGTTCTAATCGACGTTTTCTTTAGATGCTTCTTGTACGTGGTTCTTCAGTTTCTTTCCTTAGTCTTCTTGAAGCTGCTCGTTGTGATAGTGATGCAATCTTTTTGTGGCTTCTCCAACGTTCGTGCAACTGTCAGTTGTCGTGGACATGACAACCTTAGCACTTGTGTTCTTCTCGACGTTTTCTGTAGAAGCTTCTTGTATGTGGTTCCATAGTTTTCTTTTTGTGGCTTCTCCAACATTCATTTCCTTGCCAGGTTGTACATGTACGTGCATGTCCTCCTGTGTGATTGGTATCACCATACTCATCACGTGCCATGTTCTACAACCACTTGCATGTCTTTGTATGATTCGTATCTGCTATTGTTCGCCACACTGTGCTTTACCTTTTCTATTTATGGACTATCTGTTGCTTATTTAACAAGCTATAGTGCTTTTGATAGTTTGTATTAATTTTGTTAACTCCTCGTGTCTTGTCGTCGTCATGCCTCCTCCTAGAAGGAAGCCTCTTTATGATATCAACAACCTCATGAAAGTGGACCATTGCCCATGTTCATTGTCCTTGCTTTGTGATGGACATGCTTATCCCTCTTCTTCTGCATTGCTTTGCGAGACGAAGCTAAACCTTCTACATCAATTGTACCTAGGGATGAATGCCATCCAGCCTGTTCTCGAATTGTCACACCTCCGGAAGGCGCGTACACAGTTTGTAGCCTTCGTGTAGTGAAGGAAAAAACACGCTCCTGTGGTATGCATCTATGATTCATGTTCAATGAAAACGTTTGGGATGCTTATTTCTTGCGTTGATATGCATCCATGATTCATGTTCAATGAAAACGTTCAAAGATTCATGTTCTTCATTTTCACGTTCAATGAAAACGTTTTTGGGTGCTTATTTCTTGCGCTGCTTTCATCTCTTATTTATTTCATTCGTGATCTTCCTTATGGTAGGGTCCTTAGAGGCTGCCATGAAAGGCAAAAAGCCCGCATCAAATCCATGTCTGTAGCCAAATGATAAGCACACCGAGTCAGAGCCATCTGTGCACGACACCTCTATTTTCAGTAGAGAAGAGGACAAAACTGTTTGAAGTGTCCGTCTCGCTATTGCCATTAGAAATGCAGACATTAATTGGTGTTCCTGGGAACCATTGGAAGAGTTTGTCAGAATGGAGTGTCTGAAGGGTTTGTTTGCATTGGAGAAAGGAGGCACTCTCAATCACTTACACTTCCAAATGTGGTCACTCTCACGGCTCCGTCACTCATCATAAGCATTGGTAAGATTATCAAGAGGTACTTGGGTTGGGACTTCTTCAAACCTGAAGGTGGTATAGTTATGTGCCAAGGTTTACATCAAATAAGAATGCATACGTTTGAAGGTATGCCTGGCTATTGCATGAAAGACTTGCACAAAGCACATTTCAAGCTCTTCTCGCATAACATCTCCACTGAAGAGATAACAAGGGGCCAGCAACTTTATGCTCTTTATGGATAGGTTGATTTAAAGAACAAGGTTTGTTTGTCTCTTATTAATCTTTTTGAATGGGCTTATATTTTCAAGCTTAGCGCATCACTCCAAAGCACGCTTCTAAAAATGGGTCCGCACACAGGCAAATACTATCCGGCTGTATCGTGGTGGGTAATTCCAAAGACCAGAAAATGGGATGAGTAGAAGAAGGTCCTCTGCAATCTGGAAAGTCATGAAGCTCCCTCACGTTACACAATGCATAGATACAAATGAAATCTTCTTCGTGGATACTCCTACTGCAAGGTACTTCACTCCAATGTATGGGCGGAGCAGCATCAACGAAGATGACACTTATAGAGGCATGCTTCATGGAGTCATCATTTTTTCATGCTTTCATAAAAAATACATGGTCATTTTTGGTTTTTCTGTTCTGGTTGACAGAAGCACTTTCTCATGCAACGACTGATGTACATGGCCGTAAAAATCGCTTGTAATAAATTGTTCCTTCCTTGATTTTCTTCCACATCATATTTTCTTATTTTGTTTTGTTACTGTTCCTTGTTGTTTCCTTGTGCCCGCTGGAATTGGGCACCGAATTAATGCACACTTGAAAAAAAGCGTCACTTGAAAAAAAAGCAATATTAATTTGTGACTCTGGAATTTGCATGTAATCACTTTGACAACAAATTATATAATAGCAAATTAATTAATTCATTAAAGGCGGTGGAAAGGCCATAGCTTACATTCGCGGGGGCCTATTTCCTTTTTCCTTCTGAACATAGGAAAGGAATTCGTCTACCTCGCTTTAACGAAAACAATTCCTGAAGCTTGCCCTGGTATATCCATCTTTTACAGTACAGCTTTCTTGTCCTGCAAACGTAACCGGAACGCAGTGATTTTCCTGCGAAATCGGTATTTCAGATTTGGCATCTGCCGAATGCACAGGTTAGGGTATATGTAACATTACAGGATCTGCTCCACAGATTACGGTTTCTCTAACATTACAGCATCTGCTGCCCAGGTTAGGGTTTCTCTAACAATAGAGCATCAGCTGCACAGGTAAGGGTTTCTTTATCAGTATAGAGCGTGCTGATTGCACAGGTTAAGGTTTCTTTTGAACAGTCGCGCATGTGCTGGTTGTGCAGGTTAACTCCATAGTATGTAAGGCTAGGGTTTCCTTAACAGAACTGTACAGGTTAGGGTTATCTTCTGGTTGTACACATGAGGGTTATCTACTAGGTTAGTTTTTCTTTTCCACATCGCGGTCTGCTGATTGAATAGCTTCTGCTGAATGTTAGGCAAGGTTGTCTTTCGCAGCATTTTCCTGGTTTTCTGTCAGCGTAGGGCTCCAGGTTGGGGTCGTTTGAGTTAAGGTTTGCAGGTTGGGGTGTTTTGTGTCAGAGTTCATCTCTTATCCTAGCCTTTGCTAGAGTTGTCGAGGTTAGGGTTTCCTTTCAAGTACTGTTCGGGTCAGGGTTTTCTCCTCGTGACCTAAACAGACATGGCATCTGAAGATTATTGAAGTTAGGTTTCACATTGATGTGGCATGTGTTGATGTCTTTTGCGAGTATAATCATGTTTTTCCCTGCGGTTTCAGATGGGGGGAGAGGAAGATGAGAACATGGGAAATGTTGATAGAACTGGAGATGAGTCTTCAGATGATGACATCGAAATTGTGCCCAAGTCTGTGGACAATTACTGGCTGGAACATGGAGATGAAAGCCCTGTTTCGTTTGCCACTCTGCCCTATTTTAAAACAGGTGAAGAGGCTATGCCAGACAAGATAGTGTACCTGCGAGGGACACAAGACAATGGCATGCGTCTGTATATGAGAGCTGTGGCATGGAAGTTGGAGTTGACCAATGATATGAAGCCAGCTTTTCATTTGAAGACAGAAAAGTATTGGTGAGAATTGTTTTTACCTCTACATCGATAATTCTGTTATGTTCGAACTTTGGCTGTTACATCAAGTGCGTCGTTGATCCCAGGATTCGATTGTTTAAACCTCGTAAAAGCTATGAGGAAACTATCAGAAGCATCATGAGTGTCGCACAGTTCCTCAATTATGCTCTTGTCAACCCCAATGATCCTGAAAGAGATGTGTGGAATCACGTGAATGATGTGTTCCCGTAAGTATACGTTTGAAGTCATAGCTTTTGGCTACTATCTATTTGATACAAAGTGATGAGGCCATTTGTGACTGCTAAGGTATGTTTGCTGGCAGGTCCTGGGAGGTGCGGCCGTGTCGCAATGACTTGTCTTCGCATTTGTCGGTCATACGACATCTTATTGCTTCAGATGAGCGCCTAGCTGGTTCCTCTGTAAGTGTACAGGATATGACATACATAATTTCAATGAGCTTGTAGAAAGCTTATTTAGTGTACTTACCTGCACATTCTCTCATTGTGGATCACAGGCTTTGCAAACTATAGAAACAGGGTCGTTGAAAAAGAGACTAGCATCGGCAACAGAGGTTGGTGCTTTTGGTTTCTATTTCTATACATGCAAGGTGTGATGATGCATTTAAGTCTACAACAGCACATTTTAGCGGTTCCAAGCCTGATTCTGCACTTAGCTATTCAGACGCTGTGACCATATTAAGCTAGAAGGTGGCTCTCCCCGAACACTGCTTGCCCCTCCCACATACGTTTATACCTCAGCCTTGTCTCCCCTCCATGGAAGATTACTAATGTTAGATTAACATGGTTGCTGTCCATTGTTCAAGGATCTCTAGTCCTGTATAGGTAACGCATGCGTGCTAGTCGTTTGTTGGTCGAAATTGAGGATCGCCAACCTACTTCACATCCGTGTGTGTGCTATTATATCCCCCCCCCCCGCTTTCATCTCCCCCGTCCCCTTCCCTGCCTTTGCTCTCTTCTCTTTTCAAATCTATTTTGGCTCTTAATCTCTCTTCGAAAAACACTTGTTACCCTTCTGTTTACACCTTTTTTGGTTTTTGAAACAGGATGGTCGGCAGAGTAGTAGAAGACGGATGTATGTTTCTGATGATGAAGATAATGCTGATGATGAACCTGAGCTATATCATGAGAAGAAAAGAGGCAAGTTGGAAGCAGACGACTTCGACTCTGGTGAGGAAATGGATGGTTTTGGGGAGGAAACAGACTTGGATGAAGTCGGCGATCTCTCTGAGACTGTTTGCTGCATTTGTGATGATGGTGGAGATGTGATCTGGTAATGTGTAGTTACTCTTACAAGTGGAAGAGCTGGTATAACTTCCATTATTTTTTAACAAACTCATCAATGCTCTCTGCCCAAACAGCTGTGACGGCCCATGCATGCGGTCATTCCACTTGAACAAGGGTGCTGCTGGTGCTGATGATTCCAATTGTGCAACGTTGGGTTTTAGCAAAGCTGAAGCAGAGGTATGCCTTATTATACTGTTGATTGTTTCGTAACTCAGACAATAATTCCGTTGCCACCTCGTGTTCTATTTACCACCATGTCCCTGCAATTTCAACTCATTGCCACCATCTTGCATTTTGCCACCTTGGACAGCCAATCGCCACACCTTAATATAGGGGTAAACCGTTCATATGCTTACAATTGCCACCATCTTGCATTTTGCCACCTTGGACAGCCAATCGCCACACTTTAATATAGGGGTAAACCATTAACTTGCTTACAAGTGATTCTGTTTATTATGCAGAGGATGGACAAGTTTTTTTGTCCGAATTGTAAGTTTAAAGAGCATCAATGCTATGCCTGTGGAGAACTTGGATGCTCGGATGACACTGCTGGTGCTGCCCAGGAGGTAAAATCTTACTTCTGCTCCTTATGAAGTACACATGCACCGATGTGAGCACGAGTGACATGGTTCTGATTGCAAGCCCTGAACGGGTTTTGGTTGATACATGCCCAACATTTAAAAAAACCTTGTGCTACCCCCCCCCCCCCTTCTCTCTCTCTCTCTCTCTCTCTCTCTCTCTCTCTCTCTCTCACGTGCGCCGCGCGCGCGCACACACACACACTCGAGACGGCTCTGCAATCCTATGAGGTTATCATTGGCCATTGGTGTCTTCTGGGCATACTTCACATTTTCTATCTGTTCGAATTTTCATTATAGTTTGTTTAGGTTGTAGGGGATGCCCTAGGCATCTTCCACCCACCACAGTTATACATATTGTATCATCATTGTCTCATGGGCTCGCGCGTGCACGCGTGCGGGCGCACACAAGGGGTGATCAAAGAGAGTACAAGATCCTCAGAAGAGAGCACAAGATCTATTCTGAGGGCCAGACGTCCCCTACCTGGGTATCCAAACCACTTACCTGTCAGTTGCAGATCTAGGACCTCTAGTGACATGGAGAGCTCCCATCACAGGAGAGATTTTGACTACAGCCGTGGAGGAGGATGGCATCATTAGCTGAGCCTGGTTACATTACCACCCATGTGTTAGACCAGTCAGTTTGTTTTAAAACTTTTACAGTTTTTTTTTTCCATGATTGAGAATTTCCTCATGGAGACATTGTACTATTTGTTGGCCTCATAGACTCTGAGGTCGCTTGTAGCCATTAATCTCTCTCTCTCTCTCTCTCTCTCTCTCTCTCTCTCTCTATCTTGCTTGTTTCCTGTGGTTCCTAGTCCCTCTACTACTATAATTTTCCAACTTGTCTTGGTTAAGGCATCCAAGTTTATTTTTGTGTTATGGTGAGGTATTGAAAGAAGGAACAAGAGCCTTGATTTTGATTTGGTGAACTCTATTTTGTACATACCCTAGAACAGCCTTGTGTGACACTGTTTTTACTTTTGCAGGTCTTTGTTTGTGATGCAGCTATGTGCGGCCATTTCTACCATCCCACTTGTGTGGCTGAATTAATTCTAAAAGAGAAGGACAGAAGTGAACAAGATGCGCTGGCAGACTCCATCAAGGAAGGAAAGGGGTTTGTTTGCCCCATGCACAAGTGCTGGAGATGTGGAAAAGGGGAAGTCAAAGAAGATAAGGATTTGCAATTTGGTATTTGCCGACGATGCCCTAGGGTTTGGCATCGCAAATGTTTTCCATCGTAAGTATTTCTTTGAATGCACTTACATGTAAAAAAACAAGGCTCTCTGTATCTTTTGATGGCACTCATGTCGTGTCTGGCAGTTTTCTTCGATTTGAAGAAACAGATGATGAGCCTGTAAGAGCTTGGGATGATATTCTACCGAATCGCATTCTTGTCTATTGCAAGTAAGCTTTTTTTCCTGTACTGTGAGGAATGCGAATGAAGGGTCTTGCATTATTTTCGATGTTGGATCCCATTGTGTGCATGTCAAGGTTGTTTGAGGTGAAAGATTTCCTTGTGATTTGAGTTGTCCTTGGGGCCAAAGGATTTGCTAAGTAGGGTAGACATTCTTCTACTTGTAGCTCTTGGTGGCTCTCAGAACATTCTATCATAGCCCGTCTAGTGAGGCAACGAATTTATGTGAGCCATGGTAAGTGTAATAAAACATAATGTGAGATTTAACCACAAGTTACACTTGCACATGCAAGTCAAATTGTGGGTAGCTTCTTTTGTTGTGGGATCTTAGGAGATGAGTTCAGATGACAAATTGGAACATATGAGGGAGGATGGGTAAAAGGGAGTTTGGTGAATTGGCTTTACTGATGAAATGAGGAGAGGGTGAGATCAGGTAGTCGGCGAACTTGTATGTGGTGCAATTTGTCAAGGTATTACTGAGAATGCTGGGCATAGATTGTGCTAAGGATATCATTGTAGCACCAATATAATGTTGAGCATTTCCAGTATTTTATAGGCTTGGTTGTTGAAAGTGATTGTCATTCATACAATTTTGCAGTGAATAAAGGTCCCATGCTTTCCTCTTGTTTTGTGTAGTGCGATTGCTTATGTTAGTCATTACGCTTGTTACAGACGGCACCCAATCATTGCAAAGCTGGGTACACCTGCAAGGACTCATGTGAGGTTTCCTGTGGGTTTTTTGCCATCTGCTAAGAAAGCATTGGGCAAGAGTAAAGCAGAACGGGAAGAAAAGAAGACCAAATTTAGCAAGTCAGATTCTCTGAAGAAGAAAGATGAAGCAGGCTTGAAGAGTCCAAAATTACCAGAGGTTGATGCCTCATGGAAGAAGAAACCACCTTCTTCCATTGGACAGATTAAGCCAGTTGCACGGGCTCCCAAAAAGAGTAAGGTGGATCAAGATGGTTTGGTCTTACAAGGTTCGATGGCCAAGGCAAAGGAACGGCTTCCAGCTGCCCTTTTGATTAAGGGAAGGACTCATCTAGCAAGCAAGACAAATGAGCTTTCTGGAGGTGCTGTTCAGAGCAAGGGCAGATCAGACCTAGATGGCTTGGCCAAGCAAGAAAGGGCACTTAAACCCCCAACTCCCAAGGAGTCAGCTTTGCAACAGCTGCAGCAAAGAAGCAAGCCTCCTTTGGGCAAAGCTGGTATAATTGACAGTGAAGCAAGGAGCATGTAAGTAAGAAAATTAATTTTTGAAACAGATATATTGGTAAGTAATTTGATATGGTTTACAATAATTAATTTTTGTGTTGCTACCAACTGTTATAATGTCTGATTAACAGGGTTGATGGGATCATTGAGAAGATTAAAGCATCAGTGACAGTTGAGAGTGTCTTAAGGAAGCATGATATTCCTGTCTGCTACAGGCGTTCCACCAAAAATCTAGACAAAAAGTATTCATTGGTGAAGATAGAGTCAATAACAAGGGTATGGTAAACCTCTTCTTCTTACGAATGAATCTTTTATTTGCAACGTACAGGACACCAGAAGATAGGTTTTTGGTCCTTTGTAAACTCTCATGAAAGCATGTTTTTTAAACGAATGTTGTGTCTCTGCAATGACAGGGAATGCGCAAAGCTGTGGAGACTCTTGATAATGGTGGTAGTATCGAAGATGCAAAAGCCAAATGCTCCCCTGATTTTATTAAGTATCTAGAATTGTGCAAGGTACTTCTCATCTTTCAGCTTGTAGTAGTTTGGAGGGAGGCAGGCAGACCTTATTTGCAGCTCTAAAATACCTGCCTGAGGGTCTTTGTAGACCCCCCACTCCACCCCCCCCCCCCATCAGACAGGTGGTGGGCGTGTGAAAAGGGAATGCCCTGCCCGGCAGAGACAGAAGGGTGAGATCTCCCCTTTTCATCTACGAGAGTTTGATAAAAAAGAAACAATCGGACAGGGGGGGGCGTGTGGACAAGGCAGATGCCCTGACTGGTCATGATATTGGAGCTGTAGAGCAATGTTGTAAGCTCTCTCCTAAACTTCTTACACGTACCTTTTGTTGGCAGAATGACTTGAGGGTCTATCTTTCCCCATTTCTCCATGGTTCAAGGTACACATCCTTTGGTCGGCACTTCACAAAAACAGAAAAACTGGAGGAGGTTTGTATGCTGTATTTCACATGTCAACTTGTTTATTTTGAGACTAAATTGTTAATGGTGCATGCAATTTCTGAATTTTGTTGGCTTTTATCATTTGATTGTGTTTGGTGGGCCTCAAGTGCAAATTTAGTGTGCAATTAAGGTGGATTCTCACAATTAATGTTGGGTATGTTATGGTATTGCATGAGCGTGTCATGGGGAGGCTCTCTTTTAGGGACAATTAGAATTTTCTAATTGCTTTGTTGAGCATCACCTATTTCATGTGGTGCAGCCTTGAGGGGGTCTTTATTGGGTTTAGCCTTGTGGGGAAAGGCTGTCGGGCAATTTTGGGCAACTTGGGAAGGCGGCGTGCTTTTGGCATCTAGTTTGGTTAGGGTTCTTGAAACACGAAGTCCACTTACTTGAGTGTCTCCATGATACACACCTGGGGGAGTCCCATCGTACCTGGGGCCAAAAGAGAGCATAGCTCGAAGCCCCGTTGGGGGCATAGATGACTACCCATGAACTGGCCGATAGCAGTCCATGACCCATAAACATGGAAAAAATACATAATCCCAAATAAACATGGTTCCCACACACATGAGATGCAGAAAATTCTAATACCCTCTCTGCAGCTCATAGTGTGCAAAAGTCCGAAGAAATAAGTTGATGAATATGCAACCATGGACACTCTAGTATTGCAGATTCCAGATACACCTCGAAAAGAGCACGTGCCAACTTGACTTCTTGAAACAAAATGCCAACCTGAACAACAAAGAAAACTTGGTTTTGCTTGGGCTTTACCTTTGGTCTTGCAATCCTTGGCCAAGTGACCCTTATTTCCAGAAGAGTAGCAGCGACTCCGTCCTTTCTTTTGCTCAGTAGCAAGTGCTTGATCCTGTCTCCTAGGAGGGAACCTTACCTTCCCTTGAGAAACAAGGACACCTTCCTCCTCCAAGGGGGGACCCATATCCACGGCAATAGCAAACCTCCGCAAGCAAGACTTTGTGCCACCGATGATCTCAGCACTCCACCAATCTCCAGCACTTCTCGAGCACCAAGAACCACAAGGACCAATCAGCCCCCTCAAAAATCTGAGGTAGAGAGCGGCTGGACAGCAGCAAAACAGTCAACAAAAATCCTTTGAGAAACACCCACCAGGAGGGGAGGGAAGCTAGGAAGAAGATGAACGGTAAGAGCCACTTGTCGGGCTGTACCACAAGCAAGAAACATACCTCCGGCTGCAATCCAAGCTGTAAGAACGGCCGACTGATCACCAATGCAGCCCCCCCTAGATTGCACTTGGACTCCGCGAGGAAAAATGTAGGGCAGGAGCACCGGAAGAGAAAAACCTGATGAAGAAGGGGCGTCACTGCAGAAAATGTTTATGCAGCAGTGAAAACGCAGCCACCTTCAAGCTCCAGAAATGCAGCGCCGCGAGGTAGAAAAGCGCACATATGGGCAGTTAGGTACTCAGGTGTCAGATACCATTATGAAGAGGAAAGCACATGGGAAAAAAAAGCACTGAAGTAGGAGATCTGAAACTCCCAAAAAACCGCTGCTGAAAACACAGCAACCAGCCACCTCGCTTGCTCCAAACTCCATCAGAAAATGCAGATGCAAAAGCCGAGTGTTGAACTGCCACTTGGAGCCACCAAAGAGGCGATTTGCAGAAAAACGCAGATGGAGGAGAGAGGACAGCAAGCGAATGAAGGGGAGGTTATAGCAAGATGCGAGAAAGAGAGCCGGATCAGCAAGAAACCTGGGTGATGATACCATGATAAAGTTGACAATGTGGAAGCAAAACGTAGGAGAGAGAGAGAGAGAGAGAGAGAGAGAGAGAGAGAGAGATCAGACAATGAACATCAAATTATCATTATGGCATGAGGCTTTACAATGGCAATACTTGTCAAACAATGTGCGTGTGGGATGAATGAATGACAAGTGAGAAGGAGAGGCCTTTATCCATGAACTGGCCAACTGCACATGAACTGGCCGACAGCAGCCCACGACCCATGAACATGGAAAAAAATAAAACTAAAAAATGCAAGAACTATATATTCAAAGATAGCGTAGCGTGACCTGCTCTCCCACCCTCCTGCGATTCAGCTTGTGCTTCCCCCCCCCCCTTCCCTTCCCTTCTCTGCCGTCGCCTTCGCCCCCTCCTTCAACCTTGCCTCCCCTCACTTCCCCCCTCCCAGCCCCCGCTTGCCCCCCCCCCCTCCCCTCCCTTCCCTTCTCTGCTGTCGCCTTCGCCCCCTCCTTCAACCTTGCCTCCCCTCACTTCCCCCCTCCCAGCCCCCGCTTGCCCCCGCCCCCCCCTCTCAGCGTCGGCCCCTCCCTCTTTGCGCCCTTTTGTTTTCTTTTCCACCAGAGCCCCTCCCCCCTCCCCTCCCTTCCCTCGCCGCTTGCGTTCCTCCCCCCGCTCCCCCCTTTCTGCTTGCCCCTCCCCTCCCTCCTGCTCGTTAGTCTGCCCCAGCTCCTCCCCTTCCCCTTTCTCAGCTTGCGTCCTCCCCCCTTCTCGGTTTTCATCCTTCTCTCGCTCCCCCCCTCCCCCTTCCTTTCGTGTCTCCCCCTTCCTTCTCGGTAGCGTCTCCTACGTTGTCTTTAGGCAGTTTTCTGAGTTCTCAGGGCTTTCTCCTATTGGCAAGTCTCTGCTTTTTTTTGGTCTTCACCCTCAAGAGGACTCCATGGAAGCTACTCCGTCAACCTCGACCGAGACTGCTGTTACTTGCTCATCATTTTTTGAAGTGGGCCTTCAGCTCCTCGCTACGACTGTTGCATCATTAGAGGCATCCAATCTGTTATGCAAGATTGTCGGTAGCCGCCCAGCATGCGGACAACTCAAAGATCCTTTGCATGCGAGCCTCATTGGTGGGTCTGCAAAGATCATAGACATTCATCCTTTGGGGTGTGGCTACTATCAGGTGGAGTTCGACTCGCCAACGGCATCACGTCGAGTCATGCAGCTAAGCCCATGCCTTCTTTGCACGGTGGCAACACGGTTTTTGATCCCATGTTCGATCCTTTGGCTGGCGTGTCAGGCTTCCCAGTGACAGTTTGCTCCCTAGGCCTTAGGAAGAAATACCTTCCTCTTCTCTTGGTGATCGGTGAAGCCATAGAGGGAGTGAAGGAATCATCCTCCCCACTACTGCCTTGTCTCTTGCACAAGCGGTCGGGATTCCATCCCTTCGCTTTTGTATTGACTCGTCAGAGAGAGTGCCTCATGTCATATCTATCCCATGCCTTCGAGGTGACCCCATCATTCAGCGAGTGGGTTACTTAGGCCTCCCGGATCAGTGTTTCATTTGCAGGCAGATGGGCCACCTCACTCAACCTTGTCCTCGACGCCAGTCTAGGAGAAACCCCCCTCCCCCCTCGGTCCCCATTTAGATCCTCACTAGGGGGCAAAGAGAGAGGTAGGCTCTTAGGTAGTGAAGTACCAAGATCCGGTTGTGGACGACCCTGTTGCCGGAGAGTGGGTTGGTCCGTGCCCGGGCCGCTAGTCGACTACCAGAGCTAAGTGTCGCATGTCGCCTCCACGCGCGATAGGCTGGCAGTGAACAAGAGGATTTGGTTCTGTGAGAACCATTTCGAGCATTTATCACACGTCGGTGATGGCCATAGGGACCAAGATGGGGAGGTGGTGGTCTCCAGCTTGGAGGTGCTGCTCCTTGTGTTCCTGCATATCTCAGTCACAGTACCTTTCCCCCCCTCCTTATAGATATCTCCATTGTCATCGATGGAGTTTGGAGTATGTCTACTCTCGCGCACGGACAAAGTGGCCACATATGGAGTACAAGGTCCGTGCCCACTTGGCGCGTCTTTGTCCCAGCCTTGAGGATTGATAGTGATTATTTCCCATCTAAACCCATGTCCAAGACTCTTCCAATGGAGGGAAGTTCTGATAGTTCCGCTTCCCACAAAGATTGATATACGGATAGCTGCATGGAACACTCAGGGTTTAGGGGGGCTTCAGTGTTTTTAGAGACGAGGTGTCCTTTAGAGGGCGCTCTTCACAGAGCTACAGTTGGGTGATCCATTGACATTTTCTCTTCCTCTAGGAGCACCATCTCTCTGAGGGACGTACCTGTCGTTGCGAGAAGATTTTACTAGGCATGAGCCACACTTTTTGGTTCCTCTTCTTTGGCCCCTCCAAGATGCAAGGAGGAGTTTGTATGTCTCTTACCAGCAGTGACAGGCTCAGGTATCAATCTCTTGGCGAGCACAGTGGGTCATTGTTGTGATCGGAGAGGATTGCGTGGACTTCCTCAATGTCTATGCCCCGAGTGTTGCAACAGATAGAGCCATATTTTGGAGCATAATATATATATATATATATATATATATATATATATTTATGTATATTTGTATTTATGTATATTTGTCGGGCTCTTCCTTAGGCTGACTTTGGGGGGGGGGCTTCAACATGATTGAGGTAGCAAAGGACAGACTCGGAGGTGGCGCGGCCACAGTCTCAAGCGCATAGTACTCTGCATGGGAGGAGTTGATCTTGGCACTCAAGGGACAAGATCCTTGGTATCTTCTAGAGTTTGGGCGTAGCCTTGGGAGCTTGTGCTTCTCGTGGTCTGATTGGAGAAGCACCGGTCCTAACCTCTCTCGACTTGACAAATTTTATGTGGATAAGTGGGCTTGTGGCTTTGGGGGCATGATCGGCATCTTGGTGGGCACTACTTTTTCGGATCACGCTCTGGTTGTTCTGACATTAGAGGATCCCTAGACGCAGGGCACGCACGCTAGCTCTAGGATTCCGGACAGCCTTATTTAGGACCCCGAGATATGCAACAAGATAGAGCAGGGATTGGATTTTATTTCAAGCTTTGCTACGTGCACCTAGGATGTGGGCCTTGGAGAGATTAGTAGTTTTTTTGCAAGAGGCAGCTCAAAGAAGATTGGAGGGCTCCGTGAGCAGGAGAGGAGTTTGAGGAGGCGTCTAGCTTCTCTTTAGCGGCTTTAGGAGAGCTCCCTCGATAGCCCCTGGATTGAGAGTCAGCTTGTTGTCGCCCGTACGGAGATCAGATCCATCAAGGAGAGGAGGATGGAGTATAGATACCATGCCAGAGCTTCCTTTTGGACCCAGGTTGGCGATAGACTTACGGGAGACTTCTTTGAGATAGTAGGTCTCCACAGAAGGAGAGATGGTATTCGTAGGTTGCGTGGATAGGATGGAGACATTGTGTTTGACCCCCTCCCCCTCCCCATGTGAGAGATTCTGGCGGTTATGGATAGGGGAGTGCCAACCTCTCACGCGCCTCCAATGGGACTTTGGGCGAGTGGACTTGGCACTTTGGGACAGTTTTCAGCCTCGAAAGATCACCCTCTTTCTCTAGTCGATGGCACATAGGAGCTTGGTGGTGAGCACGTAGTTGGCCATTGGAGATCGACCAGGAGCTTGCACGAGTTGCGGTCACCCTTGGGAGTCTCAGCGACATCGTCTTTGGGTTTGCTCGAAGGCTCGGCAGGTTTGGCAGCGGATTCTCCGCATCTTTACGATGGGTAGGGCCTCGACCTGGATCATTACTTGGGGCACCGTTGCTTGGGCCATAGATGCCGAGGTTGTCATGGATTATGAGGAGCAGGGTGGGAGCCTTGCCCTTCAGGTTTCTCACCCTCGCATTTCGGTAGTACTAGTCCAAGACCCCCATCTAGTGACCATTGGAGATCAGGCTCATGTCAGAGATGGGAGATTTGCAGTAGCATTGTAGCCTGGCACATATGGCGAGCTAGATGCAGTGAACCCATCGGGGGTACCCACACTGCGCCTTCGGAGTTCATCAGGGGCATTTGACTCCACATCATTCATACTTTTCCGCCGTGAGGGGGGGAAATTGTAGGGTGGCTTTGATCACATGCGGAAGCGGCGGGAAGCTTTCTTGAGGCTTTGGCGGCTTGGCCCTTTTCTCATGGATAGAGGAGGTGATCCCACTTGGCAGTACAGACCACCTTTGTGGTTATTTCCCCCTTCCCCTCCTCTTGTATGAGATGGCCTTCTCCTCAGAGCGGCCAGCCAGAGGGGAAGTGCATCTTTCTCCACCTCTTTTGATTATTTGATTCCGGTGAGGTTGTATCTAGCCCTTTGTGGTTGTATTTTAGCCCATTGTGGTTGTTTTTCGTTAACTAATAGAAGGATCTATTTCTCGTGCCTGGGGGGTGGGGGGAGGTACATGGAGAAAATACATAATCCCAAATATAAGGGCTTGTTTCCCCCACACATGAGATGCACAAAATTCTAACAAGACGTAGGTTTGAAGTGGTGAGAGAAGTCAACTGTTTCCTCGTAGATGGTCGAAGCTAGAGTCGTGCTCGGAGAAAAGTTCAACAAAATGGAAAAGAACGCGGCTCCTATGTTTTGAGGGAGGAGGCGGGAGTGATGCAAGATCATGCGGATACACTAAGGACCCACCACCTCTTAAGTAAGAGCTCGAATCAATCGATAAGTGCTAGAAAAAAGAGGACTCCATCGGGTGTCCCTTAATCCGAGGGGGGCCACCAATAGATTCCAGTGGTAGGGTTGTGCTATTGGTTATGCGTTATTGAGCTTTCCATGGGTTAGTTAAGCGTTGAACTAGGCATCGGACCTAGCTAGGGTACAATGAATCAGGCCTTGCCCTGTTTGTGTGGAGAGGCAAAGCAAAAGGCGGAAGAAAGGATGGGGGTGCATAGGGTGGACAAAAGGGGAGGAGGAGGGCGAGGTGGGTGAGAGTGGAGGGACAATGTTGAGGGAAAGTTGAAGGGAGGCGAGATTAGAAAGTGCTTTTTTTAAACGCCATCAAATAAAATTTCCAATGACCACTTGAATGATAAATGAGATGAATAAGTAAAATTTTCAAAAAATGAGTCAAAAGCTTTAAAGTACTTGGAGAAAAGTTAGATTTGTTGAATGTTTAAAACACCGGTTTTACGCGAGATATTTGAGTATGGAGGTTTTCCCTAGAGAAAATGATTAAGAGCTTATTTTGGAGAGAATCAAAGCTTTATAGAGCTTTGCTTATCAAAGAAAAAGGTTTTAGAAAGCTTCATTTATCGAAGGGTCATTTAGTGTAAGGTTGAAAATTCCATAGAATTGGGAGTATTGAAGTGGCTATTTATTTAACTCACGGGATAAGAAGTGCCAAATTTAAAGTGCACGATGAAATTACGCACATAGGCTTTTCACTTATCTATAAGTTGTTATGTTCATACAAAAGAACATCATACAATATTTGAGAAGGCTCTATGTGTGGGTTGCAAACATTAGGCAGCTGAATATGTCCCATAGGGTATCAACCAAGGACACATGTTTCAAACATACCTTGTGTGCCATTTTGAGCTTTTTGAAGTGGCGATCTTGGATGTTTATGTTAGTTCATCATTGGTGCAAGATTAAAGATTTGATTAAGCAAGATTTGCATAAAATTTTAAAAACCATACTTGATTTAAGTGTGCGTGAATGGTTGCTAAGCTGTGTTGTGTGTGTACTTTGTCAACATAGTGTGTTGTTTGTGTGGTAGTGTGTTTGTGTGAACCACCTCTTAGAGGGGTAAAATAATATCTAGATATTTGTGTGTGCCTGATGTAAGAAGTGATGTCAATGAGGCAACCCTGTATCACCTATAAAGGTGCATGTACTTCATTGAAGAAAAATATATCTATAAGCATGTCTATCATTTTGTCTATTGTTTCAATCATGTTGTCTAACTCTTTCTCTTTCTCTGATTTCTCTGTTTATTATGCCATAGCCATGCTCTTCCCTTTCAAGCCTCCATAGCTTGTCTCAAGCTTTGCCTGTGTATGCCTGATTTTCGTCACACCCAAGTGTAATCAATCTCTCAATCTAAAGCCTCCGATGTGGTTGCTCAACCCATGTTTTCTACTTGAACCTGTGCTTAGATTCATAACTAAATTTATTGTCAATCCCAATCAATAGATAATCAAAATTAATACTAAAAATTAAGCTTCACCTTTCTCAAAAGAATTTGAGTTTTGATACCAATAGAAACACCCCAAAAGCAAGTCATCCACTTAGTTGAGTTTGCGCCATAGATCTACACACAGAAGGAAGTCTGTAAAGCAATCCAAGTACTTGTAAGTAGTGGTCACCTACACGAGAAGACATAGGTGGGTTCAGCCCAACCATAGGCTACAACCTGGATACAACAATGAGTGATCCTTGTACTAGAGGCCATGCAACCCTGGACAAATCCTCATCACACAGGCATGCGTGTCCCATATCATGCAGTCATTGGCACCAAAACTGCCACTTATGCGACTAGCCGGTGGGCTATCCAGTAGCTAGACTTTTGGGAGGCACCTCTCCCAAGGTCTAAGTCCCTCCCCTAAAATGAGCCACAACCCAACTACATATAACTCAATAATCCAGAAAGAAAACTGTTGTCTCCCATTGTCCGGCTGGCATTGAGGCTGGACTTTTCATATTAGACATGATAGAAATTATTACAATGGGTAGTGGCAAGTAAGGATTTGGGGTGCTTAGGAAGAATAGTAGAGTATTAAGAAGTTAGCTTAATAGGGAAAACTAAAATGGGTAATGACAAGAGATGATGCGGGCTGCCTATGTGGAGGAATACTGCTGAAGTACTAAAAACTCTAGTTCAGTCTTAAATGCGGGGATTAGGGAGTCATGGACTTATTCGAACAAAACCGGGATTTGGGACTCCATGGATAAACAAAGCAGGAAGTTGGAACCAGCTGTAGCTCAGTCTTAGATGTGGGAATCAGGTGACTGGAAGTCATGGACTTTTATGAACAAAGTTGGGATTTGGGACCCCATGGGTGAACAAAGCAGGAACCTGTTACTACAGCATGTGCAGTTGACTCTGGCTGTATTTAGCAGTAGGTTTATTGTGCCAACCATCTGTAAAAGTTCTATTGTCCACCCTTTTTGTTTGGATGCATGTGAAAAACAGGGCACTGATGTTAGCATGATTTTTGCAGATTGTTGATCGGCTACATTGGTATATTGAAAAGGGTGATACGGTAAGCTGTCTTCTTCTATTTGCAGATAGTCACTGTATTTTGAGTCAACTAAGAAAGTGCTGGTACTAAGAAAAGGTTTCGTGCCTGTACACCTTGGAAAGTGGTGTCATCAAAAGTGTGGTATAAAGCAGGGTGACTGCTTGCGTGCTTTGAGGAAAGTGTGCAAAGCTCATATCTTAGGGGATAAATCTAGAATTGTTTGAATAGAAGGGAAATTTTAGCTGCATGAGTCCTCTACAGGCCAGCCCTTACTTGTCAAATGGGGCAGCTCTAGCCCTTACTTGCCCATGGGCAGATCTGGCTTCCCCGTCTTGGTGCTCATGATAAGGAGCAGTGCTTTGGCAAGGGCTAGAGCTGCTGCCAGATAAGGTTTCAAGATGGCAAGATTTCTTAATGCTGTTCTGATTACTAGGCACTTCGTGCCATGCTAGAGGCATTTTGTTAATGCCGTTCTGATTACCAGGCACTTCATGCCATGCTGCCGTTGTGACTACATTTTCTGGTGTTTTGCATGTAAATTAAAAGATGTAGAGGCTTGGAGCACATTAGGTATGCCTGAAAAACATCTGATTGTGACTTTATCGTGGGCTTCTTTCTATAATAGTTTTATGGTCTATTGTCCCTGTCACAGGTGGTGGATTTCTGCTGTGGAGCAAACGAATTTTCTTTGCTAATGAAAAAGAAGCTAGAAGAGGCAGGGAAAAAATGCGAGTATAAGAATTTTGACATCATCCAGACAAAGGTGAGTTTTTTGGGACCTGAACCACTGCTGCTATATGGAGCGCTATGGAGATATTTTGAAAATTTTAAAGAAGTTAAATGAAATTCTAGTGTTCTAACTTGTGTCTTATCTAGTGCTCTGTCTTATTTTAATGAAATTCTAATGTTTTTTCTTATCTAGAAAAATTAGATGCTTGCGAGATTTTCTGTGGTGTATGTGTCCTTGAATACTTTGATTCTTCCTTTTTCTTTTTTTCCCTTTGGAAACAAGATCCTTCTATTAGTTAACAAAAAACAGCCTTGAAGGGCTAAATACAAACTTGCCTCCAAAGTGGGCTCACCACCTCTATCTGGGAGAAAAAGGCTAGGTTGGCAGAGCCTCAAGAAGGCCTCTTGACGCTTCCGCATATGGTCTGAACCACCCTGCAGCTTCTCCCACTGGCTGTGGGGGGTATGAATGATGTCGAGCCAGATGCTCATGATGGACTCCACAGGCGGAGTGTGGATGCCTTCGATGACTTCGTTGCATGGAGCTCTCCATATGTGCCATGCTGCCACAAATCTCCCATCTTTGGCACGAACCAGGAGTCCCGTGACTAGTAGATGGGGCTGGGATTGGCACTGTCGAAATGCGAAGGTGAGAGACTTGAAGGGCTAGTCCCCCACCTTCCTCCTCATAAGCCATGACAACCGCAGCCTCAGTGGCCCAAGTGTCCCATGTAATAGTACGGGTAGAGGTCCTGTCCAATGTGAAGATGCGGACAATCCGCTGCCAAACCTGTTGAGCCTTCTAGCAAAATCCCAAAGACAATGTCGCTGAGACTCCTGGGGGTGGCCACACCTGGGACATGCTGTTGGTCTACTGCTAATGGCCAACCATGTGCACCAAACTCATATGTGCCAGCAACCACAAAAAGAGGGTAATCTTTTGGGGTCGAAAATTGTCCTAGAGCCTCTTCCAAAAATCTGAGAGAAAATGTGGTGAGAGGCCCTGAGATTGTACTTTGATTCTTTCTGTGGTGGGTTGAAAACTAAACTAGTTGTATGGGAGTGTGCTAGCCTATGATAACTTTGAAGGTCAACACTTCACTGATATGCATGCATTTATGTATGTTGATGTAATGGTTTTAGTGGTAGTGGCCGTTTTTGTGCTTATTTTCTGTTGCCTAATCTCCTTGTGAGATACTCCCCACGCAATCTCCTCATTTATCTTGAACTACCCTAAGCTTTTCCTCCGCTCATAACTCTTACACTCATTTCCATATTTTTTTCAAGTCGTGCCATTTCTGTCTCCTAGGTTCAAGCAGTTTCAATTTTGCAGACATTAGACATTTCTGTTCTTGTTTTTATTATGTATGTAGAATACGCATGCATATACATATACATGCATGTGTGTTTATGTTACCGGATCTCTTCCTTGACACCTTTAGGTTGCTTATCGTTTTTGCTTCAGCTTATAAACGGTTTTACTTCATTCATGAAATCTTCTCTTCTAGGTATCATAACAATGTGTTGGAATTTCTTTTCTATGTGACCAAGAAACCTTTTCAAGAATAGAAGTAGAGACAACATTCGAATGGGTTTGTGCTATGGCTGCTTTCTTCATATTATTGCCTTTTCATTGTTTGGGCCCAGCTGGAAATGAGACTTTGGAGCCCCAGATGAGCATGCCCTCTGTCAATGTGCTGTGGCAGCCGCTTTTATAATTCCCAAAAAGTACGTTGGTTTGTCCTCGAGCAAATTGTGATCCAAAGAACATGCTCTTCTGAGAAAAACCTTACTATAGGCTTCCTTGAGAAAAGGAAGAAGTTACTAGCATGTGCTGTTTTAAGAACCCAGATTGTGTTTCTCTCCAATGATACATGACTCCTAAGGAAAGGTGGTTCCTTAATTTTGTCTACTGCATGTATATGTTTTGCATTATTGCATGTTTTATCAGTGAGTTCATGTTTGTGCTGAGGATAGTTTGAGTAAATCATTTGGATCTTGTTAGAGGCACTCTATTTTATTTGGTAATACAGCTTTGGTCTACCCAAACCCTTAAGAAGAGATGATGTTTATTTGCTTAGTTCTGGAGAGTTAGCCCCAAAGTTACTTGACATCTGTTTGCTTTCCATTTATGTTTTGGGTGACCATTTGATCACTTCAGCATAGAATGTCTGCTTGCTTGATTAACATCGCCTCAATAGCAAGCAAACAAATCACGTGCTTTCAATGATACCGAACAAAATGCATCCTTAAGATTGTATGGAGAGCATATCATTGGTTGCAATATGTCCACATGACGGAGTTTTTTTGGGTAATTGCTGATATGTTTCGGGATCATATAAAGTTTTGATTGTGGTGATTGTTATGCTGACATGAGGTACTCGTGAAAGTATAAGGTTGCAAGTGGTAGATACTATTTATGGATCTTGGAATCTACGATCTCTGTGTTCTCTTCAATTTGAGTTAAAAGTCAAGGGGGCGTGTGTAAGGACCACATAGTGGAGAACCGTATTAAGGTTAGAATAAAACCCGAAATTGATGACCGCGATTGGTGAGCGATTCTCCTTCTAGCCATAGGTCCCTTCTTGGAACCACCCTCTAGCTTGAGGGCTAGATTTTCACGAGGTAGCTCCACCTACATAGCACGCCGTGTTGTCCCATACATTAGACCACTTACCTGCCGAGAGCTACTCTTGGCCCTACGGTCCATCACGCCTTGGTAGATGTCTCTGTTATGAGGATACCTTATAATTATCACAAATGAGCCTAAATTACTCTCTTATAATACAAACCTGTCTATTATTAGCTACCAGCGTGAGGTCCATCACACCTTGCTAGATATCTTTCCTCACTAGGATACCTTATATTAATCACAAATGAGCCCAAGATATTCTATTATAGTGCAAACTTGGCTATTACTAGCCAACTATATTATTGAGATTTTAGCTATTTTTAGCCATTAGTTAGTTTTTAATCACCCAAAGCCACTTCATCCTTGCTAGCCCTTATCCTTGGGTAGGTCCTATGAGTTCCCTTAGTCTAAAGTAATGTAACTTGCGTATCAATCCAATTACCTCTTGACCCATTCCCTTCCACCAACTGGCACCCATGCAGGATTTAGTTCATACGAAAGTAGTAGCAGCAACTCCCCTGATATAGACCAAAAGCACTTGGTTGATAGAGAAAAGTTCACGAGCCATTCCCCACATCACAATCTTCTCCCTTCCATGTGAATTTGTGCACTTTGGAGGTGATGTAGTGATGTAGGTAGAAAAGCATACAACAAGAAAAGCACAACAACTGTGTGTAACAGTATCCTCTTTGCAATCCTCTCCCTTCCACCTCAGTTGGCACCCATGCACGCTTCAGTTCATGCAAAAGTATTAGAAGCGAATCTTGCGCCACAGATCAAAAGCACTTAGTTGAAAGATAACAGTTCCGGAGCTATTCCCTACATCACAATCTGCTCCCTTCCATGTGAATTTGGGCACTTGGGAGCTGATCTAGTGATGTAGGTAGAAACGCATCCTACAAGAAAACACCCACCGTGTAATGGGGAGCGTGCATCTTGGGACAATTAACCAGTAAGTTAATTAAAGTCACTTAAGCATGAAGGATTAAACCACTATCACAAGACCATAAACCTTGCACTAGGAGTCAAAGATGGGTCGACCCCTCACTTTAGGTTATTTTATTACCAAAAGAGTCTCTTGTACAAGCATGGAAGCTACCTTTACTGGCTCCAATTACAATCAAGCAATGATAACACTGAGTAGAGCAATCATAGACTCATCCACCACTTAAGGTGAATATTCACTCTTGTAGAGTAATCTAGGTCTCCCATAAGCCTTTAAAAGCTGTTCCATTCCATGAAAGTCTTCAAAATTGAAACATAAATGGACATGTGCTTAATTGAACTCTTTTCCATGCTTGTGTAGTGGTAGGGCACTCATAGCTTCAAAACAGTTTGGAAAGCACTATTTAATCTTCAAATCAGCCCTAAAACATGTAAGCACTTCAAAGCAGCAATAGGACATGCATTTGGGGTGGTAAATCTCAAGAAAGAGGCTAAAAACATTCTAAACAGCTAGGTAAAATGAGGTAGAGAGTAAGAGGCGAAATGTAGAATGAGCGAATTTTGAAAATTGCCGGAGTAGGAGAGGGTAGGTGCTTCCTCCACGCCCTTTGTACATGGGTTTGTCCACCCGTCAGCCTTGCCCATGCCTCCACACGCTTCATTAATGAAGGGGTGTCCAACTTATAAGTTGTTTGCCATGTTTATTATTTGTCCTTGGCTTTTTAATGTAGTGTGAACCATCACCGTTCCCAGTAAAATACATAAGATACACAGTACATGTCAAATCCCCATAGGATCTCCTCGTAGAACGCTCCTGGTACAAGACTCGAAATCTGCAAACAAACCAAACAAATATGATGGGGGTGCAAGCCTGACTCACCTCCCAACCTTGACAGCCGTGGGCAAGCCCACAAGTCTTGGCTGTCCCCATCGAGCCAGGAGCTGAGCTAACTAGATGGACGTACTGACCAATCTCTATCTCGTGACGTCCCTTACCGCTAGGAAGCTACCCTCACGGGCCTCGAGACTGCTACCGACCTCGGCTGCATAAAGCAAGTGCACGTCTGTACTAGATCCAGGCTCCTGACCATAGAGCGCTCACAAAGACACGCGACACTCTATATCACTAATGACTAACCTTGGCCACTCTTTTATAGGCTCTGGCCGGTCATCAGGCGTCCACACTTGGGTGCCCGCCCGTCCATACTTGGGTGTCTGCCCGTTAGTCTATCCCTAACTTAGCTCGTTAATCAGCCTGCCTAGCTCCAAGCTTTCCCAACCTTGAAGCTAGTCTTGTGTGCATGTAGCACATGATAGATACACACTGTGTACATGACATACTCCCCTTCCTCTAAGAGCTCACTCCTGAGCTCACTAAAAGCCAGGGTAATCTCTCTGAAGAGTAGTCAATGTCTCCCATGTAGCGTCCTCCTCAACACGATCCTTCCACTTGATCTTGTATTCCGTGATAAGCGTATTACGCAATCTTCTTTTACGAAATCCAAGAATCTTTTCAGGTTCGTCTGGAACAAATTTCATGTCCTTGATATCTATGATTTCTTGAGGAGTAACTAATTGGTCTGTTCCACCCAGTACTTCCTTAAGTCTACTGACGTGAAATACAGGATAAACTTTCACATGAGAAGGCAAATCCAATTCATATGCAACTGAACCAATCCGTCGTGTAATACGAAATGGTCCACAGTATCTACTAGGGGATAATTTCGGAGATCAACCTGTCTGAAAGTCTTGGAATCTTTAGGAACTCGCAAATACACCATCGTGCCTTCAGAGAACTCTCTGGGTGAATAATGTCTATTAGAATAAAATCTGTCTCGGTCTTGAGCACTTCTAATAGATTCCTTCGGAACTTGTAACATTTCTTGCATATCTTGCAGAAAATTACGTGCTGCATCATGCTGAAGTCCTGAGAATCCCACTGTAAACAGGTGATCTAGGTTGAAAACCATACATAAGCATGAAAGGACTAAAACCTGTACTCGTATGCTTAGTACTGTTATATGCAAATTCTAACATAGGAAGATAATTCTCCCATGAACTCTGCCTTTTGGATACATATGCTCGAAGCATATCCTCCAAAATTTGATTCACTCTTTCAGTCTGGCCATCAGATTGAGGATGATATGAGGAACTTAAATTCAAAGTTGTTTCCAACTTCTCAAAAACAAGTTTCCAAAACTCACTCGTAAACTTAACAGTCCCTATCACTGACTATGCCTTTCGGTAACCCATACAGTCTAAACAATTGCTTGATAAACTACCTTGCTAATTGCGTAGCTGTAATAGTCTTCCGGGACGATAAAAATCTAGCCATTTTTGTCAAAGGATCTACCACAACCCAAATAGAATCGTGGTCTTGATGTGTTCTTGGCAATCCGGTAATAAAATCCATGGAAATAATTTCAACTTGACACTTGAGAACATAATCTTCTACATACCCTTTCATCTTTGGCAATATAAAGTGTGTTTCACTAACGGTAATGTGCTGTGTACCCGAGGGTGTCCAGCAGAAGGGGTGTCGTGACACTCCTTAAGAATCTTGGATCTAATGTCCGGGATCTGTGGTACACAAATTTTGTCATTATGGAATAGTAAACTATTCCGAACACTGGCCTCCTAGAGCTTGAATGGTAGGCTGCTTAGTCATTGAGTCTTGGTCAATCAATGAGCTCCCGTCTTGGATTTTTTGTCAAAATGGACCAAAATAACTATCAATCTTGCAAAGCCCTCTCAATGACTGAAATAAGTCAGTAGAAATCTCGGTGAACAACAAAGTATTCACCTCTCTAAGTCGACTAAGCGCATCTGCAACACTATTCATGGACCATTTTCTATAACGAATCTCAAAATCAAAATCTTGCATTAATTCAGCCCATCGAGCTTTCCTTCCTCTCAAATCATTCGCATCACACACATACTTGATTGATTGATGATCAGTCAAGACCACAAACTTGGAGCCATATAAATAATGTCTCCAAACCTTGAGAGCGTGAATCACAGCATAAAGCTCCTTCTCAAGGGTTGGCCTACGAAATTGAGTGTCGTCTAGCTTTTTACTTTCAAAAGCAACAGGTCTACCATCTTGAAATAGAGCAGTTTCGATGGCATAGTCACTGGCATCAGTTTCAAGAACATAAGGCCGACTAGGATCGGGTAATGCTAAGATAGGTGCTTTCTTGACTTTATCTTTCAAAAGTTTTAAGGCCATATCCAGATCGTTATTCCAAGTGATAGGTTTTGTTGACTTACGTCCATGACCTTTCAACAAGTCGGTTGTCGGTAGTGTGAGCTAAGAGTACTCCCGCACAGATTTCCGAAGAAAAACAACAAAACCGAGAAAAGAACGAAGTTGTTTCACTGTTCGCGGTATAGGCCAGGCCAGAACCTTCTGAACTCGGTCATAGTCAATGCTCAATCCATCTCTAGTGATCTTTGTGTCCCAAGTAAATGATGCCTGTCATGAAAAACTGACATTTACTTAATTCAGCATATAGTCGATTCTGTCTTAAAATAGTTAAGACAATCGTGACGTGTCTAACGTGATCCTCTAGAGTACGACTATATATCAAAATATCATCCAGGAACACAACCACAAATTTTTCCAAATGTTCACGAAAAAGATCGTTCATCATTTGTTGAAAAGTGGCTAGAGCATTGGTTAACCCAAAAGGTAATACGAGAAACTCGTAATGGCCATACCTAGTCCGAAAGGCGGTTCTTTCGACATGCCTTTCATGAATACGTATCTGGTGATAGCCAGTACGTAAATCTATCTTCGTGAAATATTTCGCTCCTGCGAACCGGTCAATCAGGTCATCTAATCTAGGAAGAGGATAACGGTTCTTAATTGTCAGCTTGTTCAATCTCTTGTAATCTATACACATTCTCCAGGTGTTGTTCTTCTTTCTCCGAGAAGCAACACAGGTGCACTCCAAGGTGACTTACTTGGACAGATCTGGCCCATCCTCAAATAATCTTCGAGTTGTTTGGCCAACTCATCTTTCTCAGCTTGGCTCATCCTGTAAGGTGGAATACTAATAGGGTGAGCACCAGGGATCAGGTCAATATGATGATCTACTACCCTTTCAAGTGGTAAAGCCCGATGGCAGTTCCTTAGGAAATACATCTTGAAACGAATCAAGTATCTTCTGTAATTCTTTGCTTTCAAATACACTTAATTCATTGACATCCATAGAAGTTATGAGAAATGAAAGTGGAATCAATACACAATGGAAAGCAGTATACAGAGAAGAATCCATTATATTACCAAAATCAACTGTATTTACAAGAGGTTCCTGAGAGGGATGTATACAATCACCTAAGATACTATACCGGGTGTTCCTATGTTCAAAAGAAAAAATATGACTAGACTAATCTATCTGGACTTGAAGAGTCTTAAATCACTTAATCCCTAATAACAAGTCTACATGTTCTAGGTGCATAATATAGCATTCCAGAGTATCTTTGTAGTCTTGAATCCGGATCGGTAGTGTCTCCTCCTTTTGATCCCATACTGTGACTCGCAGGTAGGCGTACCTCATAGGTATGATCGCTGAGTGTTGTATCAAGACCCAATTTCTGCACAAGTGTGTAATTAACAAAGTTGTGTGAGCTGCCAGGGTCTAGAAGAATGTGGATTCTATGGCCATTCACTTCTCCATAAACTTAGAGAAGATCATGAAAGCCAAAAACTTTAGAGTTGAACAGACAATCATAACATGTACTAGGGCGAGAAAATACAGTAATTGACGTACCTTTTAAAGACAACTGGTTAGTTGTCTTTGGCTTGGGTCTTGCGTTGGTCTTTGCACCCTTTTGCTTTGGGCACTCGTTACGCATATGTCCTTTTTCTTCGCAGATGAAGCAACGTCCCTCCTTCTTGAGCTTCAAAGCCTTAAGGAGACGTTTCTTCGCTGGTATCGAAGTTGAATTCTTCGAAGGTTGGTCCGAAGACTTTCCTTTTTCTTCGCAGATGAAGCAACGTCCCTCCTTGAGCTTCAAAGCCTTGAGGAGACGTTTCTTCGCTGGTATCGAAGTTGAATTCTTCGAAGGTTGGTCCGAAGACTTTCCTTCAGTCGTGCTAGCCATTGGTGCGAAGAACTTCCTTTTGTGCAATGGTATGAGTCGGGTAAACCGGCTACGAAGAAACCCAAAAGAGTTGTGGAATCCATCTTCGTAGCTTTCATCCTGTAAGTCCCTAAATTTTTGGAGAGAGACCTTATAAGTGAGGTTCTGCGTCAAAGTAGTAAACCGGGCAACAACATCATAGTCATCCTCCTCCTTGAGGAATTCTTTCTTGAAGACGTCTACGAATTGTGCCCAAGTCGTTGGTTTAGGGTTGAGTTCCTTCCACCAAAGCAAAGCTTTGCCTGAGAGGAAACTTGTTGCCAATTGGATCTTTTTTCCATCGTCGTATGGATGAAATTGAAAATGGACTTGTCACTTATGTAGCCAAGTGTCCACTATCTCTTTGGTACGCTGCTTTTGCTCGCCCCCAAACTGTTCCGGAGTAATATTGGGGCCTAAAGCAGATGCTAAGGTATCCATACCCGAAAGAGTAGATAGGGTAGTGGTCATCAAAGAGATGGAGTTCTGTAAAGCCTGCATCTGCGCGGCGATTTGTGCTTGACGTTCCGAGAAAGAAGCTTTGAGAGCAACTTTAAACTCTTGGAAATCTGATTTTGAAACATAATCATCGAAAAGATCGGCATCGGTGGCTTCCGTACATTCGAGAATGGGCTCCAACTCGGATTCTTGGGTCGACATCTTGAAGAGGGCAAGAGGAGAGAGAATATTTATCTTGCACAAGGAGAGTGCTAGAGAGCTTGAAAGCGTGAGAGATGTGTGGCAAGAAGCCCGCTTAAGGGGAATATATAGGCTTTCCCAAAAGCTAACTTTAGCTTTTGCTCTTGTGTGTTTTTTTTTGGGCTATATATATATATATATATATATATATATATATATATATATATATATATATATATATATATATATATATATATATTCTGTTTTCTTTAAAAAAAGAAAAAGAAAACACTTATAAAGCAATATTGGGTTTTTAAAACCCTTTTACTAAGGTTCAGCAAAAAACGAAAGCAAGGACAAACAAGGCGTGGGTTAAAAAAAAAAAAAACGAAAGCTAAAGCTAAAAAAAAAACACCCACGTGTTGGCTTTTTGCTAAATCTTGCAGGAACCTCAACGCCGCCTTCTTTCACCCGACGGCTGCATGTCTGTCTGTGTGTACCTGCCTACTTACGTGCGAGGATTTGACGCCTGCGCACAACCTGGCCGCCTGCGCTTACAATCGGGGGTCTGTGCTTGCCTGCGCACCAGCGCATGCACACGTACCACCTGCTTGTGAGTACTGGCCCGCCTGCCTGTGAGTACTGTCCTGCTTGCCTGTGTGCTTGATCCCTCCATTGTCTGCGAGTATAGCTGCGTATACAGTCCACGTGCAAACTTCTTCGCACATAAGGGCTGCGCTACCACCATCCAGGCGTTTCTCTCTCTCTCTCTCTCTCTCTCTCTCTCTCTCTCACAAACAACCGACTGTTTTTTTTGTTTTTTCTCTCTTCAAACTGTTCAAACAGTTGCAAAACATACAACCCTTCTTCTTGCTAAGCAAACCAACCCTTAACAATGTTGGGTTTTATGCTGTGTATGCACCCAGAGGAGTGCTAGTGATCATCAGTAGGTTACTGGGGCACTTTTTACTTCAGTTAGTGGAGGTTTTTTCCCCCAGTTTAGTTCATTTTCACTTATATGCAGTTTATAAGTGTTTTGGTCCACCCGGCACATTTATGGCCGGACATGTGAACACTTATCCTTTAGGGGTCACTATCATGTGGCTTGTACTTCACTTTTTTATCATTGAAGAGTACAGCAGTCGTGTTCACTCCTTCACCTTGGTTTCCACGCCTGTTTGCTTTCTGTAAACCCTAACCCTAACCCTGTTTTGTCTTCAATTGGTATTAGAGCCATTGAAGCTTTGCCTTTGCCCATTGCTGTACACATTTATCTTTATCAACTGCCCGTACATCTGACCCGTACATCATACGTACACTGCCTGCGCTCAACACTACCCGTACACCAAGCCTGCGCCGCCTTCAGCTGTACGTGTGCGCCACCTGCCCGTGTCTAGTCGCCTCCATGTGGCCTTCAGCCCATACACCTGTGCGCCAACAGATCTACTCTGCGCCTGCTGCCCGTACCTGGTCGCCTTCAGTCGGGTACTGCATTAGTCAGTACGCCGCCTATAACTTGAGCGCACGTGTACAGCGCACGTGTACTAGCCACCGTACGCCTACGCCTTCAGCGCCAACAGTACTACAAGTCGCCGCCTGCAGACCCGACAGTGCCTACTGTCACTTGCGCAGCCATACGCCTTCAGCGCTGACTGAACCTGCAGTACTGTGGTCGCCTCAGAATCCGTACTGTACCTGCTTGCTTACAGAGGACTGGTTTCGTAAAGTACCTGCACAGTACAACAGTCTACGAGTACATCAATCATCTCTTATCTCAGCTGGCAAGCATTACAGGTTTTGAGTTTTGGGCATTTTTATTTTTCTCTGTGAAAAATATACAGGCACAACAGGCAGTTTTTCTAGCAAGAAAAATATACAGGTTTTTAGCACAGTTTGGGTGCAGCCAATTTGGGCATTTTTGGGGCATTTTGGCATTGTGTACGCCATTTGCTGCTCTACTCAGTCATTGGTGCATTGAGCTGCACATTCAGAGGATTGAGAGTGCAGGCAGATTTGGGTGAACTGTATTCAGTGGAGTACAGTTGTTATCAGGGTTTTTTTGCTATTGGGTTTTTTGGTAAACAGGTACAACTTTGTGCGTAAAGCATAATGGCAAATCAACAGCAAAGTGATGTATTCACATATTTGTCTAAGGAAGACAAATTGGATGGCACGAACTACTCCTTGTGGAGTTTTATGCTGAAAAATGTGCTTGTGGCAAAAGGTCTTTGGGATTTTGTTAGTGGTGATGAACCACGTCCAGGTCCATTGGCTCCAGAGACTCCTCCTCAAGGGGGTGCTCGTGGACGAGGACAACAGGTACAGGCTCCAGGACAGCCATTGCCTGTTCAGAGAACAAATGCTCAAAAGACATGGGATGCCAGGGATGCACAAGCATTGTCACTCATTGCATTGTCAGTTCAGAGGTCCATTATACCTCATATTCGTTCAGCTGGCTCTTCACAGAATGCATGGGTGACTTTGGAGCAAATGTATGCTGCTCGTAATGAGGCTAGGATCTCATTTTTGAAAAGAGAGCTGGAAAATCAGAAAATGAATGAAGGAGATGATATGTCTAGCCACTTAAACAAGCTGCAGGATTTGAGAGAGCAACTCATCAATGTGGATGAGATTATTCCTGAGACACAGCTTGTGTCCACCATCTTGCACTCTTTGCCAAGATCTTACTTGGCTTTCCATACCTCTTTGAACCTCAGCATGAGGAATGCTGTTGAACCCCTCAAGTATCAGGAACTTGTTGCTCTCTTACTACAAGAGGAGCAAATGAGGAAGAATATGAATATGAACACAAATGTTGAACAAGCATTTACTACAGGTCAAAAGGGGAAAGGGAAATCTCAGCCAAAGAGTGCAAATCAAAATTCAGGTGATGGTGGTTCTTCACAGGATACCAAGAAAGGTGATGGACAGCCCAAGAAGAAGGGAAAATGTCATTACTGTAAGAAGCCAGGTCACTACATCACGGAATGTAGGAAGAGGATTGCCAAAGAGAAGGCAAAGGAAGCTGGGATGTCTGTTAATGATGCTCCTAAAGCTCCTCCAGAGACTGCTTCTTTTGTTGAGGACAGGGATTACTGTTTTTTTACATGCAGCTATGATGCCTCTTGGTCTTCACAGGCACTCAGTTTGACAGAGCATGCATGTACTTGGTATTTTGATAGTGGTGCCTCAAAGCATATCACATCTCGCAGGGATTTGTTTAGTCATGTTGGCCCTGCCCCTGTTGGCAAAACTGTTCAGTGTGCCAACAATGCTTCATATCCAGTGTGTGGCATTGGGGAGATTCAGCTTACAGCCATTGATGGCTCCATTCTCCGCCTTACAGATGCCTTATATGTACCAGGGATAAAGAAGAATTTGTTGTCCATTTCTTCTTTAGCACATTGTGGAATGCAAGTCCACTTTGATGATGATAAATGCATGGTCAGAGACAAAGCAAATGCCTTGACCTTGATGCTTACTGGTACATTATGTCATGGACTTTATGAGTTGGATGCATTTCAGCCCGTGGATCAGTCTGCTTATCATGCATTCACTCTTACTCCAGCTATGGTTGATGCGGAGTTATGGCATGCTCGCATGGGGCATGTAAATTTTGGTAGTCTTATGCTTATGCAGCGACATAATATGTTTACAGATCTACCTCTCATGGAGAAGCCTCCAGATCACATTTGTGAAGGATGTATTTTGGGAAAAATGCACAGGTTTTCCTTCCCACGTGATCAGGCTCTAAGAGCAACTGCAAAGTTGCAACTTATACACAGTGATCTTTGTGGACCCATGCAGACGAAGTCATTAGGTGGTTGCTTTTATTTTGCAACATTTATTGATGACTTCTCTCGTATATGCTGGGTCTATCCTTTGACATAGAAATCACAGGTATATGATGCATTTTTGGCCTTTGTAGCACTTGCTGAAACAGAGTCAGGATGCAAGGTGAAGACTCTCCGTTCTGACCGAGGGGGGGAATATATGTCACATGTGCTGAATTCCTTTCTTGGGAGTAGAGGTATAAAACATCAGTATACTACTCCTTACACTCCACAGCAGAATGGGGTTGCAGAAAGGAAAAATCGGTCACTCATGGAGATGGCCAGATGTATGCTGAAGGCAAAAAGACTACCACATATCTTTTGGGTGGAAGCAGTAATGTGTGCTTGTCATATTTTAAATCGATGTCCCACAAAGGCATTGGTTTCTATTACTCCTTTTGAGGCTTGGCATGGCCGCAAGCCTTCTGTATCGCATTTTCGTATCTTTGGGTGTCTTGCATATGCACACATACCCAAAGAGTTGAGGAGGAAGCTTGATGATAAAGCCACAAAATGCATTTTTGTTGGGTATAGCCGTGAGAGCAAGGGCTACAGGTTATATGACCCACTATCCAGGAAGATATTCATCAGTCGGGATGTGATTTTTGATGAAAAATCAGAATTATCCATGGCTGGTTATGAGGCAAATCAGGCTGAAAATGATGTGTTTGAAGGTCTACTACCCATGGAGTTTCATTCCACAGTTGGTGATCCAACTCATGAGAATACTGGACAGCCAGCAAATGATGTAGGTGGTGCAGAAATTCAGCAGCCAAATGAGCCAGAAGCTGAACCAAATATGGGACAGCAGGCACCACAGGTCAGACATATACCTAGATGGTATTTGAGGACATTACAGGACAGCCATTTAGAGGGTCCTCTTGCTGGTCGTACTCGTAGGGAGACAAGGACCAATGAGCATGCACACATCATGGATTTGAATCTGGTTATGGCAGCCAGTTTACAGGATGATGATGAGCCTGATTCATTTGTGGATGCACGAGATAATGTGCATTGGAACAAAGCCATGCAGAATGAGATTGATTCTATTAAAAAGAATCAAACATGGGATTTGGTTGATCTGCCCAAAGGCAAGAAAGCCATTGGTACTAAATGGGTCTATAAGTTGAAAAGACATGCAGATGGATCCATTGACAGGTACAAAGCCCGTCTAGTTGCAAAGGGCTATGCACAGAAGAAGGGCATTGATTATGAGGAGACATTTGCTCCTACATCCCGTATGTCGACACTTAGGTGTGTCATTGCATTGGCTGCACATCGTGGTTGGGTTGTTCACCAGTTGGACATAAAGACTGCATTCCTACATGGGGACCTCGAGGAGGAAGTTTATGTATTTCAGCCCATGGGATTTGCAGAACATGGTCATGAGGGGAAAGTATGCAGGCTGAAAAAGGCCTTGTATGGTTTGAAACAAGCTCCACGAGCTTGGTATGCAAAAATAGATGCTTTTCTACTCACTCAGGGATTTGTGAACAGTCCATCAGAGACCACTTTGTATGTGAAGAAAGAAGAGACAGATCTGCTGGTCATCAGTCTTTATGTGGATGATCTCTTGCTCATGGGATCAAATGATGACAAAATTGCAGCATTTAAAGAGATACTGCAACAGACATTTGACATGTCTGACTTGGGCCTTGTACATTACTATTTGGGCATACAGTTTGTGCGGGATAACAGAGGCATTGGGTTGTTGCAATCACGTTATGTTGCTAAACTTCTGGAGAAGTTTAAATTTCAGGATTGCAAGCCTATTAGTACTCCTATGGAGCCTGGGATGAAACTGTCACTACAAGATGACAGTGTTTCCTTTGATGCCACTACATATGCTCAGGCTGTTGGGTGCCTCATTTACTTGTGTAATACAAGGCCAGATATTCAGTATGCAGTCTCTCAGTTGAGCAGATTCATGCACAGCCCACGGTTGTCACATTGGCAAGCTGTGAAGCGTGTATTCCGTTATTTGCAGGGTACCTTGTCTCTTGGGTTGCTTTATCCTGAGGGGGGTGACATGCAGTTACATGCTTACAGTGATTCAGATTGGGCTGGTGATTTTGATACCAGACATTCCACTAGTGGGAATTGTTTCTTCCTTGGCGCTTCATGCATTTCTTGGCTAAGCAAGAAACAGACCACAGTGGCCACTTCATCTTGTGAGGCAGAGTACAGAGCAGCCTACACTACTACTGTTGAGTGTGTTTGGCTGCGTCGTCTTATGACTGATATGGATATTTCAGTGGAGGAGCCTACACCTATCTATACTGATAGTCAGAGTGCCATTGCTGTGGTCAGGAATCCTGTGTTTCATGCTCGCACGAAACACATTGAGATTCACTATCGGGAGAGACTCCAGGCAGGAGATATCAGTCTGATCTACTGTCCTACAGATCAGAATGTGGCAGACATCTTCACCAAGGCATTACCACGTCCGAAATTTGAAGCATTCTGCAATGCTTTGAATTTGTTTCCTTTTGGTGGATGATGTACAGTGATCACATATCACTCCAGGGGGGTTTGTTGGGTTTTATGCTGTGTATGCACCCAGAGGAGTGCTAGTGATCATCAGTAGGTTACTGGGGCACTTTTTACTTCAGTTAGTGGAGGTTTTTTCCCCCAGTTTAGTTCATTTTCACGTATATGCAGTTTATAAGTGTTTTGGTCCACCCGGCACATTTATGGCCGGACATGTGAACACTTATCCTTTAGGGGTCACTATCATGTGGCTTGTACTTCACTTTTTTATCATTGAAGAGTACAGCAGTCGTGTTCACTCCTTCACCTTGGTTTCCACGCCTGTTTGCTTTCTGTAAACCCTAACCCTAACCCTGTTTTGTCTTCAAACAAGACCAAAACCTTCATCATGGGTTCCTACGATGCAAAGAAACTTGCTGAATTTGAAGAAACAGCAGTATACTCTGAAAAAACAGCAAGCTTCTCGAACTCATACCTTTTCTTCGACCTCTTTTTCTCTACCTACCGACTTGCTCGTTCACTAGGCTTGCTCTGATACCACGGTCAAATCCCCATAGGATCTCCTCGTAGAACGCTCCTGGTACAAGACTCGAAATTTGCAAACAAACCAGACAAAAATGACGGTGGTGCAGGCTTGACTCACTTCCCAACCTTGACAGCCGTGGGCAAGCCCACAAGTCTTGGTTGTCCCCATCGAGCCACGAGCTGAGCTAACTAGATAGACGTACCGACCAATCTCTACCTCGTGACGTCCCATACCGCCACGAAGCTACCCTCGCGGGCCTCGAGACTGCTACCGGCCTCGGTTGCATAAAGCAGGTGCATGTCTGCACTAGATCCAGGCTCCTGACCATAGAGCTCTCACAAAGACACGCGAGACTCTATATCACTAATGACTAACCTTGGCCACCCTTTTATAGGCTCTTGGCCGGTCATCGGGCGTCCACACTTGAGTGCCCGCCCGTCCATACTTGGGTGCCCGCCCGTTAGTCTATCCCTAACTCAGCTCGTCAATCAGCCTGCCTAGTTGCAAGCTTCCCCAACCTCGAAGCTAGTCTTGTGTGCGTGTAGCACACGGTAGATACACACTGTGCACATGACAGTACACTACGTCAACCTCAAATGGGATTATGCACACATGCATAAAATGGAGACAACTTCCATGCTCGAAAGCAAGTTCACACGTGCAAAGCATGACAAACGACATGTTCATGCACAATATGCAGTTGTATTTCATATAATTCACCCATCTTCAAGCATAGCTCCTCGGATATGAAATCTTGTATGGGAGCCTAAGGGCAGATTGCTGCGAGCCTACCAGTCATGGATGACCCCAACTTGGCGTTCCATACCACCAAGCCATTGCCACCCGCTGAGAGCTCTATAGCCATGAGATCTAGTGTACTTCCTTGGTAGCCCCATGCTACCGTTTGGCTCCTTGATCGCATGTCTAATAGGTTACCTTGTGGTCACTTATATAGTAATAACCCTGCTATAAGTGGTATGCTTTTATTTATAACGTTGCCCTGCTTCATTTATAAGCTTTTAGCCATTATTAGCCCTAGGCTATATAGTAATAAGTGACCCCAAGGTCACTTACATAGTAATAACCCCGCTTTAAGTGACTTGCTTTTATTTATAATGCTTTCCTTGTTTATTTATAAGCTTTTAGCCATTATTATTCCTAGGCTATTAATTATAAGCTTTTAGCCAATCTGGACCTCTTCTTGCCTTGTGAATCCTCTAAGTTCCCATGTCCTTGGCTAAGTCTTAACCCTAATCATGGGTTAATCCTAATTCTAATCTTGGATTAGCACACTTCCCTGTCCTAACCCTAGGTCGGTCGGGACGTAACATTCTTCCCTTCTTAATTTAATTTGCGTCCTCGCGAATGACTAAGGAGAACACCCATAAGCACAAACTTGGAGCTGGACATCTGTCCATAGTATGTACTCAGTCCACTGGCATATACCTTTCCCAAAACAAGACTTCAGCTATAAAAAGATCCATCGTGCTTACGAACAATCATAGTACTCTATAAGGAACATTCAATCACAAGCACGATAGTCACAAGAACAACCCAAGCACAGACTTGTAGCACAACACGTTTGTCATACTTTTTTTTTTTCAATTGGCCTTTGGACCAAGTTCCTCTCATAGTTACCAATTTTCACCGCTCATAGGTGGCCGCCTGTAGGCGCTTATTTATCCACTCGTAGGCGATGTCGCCGAGGAAGCACCAAGGGGGGGGGGTTTTGAACCCAAGACCTCTTGGTCCTAGGCAAACACCTTCACCACTTGAGCTCTCACCTCGTTGGCCATGTTTGTCATACCTTGCAATGGTTATCAGTAAATACTAATGTGCTTTACCAAGTCCCAAACTTGTTTTGAGTATTTACACACTAATGTGCGACTTGATCTTTCTCTTTTTCCAACCCATGACTAGGACTAAACGAAGAACATAAATCTTGACTCTTTAGAGTCATCTATTAATCTTTGAATAATCCCTTGGAACATAACCATTCCGGATGTCCATTACTCCATGAGTAGTAACTTGAGTAGCTTAACCTTGAGTAACATATGCCACCCCTTCTCTCACTTCCCTAAACAAGGAAGTATTAAATAATCCACCCTTAAATATGTTCGCAGCGACATCTCTTCGAACAAGCGGGGTTTCACGTGACTCCAAAACTTGGAATCAAAATAACCTCATGGAACATCCATCCACCTTGGAGTATATCTGACCATTGTGACGCACCGGCATATGTCCACAAGGTCAATATAGAATAAGATAAGTGGTCCTAAATCTTTGACTCGCAACCTGGTCTTAGGCACTTAGTCCTAGAGTGAGAAGTTCCAAACTTCTTCTCTCTTTCATGTACAATTTCAATACATCAATATTACTTACAGAGGAGGGGGAGAGTGTGTGAGGAATCACCCTACGATTACAACCAGGAAAGTCCCTTATCATGTTAAAATGCCCAAGCATAGAGTGTCCTAGATAAGAAATCCATGAAGCCTTAGGAGATCCTACATGAGAACACACTCTGGCGTCTCATACCACTAGAGCACATCCCACATAAAACCTCTGTTAAGCGTTTGATCATAGGTGGAATGGCCAACTTTGCCCCCTATATCTTATAGCCTTGAAGCAATCAAATTTCCTTTGAACACTAAGGTCAAACCTTAGGTCAACTTAGAGGATCAATCTAACCTATGCAAAGTCAAGGATCAAAGATACTACCATGTTCACACTCTAATTAGTGTCTTGGATCTTGCAGGTAGCTCCCCAAGTTGTCTACAAGCCATCCGGAAACCTTGGCCCAGGCATCCCAGAGATTGACTATCACCACAAGACTGCCTAACTCAGCATGCCGTCTTGGGTTAAGTCAACACCTAATATGACTGTTAGTGCCATCACCACAAGACTGCCTAACTTAGCGTCCCGTCTTGGGTTAAGTCAACACCTAATATGACTGTGAATGCCATCTGCCACTCAGTGGCTATCCGGTTAACACCAAGGGTTCATGGTGAAGCTTGGTGTGATCTCTTCATCGCTTTCATAGTCACAGGGAATGGGCATTTTTAGACTCGGGAATGTTGGGGATGGCAGCGTCTTCCCGTTCCCATTCCCGTCCCATGTCACTCTATAGTCACAGGGAATGGCCATTCTCAATCTTTTTCGTCCCCGTTCCCTGTCCCCCTTTCGTGTCCCATGTGACTATGATCGCTTTAAAAAGGAACCATCCACTCATGTGGAAAAGTAAGAGCATGCAACAAATTAGATTCCATCACTATTTGGCCAAGACCTAGAAAGGAAAAAAAACAAAAAAACGAATTAGGGGTTTTACAAAAAAGTACCTGAAAACAAGCATCACGGCTTCGGGTCTCTGAAGTCAAGGCTATTGAGCCATTCTTGGGCATGTGTGCCAATTCAAATTCGAATCCCACTGAGTGATAGTCTCCTAACACCACTTCTCCTAACACCACTGACAACCTCATGGTCATTTGCTTGCGAAGGCATGGAGCACCAATCAACTTGGGCTTTGACGGCATCCTTTTTTTTTTTTGAAAAACGATCCTTCTATTAGTTAATGAGAAAACGCCATAAGGCTACAAAGCTCACCTCACAAGGAGGGATAATAAACACAGTGAACACCGGAGCTCCACCCCCTTGGCTGGCCGCTCTCTGGGGGGGGGGCTACCTAGTAGTAAATGCGGGAGGTGAGAAGAGCCAAACTGGAGGCCTGTAGTGCCAAGTGACATCCTCGCCCCTCGCGATGAGGAAAGGGCCAGGCTGCCAAGTGCGGAGGAACGCCTTGCGGCGACCTCTCATGCGATCCGAGTCGCCCTGAAGTTTCCCCCAGTGTCCTCTCAAGGTGTGAATGATGTCCACCCAGAGGGCTTGTATGACCTCCGTCGGTGGAGTCGCCTGGCGGTCTATGGCCTCCCTGCATCGGTCTCTCCATACGTGCCAAGCCGTCATGCTGCTGATCATCTCCCATCTGTGCCCGTCCCCCTCCTGGGAGACTGCCGAAGAGAAGTCTGGCATCGGAACCACCGCCATCGCCCTGTCAGAGACCTGGATGGTCACACTGCCAGGGACGTCCTCGTATCCAAGGGCCGGGCCGCTGTCCGTGGCCCAAGCCACCGCACCCCACGTCGCCATCATCTCACCTGGCGAGCCTACAAAAACCATCCTGAGAGCGCGCTGCCAGACCTGCTGTGCCTGTGGGCAATCCCATAAGCAGTGCCGCTGCGACTCCTGTGCATGGCCGCACTGAGGGCAGGACGCTGGGTGTCTGCCAAAAGCTAGCCAAGCCCCCACAGCCAGTCCTCTATGCGCTGTAAGCCAGAGAAAAAGCGTCACCTTCCGGGGCCGGAAGCTGGCCCAAAGGCGCTGCCAGAAGTCCCTGAGGAAGGCAGGGGAGAGCCCCTGTCGCCGCCAATGCTCGGCCGCCGCCGGGGTGCCCGCTATCCTGTGCCTCTGGATCCGCCGCCCCAGCCTCGCTGTGTATTGAAAAAAGGGGGTGCCTGGGTTGGTAGGGGCCGAGTAGGGATCTCGCCAAAGCCACTCGCCTGGATCCCACTGAAGGCGAATAAGAGGCCTGCTGTCCCAAGCCCATAATCTCCAAGAATAGTCCTCCCCTATCGAGGCCGGTGAGGGGTCTACATGCCACTGTCTCTGATGAAAGCCGACCACCCGCACCCTCTGAAAGATACAACCCTGGAACTCATCCAAATCTAGTCGGGTCCTCTGAAGCTGGCCTCCCTCTCCCACCTCGAAGGTGAGTGGGGCGACTCTCTCTGCTGAGCCGCAGACCGCTAGAAGGACCTCATGCCGAGTAAAGACGCCCATCCACTGTGGAGGTGGAGGGTCCTGTACTGGAGTCCGCCACTCCCGGGGGATGGCCGCCTCAATGTCCTGCCTCATCAACTCTCTGCCCCTCATCCCGCTGAGTCTCCTCTCCTGAACCTCTAGAGGCAGCTGCTGAAAACATATCCAGTCGTCTAGGGACTGGGCTGGGCCGGAGCTCAACGGGCCCCACGACACGCGAGATCGCGATCCAACCATATGACCACTGGGAAGTCGGATCAAGGGGTTCCAGATCAAAGGCTGCCTCAGGCGCTCCTCATCGGTGCCTAGGGGAGTCTGGAAGAGTGACGGCCTCAGATGCTCCCAGGCCTCAGAAGGCTAGCTGCAAAACGCTCCTTGAAGCCAAGGCCCACTCCTCTGGATCGCTGCTCTGTAAATATCCACTTGATGCTGGGGTCCAGGGGCCGCTAAGAGAAGGAGTGCGGCTGAGAATCCTGGAAACAAGAAACTCCTTCCACGGCTCAGCGCCTGGTAGGAGGCCACGAACCACCAACTTGCCAAGCAAAGCTCGGCTCTGACAAATAGGATCAACTATGCCCAGGCCGCCTCTCTCCCTCGGCTGAGTGATCACAGCCCATGCCACCTTGGCCCTGGCGGGCCGCCCGTCGCCACCGGACCAAAGAAAGTTCCTGATGAGCCTCTGCACCTGGCCAATGCACGCCCGAGAGAAGGCCCAGCAAGAAGTGATGTACCACATGGTAGCAAGCAGAACCTGGTTGGCCACAACCACTCGGCCAGCTAGAGATAAACAAGCGGTACTCCAATACAGAAGCTTCTTCCGAATGCTCAGAAGAAGGGGGGCTATCTGCTGCTCCGGAGATATGTCAATGCCCTCATAGCATCCCAAATAGCGCACTGTAGTGCTGGGGGGCAGCCACTGAAACCCATCAACTGGCCTCCAAGTCGGGGGGGGGGGCATAGAACTGACCCACAACCCACACGACTTGTGCCCGTTGATCAAAGCGCCCGAAGCTCTGCAAAACCTGTCCATGGCTGAGGCGAAGCGGCGGAGGTTCTCCTCCCCTCCCTGAAGATAGACAGCAGTGTCATCCGCAAACTCCGAGTCTAGGAGCTCCTCCGAGGTGCGGATGGGAAGCTGGAGGCCCCGCAGACCTGTATCCTGTGCCGTCAAGAAAGTGCTCATGGCCTCCGCCACAAAAAGAAAAAGAAAGGGCGCCAAGGGGCACCCCTGCCGCACCGAGCGCGAGAGCTGGAACCTCTCTCCGCGCACGCCCTGTATCAGCACCTGGCTATGAGCCGATGTGTAGAGTGCAGAGACCCCACGGATCCACTGAGGGGGGAAGCCCATCCTCTCCATAGTGCCTTCCAAGAAGGCCCAGTCCACCCGATCATATGCCTTCTCGAAGTCGAGAAGGAGCACTGCCAGATCCTCCTGCCGAAATCTAGCCAAAGCCGTAGCCTCCCAGAAAGAGAAGATGTTATCCAGGATGCTCCTATCCTGGATGAAGCCTGTCTGCGTGGAGTGGATGATGTCCGGAAGGTGAGGCTGAAGCCGCCTGCTAATCGCCTTAGCTAGGACCTTGTAGGCCGTGCCTAGCAAGGTGATCGGTCTCCACTGTCTAATCTCCAGTCTGTCTCCTCCCTCTTTGGGGATCAAGTGAATCAACCCCTTTGCCATGCTGTCCGGCATGTCTCCCGTCTCCATGATCTCCTGGAATGCCAATCTGAAACCCCTATGCAAGAGACCCCAGTACCTCTGGAAGAAAGCCACTGAGAGACCGTCCTCTCCTGGGCATTTGCCCCGAGGAAGTGCCTGAAGAGCCTCCTCCAGTTCCGTATCCGAGAAGGGGGAGAGAAGGGAGTGCTGCAAATGGGCCGGCACAACCGGTCTCGTGAAGCTCCAGACTGTCGCCCGAGCCTCTCTCACCTTGTCATTTGCTGGCTCAGTAGAGAGCAGATCCTTGTAAAAATCTGTGGCGATCGCCCGAACCCTGGGGGGATCCACCACTACCTGGCCATCAGCCTGCCGAAGACGCCTGAGACCCTCTCGTCTGAAGCGAGGCCCTGTCGCCTCAAAGAAATCTCGAGTCACTTTGTCTCCAGCCTGTGTCCAAAAAGAAACCCGAGCATGGAATCGAACTCCACCCTCCTCTCCTCGATGGATCTGATCTCTGTGCGAGCTGACTCCATCTGCTCTGAAATCCAAGGGCTCGTAGGATCCCTCTCCTGAAGTCTCTGAAGGGAAGCTAGACTCCTCCGCAGGCTCCTCTCCTGCTCTCTGAAAGCCTCCAGACGGTCCAGGGCAGCCTGTCTGAGCATCCTACTGATCTCCTGCAAACCCCTGTCAAGATCGCTGGCTGCCGATCCTCTCCTGAACTGAAGCTCCTGCCAGACCTGCTCAACTCTGGTCGCAATCTCGAGCTCCTCTATGAGACAATCTGGAATCCGGACGCTTTGGCCTCGCTCTCCTCTCGTAGGGTCCTCGATCTGGAGAAGCACTGGAAAGTGGTCTGAAAACGAGGAGCCTGCAAGTATACCCACAGTGCCACCTCTATCGCAAGCCCACTCATCAATGTAAAACCTGTCAATGCGGGAAAGGTTAACTCCTGTGGCCCGTCTATCCGAGCGCGAGAAAGATAAACTCCCCTGCAACCTGCCAAACTCTGAGAGAGTCCACGGATCCTGGCCTCTCACCTGCAGCACTAGTTCCTCCCAGGCAGCGAGCTCCGGCCCATGAATGGTCTCTTGGCTGCCCCCCATCTGTCCTCTGCATCCTCCAGCATGTTGCAATCCCCCCCTAGGCACCAGTGGTCTGCCATGGGGAGGGACTGCCTAATGGTGCTCCAAAACTCAGCTCTCCCGGTCGCCCCATTAGGGGCATGCTTTGACGGCATCCTTGCTTGCGGGATATTGGGTAACACGCTTCTGACCAGCTTGCAGCTGTGCAACTGGTGGTGGATAAAATCCAAGCCATCTTGGTGGCTTTACGTCATAGTAGTAAGGGGATTGTGTGAAACGGGTTTCCTAAAAGTTTAAAACGCGTTTCAAACGGGTTTCGTAAAATCAGCCCCAAGTTTCCTACCTACAGGTTTTTGCATGTACAAAATTTCAAATATATATCGTATAAAATATGTAAATACTCAAAATAACACTAAATGCATAGAATACATAGAAACATCAATTTGAAGCCTACAGTCTTTGAATCACAAATAACAAAAACCATGTAATCATCCATCATCAATGTCAAATGATCATGATTCAAAGACCATGATCCATGATCCATGATCCATGATCCAATCATCCATCATTCCATGCCACACAAAAAAAAAAAACCCATACATGACACTACATAGGTTAAAACTTTTAAGTTTGAAGTGTTCATGTCACATGAATCATGATGAATCAACAGTCATCGCCCAATGCCCATAAACAATACAAAATAAATCAGCCCTAATGAAGGAAAGTGGCACACTGAAATAAAAAAAAACTTTATCAAAAGAGTTGCACAAATTTCAACGTTAGATTTGGGGCAAAAAAAAATGTCAAAAAAAAATTTTCTTGAAAAAAAAACGCGTTTCCTACAAGGAAACGTTTCCATGTTTCCTTCTCTGTAGGAAACGCATTTCCTAACTACTATGCTTTACGTGTTCAAAGTCACCATTGTTGACCGACTTCACGTTGATAGTAAGGTCTTCACTAAGTTATTGCCCACTGATTCCATATAAATACTTACCTCTGAATCCATAAAGTTCCGTCAAACTTGCGTACTTTTCTTGGATAAAGGAGTAGTAAAAGGTGAGGATTTACAGATTGGAAAGAATTGGAAGGTTTAGAGAGGCTTGTAAATCCCGTGTGAACGAGAACCTAATAAAGACCGGCATCTAAACTGTGCTCCGTGCACTTGGAGAGCTTCGCGAGAGATCCTTGAGAGATTTGAAGGCATATAAAACAATGAGAGTATAAGCCTTGTTATATTGGATTAAAAAAAAGCTTCATGTTTTTCTTAAAAAGGTGGCTTTCTGATTTTAATAAAAAGCTTTCTCTCTAGTTTTTTCAAAATTTCTTTGCTTTGTTTATAAAGCATGGTCCTTAGCCTTTTTTTCAACACCCTCCCTCGATTCGAGCTCTGCAAGGCACTGAGGTACGAGGGGGTCGCCCAGGACCACAGATGCCTGAGACATGGATAAAAGTGGCTAGGCACTGTGCGCCTGCTGCCTGGGAGGCTGGGCACTGATGGCTATTAGGTGGTGAGCTACCTGGCACAAGATCAATGCGATGATCTTCCGGTCGTACGGGTGGCAACTCATCAACAAAACAATCATTGTGCTCTTGCAAGAATTTCAGTCTATCATTACTAAGAGTGTTTACATGTACATTATTTTCCTCAACATAATCTCGTACAAAAATCAAGTACGCAAAAACTCTTTTTCATTACTTTCTTAATTTGTACATGATAACTAAATGTCAGCTTTTCCTAAAAATTGTGGCCCCTTGCTTTTCTAATAAATAACACATAATACCTTGGTTTTTTTTAGTTCACCCTTATTCTCTCTCTCTCTCTCTCTCTCTCTCTCTCTCTCTCTCTACTTGCACATCCACGCTTTTCCGCTGCACAACCTGCTGCCCTGGCCTGGCTGCCCGCTGCCCTGTGCAGGTGCTGGGCCTCCTTGTGTGCAGTCCGCCTTGCAGCCCTGGCCTGGGTGCGGACTTGTGCACCCTGCTGCCCTGCTGCCCTGTGCAGTAATCGGTGTGTACAGCACTTGCTGGCCGGTCTGCCAGAGCTTAGGCTGGCTGCCTGTGGGCTGGCCCAGCTGTCCCAATTGGGCTAGCCAAAGGCCCTCGACCTTGGGGCTGTGGCCACTCAGGGCTAGCTGCCGGGGACAAGGCTGCTTTGGACTCGTGCTTGGCCACCTTTAGGTGCAACTATCATGGGGCCTGGCTGCTTCTGCAGGCCATCATCGAAGATCCTGCTGTTGGCTGTGTGGCCTGCTGCACCCACCACCCGGGCTGTGTGCTGGCCTCCTTGTGCTGCTGCTCAGGCTGTGCAGATGCCACTTTTGACCAAGCGCACCTGAGCTTCAGCTCGTGTGTGGGCTACCACGAGGATAGCATGGCCTGATTAGGGTCCTTGCAGATGCGAACCAACCAGCCATCAGATGGGGCAAAAAAATTCTTTCATCCTGCGTGCACACCCTCGTGACAGCACAATCCTGTACGTCCTCCATGCCTCGGTTCAAGCTTTGTTAGATCCTGGCTTTGATACCAATGTAAGGTCTTCACACTACTTGAGCATGGTTTCAATAGACCTGAACATCGAACATGTTGCATGATCGTGATAGACTGTGGCTAGCAACTCACCATCCAGGTATCTGGTACGTCCCAACTGACCTAGGGTCAGGGCTAGGCCCAAGATTAGGGTTAGGGACCAAGGTTAACCCATGATTAGGGTTAAGGCTTAGCCATGGGCCTAGAGACTTCGAGGGTTCACACGTGGGCTAAGGGTGCTAGCAAGAAGAGGTCTAGATTGGCTTAAAGCTTATAATTAATAGCCTAGGACTACTAATGGCTAAAAGCTTATAAATAAAGCAAGAAAACTTTATTATAAGTAAAAGAAGGCCACTTATAGCGGGGTTATTACTATACAAGTGACCTTAGGGTCACCGATTAGGAACAAAATCAAGGAGCCACGCAGTAGCTTGGGGCTACCAAGGAAGTGCACTAGATCTCATGGCCATGCAGCTGTTAGCAGCGGGTGGCAACGGCTTGGTGGTATGGAACACGAAGTTGGGGTCATAAGTGATGACGGGCAAGTTCGCGGGAATCTGACCTCTGGTGCAAGGGTGGTTCGAGGTACCGAACCTACGGTAGGAGGCCAAGGGCTAGCAAGGATGAGGTTTGGATGGGTCAGGTTAATGAAAAGCATACTAGTGGCTAAAAACAACTAAAAGATCAATAATAGAGCTGGGGGTTAATAATTACCAAGTTTGGACTACGGTATCCTCGCAATAGAGACATCTACCGAGCGTGTTGGACCTTAGAGCCAAGAGTAGCTCTAGGTCAAGAGGCACTCCGGTGGTACGTGGAATTGTCTAATGGCAATTTGGACCTCAATCTCAAGGGTGGTTTCCGAAGAAACCAATGGGTTGGAAAGAGTCACTAGCCAATTTCTATCATAATCATCGACCTCAAGTTCGATGCGAATTGTTCTAACTTTAATAGGATTCTCACATGTGTGGCAGGTGGGTCCTATCAGCCCCTACGTCCAGCTAAGACCTAACCTAACTTTGGGTTAGCTTTTCAACCCTAGTAGACGATTCTAGGTTAGCACATCTCCTTGACCCTTGGTCCTTGAATCAATCCTTGAACCATAGTTTATATTGGCCTAGCCCAACTAAGGATGTAACAGAGTCTCAACCATTTAGCAACATCTTGAGAATGTAGCTTGTGCCCATGGATTGACGTGCCTTCTTTCAAGGGTTTGGTGTAGGATTTGCAATAGAACCTTGCATCGTGCCTTGGGAAGTGTCTGAAATCGTGGTTGAGCAATCCGGGTTATTTTTGTTTCCCTTGTGTTATGTAAGTACAAATCTAGCAAATCATTAGATAAATAGTATTGCAAGTCTTGTGGAGTTTGTGCATTATATGTGAGGTGCCTACTTCTTCGTGTTTATGGTCTTCGCATGTATTGTATCTGTGTCTTGTCCCATATAGCGTTGTGCCTTTACAAGCGAAGGAAGCAAGTCTTCTGAATGTGCCATATAAGAATTGGTTTTTACAAGTACAAGCCTTGACAATGGAGATATTTTGTCAAGCTGTTAACTTGTGCTCTCATTCTTTGATCTGTGCAGAATGATTTCAACTTCGTAAAAAGGGATTGGTTTCAAGTGAAGCAAGATGAGTTGGTTGATGGAAATAGGCTAGTAAGTTTATTAGAGAAGGAAGACAATAAGATTTATGTATTGTGGCTTGATGGTTTTGAGCATGGTTCTGTTGCTTATGGCCTTGATTGTGTTGCAGATCATGGGATTGAATCCACCTTTTGGAGTAAAGGGGCAGCTTGCAAATTTATTTATTGATCATGCTCTAAAATTTAGGCCTAAGCTAATAGTGCTGATTGTGCCCAAGGAGACTGAAAAGTAAGTTTTGTTGAATCATCCTCTAAAGTTTACTGATTGTTTTTGAAGGGACTGAAATGTAAGGGTTCATCCTTGAAAAAAACTTTAAGGTCTTTTTCTAAAGAATGTGGGTGTGCTTTCACCTCTCTCTCTCTCTCTCTCTCTCTCTCTCTCTCTCTCCCCCCCCCCCTTCCCTTTTCCTATTGCGAAGGGATGGGACCAGCCCGGAGGGCGTTTGACTTGAAGGGCAAAAGTGCCCTTAACATAGACAGGGAAAAAGTAGTACCCGTTTGGAGTGCACTGGACTGTATTTGACGGGTGAGGGGTTACTGAAATGAATGCTCGGGTTTTGTAAGAATGAGCTTCTTCGTGAAGATGTAAGGATCCACCTTTCTCCTGCTCAATCTTCTGCAACTCAGCAGAAAAGCTTTCCTCTGTTGTGCAATACACGTCAGTGGAAAGCATGCTAAAGGAGCTCATTCCTACCTAGGCTTGCAACACCTAAATTTTGAATGGCTAATTGTGCAAACTCTACTAGCTATACACGAATTTGGCAATTTGTGAAAGATCTTGGCATGGGCAGGCTGCACAGTCATGTGGGCAGCGGGTGCGACAAGCAAGTACCAATGATGATGTGACAGTTGGTACAGTGTACAACAGTAAATTAGGATCTGTTCAGGATTAGGGTATTAGGGTTTCTCAAAATGTAGCAGCTCCATGAGTAGGTGCAGGTAGTAGAAGCTACTAAGATCCAAGCAAGGATCCATTGACCCCCGCGGGCTCTAGTTAAGAGCTAAAAGCTCAACCCAAGGGTGGACCATTCGGATAACCAAATGGTGACATTGAATGCATAATGCGCCACTGTATTGGCCTAAACTCTCATCTTCCAAGCTTGTATTTCGCAAGGTTGGATTAGACATGGGCATGGGTTCCAATTGTGTCTCATTGAAACACCATCATAACCATATGAGATAAATCAAAACCCATAATCTTGATTAAATCCAAATCTTGTGATATTAAGCATGTAAAGAGATAGGTTATTGAGGATTCATGAGATGGTGTGAATTTGCTAGAACTTACTATGACATGTGCATTGTGCCACACTCTTTCCACTATTTTTTTTCTTCCCTAAAGCATAGCTGCAGGCATCAATGAAACAAATCCCTTTGCAAAGCATTGGGTTCTTTGTGATTTTATTGTTATGTACCTGTTGTTAATCATAGGATCAGGTGACCTAGGTCCTAATTTGAAGGTCAGGAGACATAGGGATTAGGAAAAGAAGTTCATTATAAGGATCAAGGCTTATAAGTAATATTCCCATGAGTAATAGCTATTTATAACTTATAAGTGATTAAGTGGGATGAGTCTATAGAGTGGGTTATTGTGGTATTGCATTGTTAGTATGATGGTCAGTACGTGGGCCATGAGCAATAATCACCCTTGCTAGTCCATAAATGGATGTAGACAAGTCTATTGATGGCCACTTTGGGCATATCTTGGTGGTATGGGACACCTACGTTGACTAGTGTGAGTCTGTGTTGATGGGAGCCTTGATCCCTATGCCTGGAGGTGATTCGATGTACTGGATGTATGGCTCGGTTGTGAGCGCGATCTTGTAGAACCTAATTTGAATCAAAGTTGCTTATGTTTGATGTTTAGGGGATCTTGCATAGGGTTGGCCCTTTGACACTTGCTATCAAAGCAACCCTAAACCAATGAGAGGCATAAGCTGAAGCATGGAGCAAGATTTCTGTAAGGTTTTTGATCCGTTTTTTCTTGGGTTTACGCATGAAATAGATATTCTATTGTTTTTGAGTTGATGCATGCTCTAGATGAGGTAGGCGCATTGATGGGTTGTATGTATGAGATTAGAGGGTTCGTAGGAGAAGAGATTAAGTATATAGATGCTTTTTGCATGTGCATGTACGAATGTGTGGGGCGTAGCTAGGTGGTGCTTCTCATGCAAGGATTGTGCAAGCGTTGGTCAGAGAGTTTCTGTTGTACAACAGTTTGGTCGTACAAATGTAGGTGGTTGGAGAAAGGCTTATAGCTGGCGGTCGTACAAGCGCAACAATCTGTATAGCTTTTGTAGCAAGTTGTACAACCACGTGGCACTGTGAAAACAATAGATCGTGTATATCCGTACAATTGGGGCGTGTTAGGCTTGTAGGTGCACACATATATGGATGTAGAGCAAAAAAATAGGGCACCTAGAAAAACCAAGGGATAGTGTTATTTTTGGACACTTACTAAAAGCATACATTATTTACTAAATGCATACATGAGAATTTGGTTTCCTCTTTTAATGATAATAAATGAAAACGTATGCTCTTTAAAAAGCAACTATAAAGAATAGATATCTCCTTCCGAGAGTGGATGATTTCATTGATACAATGCAAGGCGAAATGTAAAAGTATAGATGTGCGGAAAAAGTGCCCTTGGTAAGCCCCTGTCACTACCACATATGTATAATCCTACAAATCGCCATGTAGTGATAGCGTGAACATATACAGGGTAGCAGATCACTCTCCAAAGGAGAGTAAGCCTAAAGCTTTGCGGAAAGCTTCAAACTTTTCTTTAGTCAATGTCTTCATAAACAGATGTGCAATACTGTCATGTGTAGGACAATAGATCAAGCTAATCTCCTCTGCGTGCAACATCTCTCTTACATAGTGATAACGAATCTTACATACTGGATTCCTTGCCACAACATAGCACTCTGATTGCTAGTGAGAAGGGTAGTGGGTTTTTGCTGACACCCACGAAGATATGCCATCAATCTCCTCAACCATACACACTCAACTGTAGTAGTGAAAGCTGCCATGTACTCAGGTTTACAAGATGATGTGGCCACAGTTGGTTGCTTTTTGCTCAACCAGGATATACATGAGCTGCCAAGGAAAAAGCAATTCCCACTTGTGGACACCCTGGTGTCATAATCTCCAGCCCAATCTGAATCATTGTAAGCAAGTAAATAACAATCACTCCCTTGGGATAAAACAATCCAAGATCTTGGGTGCACTGTAAGTACCGAAACACTCGCGTTACAACTTGCCAATGCTTTGATCTTGGGCTGTGCATAAACTTACTCAATTGAGACACCCCATACAGAATGTGGTAGCCCACAACTTGGCTGTAATATGTGCTATCAAAAGGCTCTCCTGCATTATACATGCTTAGCCTAAGTCTGGGTTCTACCGGAGTAGAAATAGGCTTGCAATCCTGAAATTTAAACCTTTCCAACAGCCCCTTTATGTACTTGGACCGTAGTAGAACAATGCCTTTGTCTGTCTACATAAACTGTATGCCCAAATAAAAGTGCAATAGGCCGAGATCTGAGATGTCAAATGTGGCCTCCAAATCAATCTTGAATGCTGCATTTTATCGTCATTTGTCCTAGTGAGTGTCATGTCATTCACATAGAAGATGGCCACAAGCAAATTTCGTCCACCTTGACATAGGTGCAAAAGCTTCATCCTCATAGTCTATGCTCTTTTGTTGTGCATATCCTTTGGCCACGTGTCACAATTGGGCACGTGAATACAAAAACTATTTGCCAATAGACAATATACATTCAGCATCGATCATAGCATGAGCATGTTTCGATACATTTGTCACAAATACCAAGAACATATACATTGTGTAAATACAAAAGACAACCTTGCACATGACACAGTTCTAGGGGTTGAAGTTGGGTTAGTCCTTCCCTGAGGTATCTTTATTACTAGTAGAGTACTCTCTTGTACGAGATGTGGGTGGCCCGAGAGTACATACTCTGCCTGCATCACCAGATTATCCAAATCAATGTAATACAGAATAGAAAAGCAAACCCTTGGTCACCAACCCGTGTAGAGCAGTCAACAACCGCTCTCTCAATTGCCTCGGGGCACCTGTTAGGCGCCTCCATCTGAAATTTATGAGTCAAAACATTGTCCTAGACCATACATTTGGCCATCGCCGTCAAGGACATATTCTTCCTTTCTGCAACACCATTGTGTTGTTGTGTGTATGTACACTGGTGCTTAATGCCTTTTTCAGCCAAGTATGCTTTGAAAGCGTTAGACGTATAATTGTCATCATTTGGCCACCCAATTGGTCCACCCGTGCTTTCTTATCATGTATGTACATTGGATTGGTGTCCATGGCAGTTGTTTATGTTGGGGATTGATGCCACTCATGTGATACTGTAGACTTGGCTTTCCGTTGGGACTTGTGCCTCCGTGTACATGCCTGGAAATGCTTGGTGGATTGGTGTTCCATTGGGTCTGGTACCTCGTGTACTTGCCTGGAGCACGTCTATTTTGGTATAGTCACATGAACGGTGATTGTCCATACCAATGCTGCATTGCATAGCATCTTTATGTGCTTGCTTGCAGTTGAAATTGCATGCTGTTTTCATGCTTGCTTGACCAATGTGTAGTTCCGGGTAAGGGGACGCCCGCCCGTGAACCGTGCGTGTGAAACTGTCTGCTGACATGGTTATGTGGCATGTGACAGGTGGTAAGTATTGGTCATAAACTTGGCCTTAGGAGTTAGCACTAATTTATAAGTGAGTGTGTACACACTTCATTAAGTTTTGGGCGACCAAAACTCACTTATAAATTATGACCAGCTCGGTGTTCACACACACTGATGTCCTGAGGTGGACATAACCGAATGTCCACCGCCCAGACCTTATCCCCTTTGTACAAAGGGAGTAACCAGCCATGTGTCCACTCTAGCTTGCTCCACAAAGCACCTGCCTGCCACCTACACTGGACACCTCACCACCTCACTCCTCTTCCTCTCTCTAGAGTTTGGCGCCTCCTCCACGAGGGCTGTTGGGCTGCATTTTCTGCACATGTACCTTCCCAACTCCATTTCCAAGCTTGCTAAGGTGATTTTCAAGCTTCCTAGAGTGTTTCCGGATGCTAATCACTCTCCTACACACTTCCAATGACTGAAATTCAGCAAAACAGCTCTCTTTATTGCTGTAATTTTTGGTCTTTTTGCTGAAAACCCTAATTTCAGCTCTCCTTTCTCAAGTTGAACCATAGGGGAAGCTTTCCCAAGGCTCCCTTTATCCTCTTGAAGACTTTTGTCGCGAAGAAAGGCGACAAATCAAAGATCTTAACACTCCAAGGACTTCCATCGCAAAGACTTCTGCTGTCATCGACTCTACTTGCTATTGGTAAGCTTTTATTCTTAAATATGGGAGCAAGTAGTAGGAGAGAGGAACCAGATTACAAGATCACATACCCTGTGTAGTGTTCTCTTGTCCTACGTGCTCTCTTGCAGATTGTTGCTACCATGTGTTGGTGGAACAATAGAGAGCAGATGGTAGGGAACATGGACACTTGAGAAGGTAGTGTGGGTTGCAAGTCTACATCGACAACCACTTGTTTGCAATACTGTATTCATATGCATTGGTATGGAAATCTGGTCAGAAATGCCCATGACACTATGTACTTGATTCTCCCAAGATCAATATACTTTATTTGAGGGAGGGGTGGGCCGTTCCAGCTCATTGTGTGTCTCTTGTTGTCAATTTAGCAATTTACTTCTTGTATTTGAACAAGTGTCCATCAAATCTTAGTGTATTTAAGTGTATTGATTAGCATTGTGTTCAACCAAGTTACAATAATTCCCCCTCCCCCCCTCCCCCCTCGATCTATACGGAGGGTTTTCAACTTGTTTCATTTTCAGCCCTTGCAACATACTGTTGAATACACATAAAAACCTCCGGTTTTTGCTTTCAAAGGGTATACCCAAGCAAATATGGAGTAATCATCTATAAATGTTACAAAGTACATATGCTTTCCAAGTGACATTGTCTTCACAGGACCACATAGCTGTAATTTTCAATCAACTCCCACCAAAACATCATTTGGGAAAGCATTATGATCCATCTCTCACATGCATGTCTGGGAAGTAGTTCAACATGTGGCATGTCATGCACCATTTGTTGCTTTTGCAAGAGCATCAAATTGTTGAATTCACATGCCCAAACTTGGCATGCCACATCTCCGCCTGTCACCAGCCTGGACATTTCCCAGTATAAAAGGAGTCTGGTGGACTCCGGCTGTACCAGCCACCGTACCGGCTATACCGGCTGAATGGAGAGTTGTACTTGCTGTACCAGCTCTATTACATGAAGACCCGTGGTTTTTGGGGAAGAATGAGTACCCACACGGAGGTATATGGATTATGTTGTTGGCTCTGCATTTCTACAGCCTATGTTCTGGCTTGGTTGCCTCGTGTTGGGCTGTGTTATGGCATTTGTATATGGATAATCCGGCATCTCCCGTGGGGAGAGTAAGGCCCTCAAAGCTTGTACATGATATTATTCTCCTTGGGTAATAAAATACTCCAAGGGGGAGGGGGGGGGGTCGGCCCATTCCGGCCTCTATGCGGTGTCACACGTGCAAGCTCCATTTTCAGCATTTGTGGATGTTTTATCGCTTTTATGTTTTATGCAAAGTGATGATGGATACGTGTTAAGGCTGTGGCTATATTTAAATGTTTTAATATGCATTGATGGTATCAACAAGTGTGTCAAAGGCCCTAGTCCCCTGGGCAGCCGTCGCGAGTTACACCGCCTTTTGCATGGTAGGAGTAGATGTATTAACCACACAAGCATCATGTGCTCTCTTTTCAAACTATCAAGATGTTAGAGTCACTGGTATAGTGTCCCAAAATTGGCTCACTCGCTCTTTTCTCGCTCTTTTCTGGTCTTCGCGTCGTGCATGACGGAAGAGTTACATGTGTACAGATGAGAAGATGGGAAATTTTTCCAATAGCATTTTCCATGTGTGTTTTGGCTTTTGTTTTATTCGTGTGACATGTTTTATCTGCCTGGACAATGCTTGGTATTTTGATTGTGAATGTTCACGGCGCTTGGGGACGCATGGAAGTCCTATGGATGCATGCATGCATACTCTGTTTGGGCCACTATGCATCTGTCATCCTCAAAATAAAATTGACAACAAACCCTCTTTCCACAAAAGCGGGCACTCCAACAATTTCTTCTTATCTTTGTTCTTAAAATCTCATAAGTTGAATTTTGGTAGCGCCAAACTTGTGTAGTTCAGTGCAATCTTGGTTATATCAGTCATTCACTGGGTGTCTTCTATGATAATCGTGTGTTCTACAATAATACTAATCAAGAATTCAAGCTACTTTCCTTCCTTCAGGATGCTGTGTCGTAAACGTCTGATAATGGCCACGCACACCCATAGACGTGTTCTTCCTTGTTTGCCTGCAACAACAGAAGCCCTACCTATTCTTGGAATGCGAGTGGGTTAGTGTTTGGAATCACCTCATCAATGTTTAACAGCTACTCACGAAGATCTTGGATCTTCATCAAGTGATCTGACATGTTGTCCCCCTTATTCATATGCATACGATCAAGCTGTCTTTTCAAATACATTACATTGGCTACTCACGAAGATCTTGGATCTTCATCAAGTGATCTGACATGTTGTACCCCTTATTCATATGCATACGATCAAGCTGTCTTTTCAAATACATGGCCTCCAAAGTATCCCAAGCATGCTTTGACGTCTTGCAAGACTCGATATGAGGTATAATTGGCCTCTTGATTGACAAAGCAATTAAAGACATGGCTTGTGTATCTCTTGCATCCCATCCTCTTTGCTCCTATGAGGGCGTAGGAGGTGCTGCAGTTTGGAATTGGGTCTATTGACCACCTTGCCCATCACCTCTTTGATGCGTGCCAAGCGCAATGCTTAGTAGGAGAGGTATTATCCCCTCTCACAAAACCCCGTAGGCCCTTGGCCACAAGCAAGTTTTTAATCGTAAAGCTCCAAAGGGAGTAATTACGCCCGTCAAGCTTGTCTCCTTGTGCCAATACATCAAATACATCTCTAGTATTTTGTGCCATTTCTAACTGCAAATGCGCGGGCAATAATAACCACAATTTTTGAAATGCTTTTTGTCAAGTTTTTCCTTAGGAAATGCAACACAATGCAAACTGCCTTGTAGTAGTCCATGACAGAAAAGTCTTGTAGGGAGAGAGATTGATAGCTGAAAGTACAATTGATGAGAGAAGTTTTGTTACCTTGAAGGTTGAATGCCCCAATTTGTGTTGTAATTGCAGAAAGCCCCAAATTTTTGAGATTTGCAGGTGTTGCAGATACAAATGCAAGCAAGTATGAACAATAGGGATTGCAAGTACGATGATTGTATAGGCATCGCCTGAGGATATACAAATGGGTTCGCGACGACAATGCGAGGATATACGATCGGGTACAAACTTGTGCAAGCGCACATACATGTATGAGGAAGAATGAGGATGTATAGTCAGGTACGAGGCACGGGTGGTTGGGTTGCGAATCAAGTTGGAGCTCTGATACCACTATTGGGTTTAGACAAACCCTAATGTTTAGCAGAAATACAACAAGACCATAGTTTAGGGAGCAATAGAGAGCTGGGAAGTGTGGATATACTAGAATGAAGTGATACGATGTGTACAACCATGAGTACCCTAAGTACAAAACCGAAATGTGAAAGTATAGGTGTTCGGACACACCAAATGTCTAGGAGAAAAACCTCTATAATGTGTAGAGGGAAAAAGTCTCCCTAGTAAAGCCCCTTTTCACATGGTTAAGACGACATATGTATAATCCTACAACCCCTCCCTTTAAGTAGTTACACTTTTGTTGTGGTATTGAGTAACCGTCAAGAATGTCAATATTTCAATGTTCAAGAACTTTAGCCATGTTCAAAAATGTCCATATGTGCTTTTGTTGTTCGCCCAAATGTGATTTTAAACTTGGCTGTGGTTGGTTTTAAACCTGCACTGTCGGGATACATGCTCGTTGGTAGCTTGAGTTTTGTTCTTGAGAAATGAACTCTTAAGTTTGAAAATGAGGGAAGGTGATGCTATGACTGATTGCTTCACAAAGATCAAGGATTTGAGAGAAACTCCTAAATATCGATGAGGTTGTTACTTACAGACAATTGTTGTCTTATTGCTTTGAACTCCTTGGCTCCCTCCTATCTCACTTTTATTACTCCTTTCAATATTTCATTGAGAAGAGCTTCGAATCTTGCAATGAGCTTGTGGGGTTACTACCTTAGAGAATCAGGCGAATACAAATTATATAGCCTTTAGGAGGCCAATCTTGTTTTGCCTGAAGAGAGCAAGATTGGACATTGAGGAGGTCATCGATGATTCTTGTAGGATTACGTTACGTTCTAGTCATGCTCATGCTTGCATATTTCATACATCTCTTGATATGGCTCAGTGCTTTAGAGACACAACACCTATTATGGTACGTTTGTAGTGGTGCTACTAGACACATCGCTTCTAGCAGAACTGTATTGAAGAACTTTGAGCCCGTTGCACGTGGCAAAAGTGTTTCTTGTGGTGTTTACTCTTCTTACCAAATCAAGGGTATAGGCAACGTGTCCTTGGTGAGTAAAGGTAAGTATGATCTCTCTACACATAATTACAAAGCTAGGATCCTTGGGCCCACAACACTCTAGCTCAAAAACCTATATGTCCATTTAGCCCATCCATATGTCCACGGTGAATACATTGAGGAGAATGGTAATAATCAAATATGACAACAATACAAGATGAATCCAAACTTATGCATATGATAATGGATAGCCTAATTGGATCCCCAATCTAACCATTAGTGGAATGGTGTTATGTAATTGGAGAATAATCTACAAATTAGGGAACGGGGTTAGGGGGCCTCGAGATTAGAGATTACCAAGATGGTACTTGGCTAGGGTTCTTGGGTTGATAAAACAAGCTTAATGGCCTTTTATAGCGAGTTAGCTATTTGATCGTAAGCCTTTGACATGCCAAACTACGTACTCAACTACGTACTCACCGTGTGCGTGGCATGACCATGTCTGTTCTCTTGGTCCAAGCCACATTGCGAGTGGTGCATCTATCTCATAATAACCCAAGCTCTCACTTATATAGTGACAACTACGCCATAGGCTTCGGTGGTATGGGACGTCAGAGTTAGACATGTGCCTATGGGATTGTGGAGGAAGCCCTAGCCTTGGCTCGGGGGAGATTGGTGGATGCCGGTCGTGGGCTGGGAGGTGAGCTAGCTTGTTGTGGTCTAGTAGTGGATCCTACCATTTGTAAAGCCCTTCCCTAAATCTCCGTAAACACAACTGAAAACCAAGGTTAGTCATAAATCAAATCATGAGGTAATTCTCTCAGCTCCAACCCTTAGTTGAATTGTAGGATCTACTTCTGCACTAGACCACAAGTTTCTCTTTGTAGAACACTTGTGCCTATGTGCTAGGGTTTTTGAGAGAGAGAGAGAAGAGTGTGGCGGAATCACATATACAACACACACAAGAGTCCTAAACTGCTGCTTTGTATTATGTACAAGAAAGAAGTACTACAACTAATATTCAAGTACAAGATGTGGATGAGAATGAAGGCATCAAAACATAGCCCCGTGACCTATTGGACACTCTTGGCAAGCACTTCGCCTATAGAGAAACGCATTGTGAAGTCCAACATTGAGGAAAGTAGATGAATATGACGATTTGTATGCACCAGTGCTCCTAGTTGGCCAGTAGTAATGATGTCGGGCAATTGTACCCAATTGCCATGTCGTCATTGCCATAGCATCAATGCCAAATCACCATTGCCATGTGGCAGTGCCATCTGTCACACCTGCGCTGTCGGCCTTGCCCATCAGTTGCTATTTGATGTTTGGCTTTGCCGTGCACACTCGTAGGTGTGTCACACTCAGTTGCCATCTAGCTCTTACAACTAACTGTTAGTAGTCATATCTTGTCTGTACAGTGAGGGCCTTTGTTGTTATGGATCCACCTACACTCCTCCATCATTAGAGGCATTGAGAACCACCTTACTAGTGAAGGAGAAGGGCAATGTTGTTGCAGTAACAGAGATTGTTAGGTCCTCTTGGGACAAGAATGGCATCACATTTATTGCAGATGGCTGGAGTGACACTCGGTCCAGATCCATTCATGGTGTCATTGCCTATTCCAGAGGGAAATCTTACTTTATCTCATCGCATGATGCATCCGAGACAGGGAAAAGTGCAGAAGCACTCTTCCAAGAGTGGTCAGCAGCCGCCGTACAAGTGGAGGGTGAAGAGAAAGTGATCTACTTTGTAGCTGATGGAGAGAATGCGAACAAGGCAACCGACAGATTGTTGTGTGACAGGTTTCCTCATATCACATTTTCTGTATGCATGGTGCACTGCCTCAACAATCTTCTCAAGGACATCAAGAAGTTTGATTGGGTTGCTCCCATCATAGAGAAAGCCACCCAGATTGTATCCTTCATTTATAGGCACACTTTCTTGCTGGCTGAGTTCAAGAAGAAGTCATCTAGAGATTTACGCAAGTATTCAGACACTCGCTTCGGATACAACTTTCTCATGTTGGGGTCCCTTAACAAGTGTTCTAGTGCCCTAAGGTAGTTGATGGTGAGTGATGAGTATGAGAGGCATGCATTGTCTGGAATTGTTGTAGGGAAGGCATGTGCGTCAAATATTGGGAACCCTCTTTGGTGGGAGCAGGTGAGATGCATCATAGCTTTGGGGAAGTCGATCATCCACTTGTTGAGGATGACAGATTCACTTCAGCCATGCATTGGAAAGATTTACGAGGGGATGGACAAGATGGTGGAAAAGTTGGAGCACATTGAGCAAGATGAACATGCATGCAGCAAGGTTCATGGTTGATCCTTAGTTTCAAACAGGCAATCAATACACAGATTCAGAGGTGGCAGATGGATGGGATATGATTTTGGAGAGACTTGAGCCTGACATTGCAAAGTAGAGAACTATCAAGGATCAACTGGTAGATTACAGGGCTTGCAAGAGGAGGTTTGGAAGAGCCAATGCTTTGGTAGATCGCTTCACCACTGATCCATGTGTTTGGTGGGAGGACTATGGGGCAGACACTCCAGAGTTGCAACAATTGGCCATCAAGATTCTGAGCCAGGCGGTTAGTTCGTCTTGTTTGGAGCAACAACTATGGAGCTCATTTAGCCATATCGCTTCAAAGAAGCGAAACCGGCTTGGCACTCAAAAGACCAATGATCTAATTTTTGTGAGTGCCAATTTGCGTCGTCTTGAGCGAAAGGAGAACCCCCAATCTTGGAAGCATTGGTCAAAGGAGGATGATAAGGGTTCAAAGGCAGAGGAGCATGCCAGTTTACCGCCTACGCCGATAGCTACTTTGGGCGAAGCAGGGGATTGCGGCTCCGATGACTTTCTAGATTATGATCATTTTGGCTCAGACAATGTGCATCTCTCGCAAGTTTGAGTCTACTCATGAGTTCCAAACTTGGCTGATGTATTTGCATTGTGCTTTCTATTCTAAATTCAACAAGAAATTGACTTCATCTTGAGGTGTCCTTTATGCAAATTTGAGAAAGTCTCGCTGTTGAGTTTGTAATCACTAGTTTTTGGTTCTATAGTTTAATTTATCAAGTATATGTGCCGTTTCCTAGCCGTTTCCGTTTCCCGCTTGCCTTTTCCGTTTCCGAGGGGGGTGCCGTTTCTGTTTCCGTTTCCCGTTTCTGGTGACTATGATTGTAACTTCAATCTGCATGATTTTGTTGACCTTTATGAGGTTTCTCTTAGCACTTTACCTTACGCAATCACTTTAGATGGTTAATCTTGTTTTGAAATTACAACCTTGTCATTTCTCAGGCTGGACCGGAAACATGATAAATATGACTTGATATGGGAAGATTCTGACCTCTTAGAAGGCCAGGTTAGTTGATAAATTGCCATTTGGCATAACCTTTGTGGCCTTCTTGAGATGGCTTGTTTATTATTGTTATGAGGTAAGCTAAGTTGTTTTAACTCTGTTTTGGCTTGCAGTCATTTTATTTACCTGGTTCAGTTGATGTGAACGAGAACCCTTTGAATGATTGGAATGCTGTCGCCCCTCCCTTGTTTGTTTGGAGCAGAGCTGACTGGACGCTCAAACATAGACAGGTAGCTTTGGAGAACGGCCACATCTCACCTAATTTAAGCTCTCGCTATGTTGGCAGTCCTTGGAAACTACCCCCACGGCCCTCCTCTCCACTGTTGATGTTAGATACTGGTGTGGAGAAAAAAAGGAATTATGCAGCTCCCATGGAGCATAGTATTGTGGAAGAGACTGCTGGGTTGGACAAGAACAAGAACTCTACAGCACTGGTGGAGCCTAGGATGGTGGACGAGAATGCGGGTGCGCAAGAAGCATCCCCCAATGCAGACACATCCAACTCCTCCAAGTTGAAGGACAAGAACAGGACTAATAGAGCACCTGTGGAGCCGAGGATTGGAGATGTGATTGCCAGTGTGCCAGACACACACGATGTGATTGCCAGTGTGCCAGACACACACACCAACAAGAACATGTCAAACTCCTCAAAGTTGAAGGTGGCCATGAAGGCTGCTTGTAATGATGACCCTGTGACACAGTTGTTGCAGGAGAATCCTGAAGGGAGACAAGCTGAACCATTGACGAAAGCCTTCAAGGACGACCAAGTGGTTTCTCAAGCAAGTGAGCTTATTAAGAAGAACAGGAAAGGGGAATTATCAAAGGGAAAGTCTCCTGAAGGACAGGGCCACCTCCATAATAGAAAAGTTGAGAACGCAAGACACAATTCTCGGCAGGAGTCACCAGAGAGAGCAAGACACAGTTCAGAATTCAGGCATGATGTCACCAAGCAAGGGAGGAAGTCAAATGATAGGTATGATCGGGATGCTGGCACTAAGGTTGACATGTCAATATATGATGATCATCAACGGAAGAAAACCTCTGAAAGACATCGACTTAGCATGGAAGCTGAATTGGGTGGACGAAAGTCACCCAACAGATACGAGCCTGGAAGAAAGTCACCCAACAGATACGAGCCTGGTAGAAGGAAGTCACCAGATAAATATGATAGACATGGGATCAGCAGGCACGAAGAACATAGAAAGGCATCTCCTGAGAGATCTCGGCACAGCTCTGTGCCTGCTGAACATAGGAAGGCATCACCGGAGAGATCTCGGCACAGCTCTGTGGTGGACCTAGAAATGCATGGATTCTCAAGCAGAGATGCAAGTAACGATAATCTCATGAGAAGATCAATCACAGATATAGGGTATCAAGATTCCAAATCTCATAGACCTGGCTCACCTAAGCGGGCAAGCGACTACATAAACACAGACTATATGAATTCTGGGGTTCACAAGAAAGTTTCCAATTATGATGAAATTGCACAATATCATCTGAAGCACTCTGAAACACAAGTGAATCCCTTGAATAGGGATTACTTTGATCGAGAAACTCTTGGTGCTAGGAGGCAGGATGCATATAGTGTCCAGGGAATCGATGGGCAGAGGAGAATTTTTGATGATGCCTCAGTTAGAGGTGCAAACGGCGTTGAAGCAGTGTATTCAATAGGAGACTATTCTAATGAGTCCACCAGGACACAAACTTACAAAGGTCGTGATGTGCAAATGGCGGGGCGCTTTGATGAGGCTGCCTTTGCAAGGCAGGGCAGGCCTACAGATTTTTATCACACAGAGCCATCCAGAGGTGTGCTTGGACTGCAAGAGACTAAATACGGAGGTGACACTCGCATCGATCCCGTCATTGGTCCTTATAGATATGGATTGCCGGAATTAAGAACAGACGGCTCTTTTGGGGCAAGCACAGCTGGTGGAATGGCTGCTTTGCCAGAACGAAACTTCCAACCTCCACCACAATTTGGTGGGAGAGATTGGCCAGGAACTGTCGTGCCTACAAATCCAGTTGCAGCGTATCCTCCAGTTTATGGATCCCGTCAGCCACAGCAGCAAGCTTCCTTGCGCTTGAGTGATCCTTCATTGCTTTCTTCTCATGGTCTGTTTGATAATCGTCTGGCTCGGGCGCAAACTAACTTACCTCAATATCCTCCCATCCAAGGGAGATTTCCAGGCCAAGCAAATGGACAGTTTTCAGGGGGTTGGATTGATGATTGAGGTTAGTGTTTCTATTGAGTCAATCAATGGAATCTAGCCCTTGATATTGTTAAGTTAAGGTCTTGTGCAGGTGACATGTTTCCATCATGCATGGGTCAGTATGTGAAATCAGACTTCCTTGAAATTCTTGGTTTAGTATCTGATTCTTTTACATTACAAGTTGCTCATTGAAGTGATGAAATTAGATATATTCTATATCCCGCAGGTGAGCTGAAAATTTGTGGTGGGTTTTGGTGATTGCGGACTAAAACGTTATCAACTGTAAAAGGTAGCTGGTTTTCTCAGTGATACACTGTTGTGGGCAGCAAATAGAGCTATGTGCATGTTGTTGGAATTAGATATAACTAAATGGGAAATTTTGAGCTATAACCTGAAGTCAACAAGAGAACTGTTTGGTGTGAATTTAAAAAGCTTTTTAATGTTTGGTGGATTCAAGTCTTCCCCTTTCATGATCTTAGATTAGGCCATCTAGCTTTTGTGTTGCAATTACAGCCATCCATTCGACGCTAGTTTTAGGCATTGAGCATGGGACATCAAGGGGTGACAAGATGGGGTTTCATGCAGTGGCTACTGATCTTCACAGATCTTCACAAGTTGACAGTGATCAGCCGGTGTCTACTGTTGCTTCACAACTTCAGGGTGGTCAAGATGGGCCTTCAGCCAGTGGCTACTGTGCTGCACAATCTGATCTGCATAGCAACCACCTGCTAATATGCTTGGTAAAATGCAGCGTAGAATTTTGTTCTATGTATCGAACTGTAATCCCCTCCACTGGAATGTAAGAGGAGCTGAGCTATGTCGGGATGTTATTTGGTTACTGAGGTATGTCAGGGGGATGTTATCTGGTTGCTGATCTTCACAATCTGATCTGCATAGGAACCACCAGCTAATATGCTCGTAATTAAGCTGCATCTTATAATTTTGTTTTATATATTAAAGTGCAATCCCCCGGTGGTGTGAAAAGCCAAGAGGATCTGAGAAATGTCACCCCGCACAGGATCACACCACAGCTTTCAATTATGATCTCTTTTAGGGTAGTCGTCCTAAATTAGTCTCATGCACCTTTGAGGGCTCTCTCTCTCTCTCGCATCTCACATGCATGCCTCCATCTGCACATTATGGCAAGTTGAGAAGTGCACGTGGCAAGCTTTGGCACACTGCACTTGACGCTTCCATAGAAATTTAGTTGGATACCACTCACCGTTAGATGGGGGGATTATGTACAAGGTCATACATTGTTATGTACGGGAGGTTAACCTAAAGGCTAGAAGGCTGTTCTGTGAGTTAGGGGGCCAAAAGATTAGAAAGTAGGCTCATGAGTAAATTGTAAGTTATTACTATTTATAATAAGTGAATTAATAGGGATAAGCCTAGGGAAGTGTTTTTGTTTAGGTGCTTTTGCAGTTGTGGCTCAAATGTATGAACGTGTGTGTGAGGCTAAGCGGGTGTTTTATCGTACACCACCACGTTGTACTGTACTAGCACTTGGCTGTACTACGACCATACGAGCTATGTAGCAACCAGCATTGGGTTGGTCATGTGGGCACAGCAGTTTGAAATGTGAATAGATGGTGCAGGTGTTATATTTGGCCATGTGTGCATGCGGTTGTGTAGGTGTGCTTAAAGTGACAAGTAATTTTTGTGTGTGAAAACAAGATGCCTAGATTAAAAATCAAGATTTAAGTGTATATTTGGACACTGTTTAAAATCATACATTAAATATTAAAAGTTAATAGGCTTGGGAGATTCTGTTTTTTTTGGTTGCATTTTTCTCTATTTGTAGAGGAAAAAATTAATGCCTTTGTAAGAAAGCATGGTGTAAGATTAGCACTTAGCTCTTTGAAAAGTATTCTTCTCAAAAGCATAGGATGTGTGCTATTAATAACCTGTGTGAAACATGCACAAAATAGGCTGATTTGATATTTTAGCTATTGTTGGCTTAAAAGAGCCTAGAAGAATCTCTTTTCATATGCCCTTTTATTTTCTCTTATGAGACTAGATTAGTCCTTGATTATTGTGAAGGAGTTGTGTGCTATTCCGAATTCCTAGCAAGAGAACCTTGAACATGTAGTTCTTTAATCTTTAGATATGTTTGGGGTTGATAAAAAACAGAAAAGTCAAGTGTGTTCACTCTTGGTTGAATTTGCGTTTCATGTGTTATTAGATAGTTGTAAGATTTAGTTTCTCTAGGAGAAAATCTAGTGAAAGGGATCTTTGGTAGAAATCCATAACATAATAGATTTGAGAGCCTCTTTTGAGCCGGGTTTGTCCAGGTTAAAGATAGAGTTTAGTGTTCTCAACAAACCCTAAACTTGTGATGTAGAATGTGTCTTTTGACACTTATGATCAAAAACTCCATGATGGTACTACGCATGTGGATTCTTTGTTCATAGGCGGTAGTATTAAGTAGATGACAATATGAGGGAATGATGGTGCACATGGATGCATTCATTTGGCTAAAACCTTTAAGGAGACTATTGTTAGCATGATTATATCCAAGCTAGCATAGGATGAATGCTAATAATAGTAGCCTATGTGAACATACTGTTGGCTTAAAATGAGGAAAAAGAGGTGGCTTGTTATATATATTTTTTCTCTTTCATGAGACGAGTAGTCCTTGATTGTAAAGAGCTTAGAGGGGAGTTTTAACGATAGAAGATCCAAGTGTCCGTAACACATGGGAAAACACATCTGCGTTTCATGTGTTATCAAAGAATCGTAAGATTTAGTTTTTTTATTTAAAGGAGAATCTAGTGAAAGGGCCATTTCGAGGTTATTTAGCATCTCTCCGTTACATATGAGAGCATCGTAAGTGTTGTGAAACGGCACTATAATTGTAAATATGAGAATGGTAGGCTATGCCCAAGCCTAAGTAGCCTTTGGAATCATTTAGTTCATCTCTTTTTAAGTTTTGGGAACTCTAGTGTGAATAAGGGTTAGTTGTATATCCACATTGAATTTGAGCCAATCCATAGAATCTATAGAGGAGGTTCTTATGGATATATGTCTTGTTTGGAGATGTGTTCTTGTGTGTCTAGTACAACAACAACTCTCTTTGGACATGGAATCTTACAATTCTCTTGTTTTACCCTAAGTCAATTGGCATTGGGTTGGTCAGGTTTTTGTGGCTTTTGGTTAGGTTCTTGTGGCTTTCTAATCACAACTTTAGTAGACATTTGTTTGCGCCACCATTCCCACCTAGCCTTAATCTCTTGGCCATGATTAGTTAGGTCTGGTTTTCGACTTGGCTTTTGTTTTGACATCCATATCTTTTTGCTAATTTTGATGTGGGTAGTTGATTTCTTGATGGGGACCCATTTCTTCTTTCTGTCTTGTTTTAGTTTTGCCAATTGGTTTTTGTGCATTCATCGTGGGTTTTGGTAGTGGATGGTGAGGTTCTTGCATATATGACTTGCTTTCATGGTCCTTTTGCTTAGATACCCAAATCTTCATGTTTCCTTTATAGTATCCTTGTGCCTTTATCACTCGTTTGGGGATCCAACATTTATGAACAGGAGGCTTCTGGCCTTTGAAGGTTGGCCGTGGAGTGGGAGGCTTTCTTTTGTTTGAAACCCACAGGGTTTCTGGAGTGAGAAGACATAATATCTTTCTTGGTGGCTTTGTCTCTTTAGTCTTTAGATTGTTGCTTAAATCTAGCAAACTCCACAATGGCAATGCATATTTGGATCCTCCGGATGACGAGCATGCCATCCTTTGCTTTCAATCCACTTAGCAGTCCATTGTTGAAATTTAAGTCCTTTCTAGTAGCATCTCTCTTTCCATGGTACCTATAGGCAATACAAAAGCCTTATACGGCCAAGGATTATTTCTAGTGGAAATATTAACTTTTAAACTTCCTAAGGTTTGCATTGTCCCTGCATGCACACTTTTGACTGTGGCTACAATCGTCTTTAGCTTTGGTTTGTTGAGGTTCATCGATATTTCATACGAGAGTAAGTTGTGACTTGCTCCCGAGTCAATCACAGTAATGAAATTTGTGGTTGTTTTCTGAATGGAGAGTACAGCTTTGAGACGAGTAGACTCTATCTCAAGGTAATTCTCTTCCATCAGGGTGAGAGTAGACATGTTCACCATTAGTGTTGGCCCTTTTTATTTTTCCTTGGCTTTGGTAGGTGTTAACTCTTGTCGAAGACCTCTATGGTATTGATGCTGTTGCCACCACATCATTCTTTACTTTCTTTGGCCACCGGCATTAGAATTGTATTGGTTGTATTGTATATGTTGTGTGATACTATATTAGATTAGGTGTTTACACAAGCCTAGGTGGACTAGAAGGATCAGGAGGTGTACTTGAGCTTTGGCTGTCCTAGTAGTTTGAAACGTATTGGTCGGGTATAAAAGCTAAGATGTAACCTAAATCTTGTAGTCTTATGCACGTGTGTGAGTGAGTGAGAGAGAGGGATCGAGCTACAAGTTGGTTGAGCTTTTGTTGGTGTGCAGTGGTGTGATGACGGTGTTGAGCTCTTGCATGCTCCATCGGCAAGGCGGCTATGAGGAATCCTCCATTACGGAGAGTGAGGTATGTGAGAGATACTACGTCTTTTGCATATTGTTTCTATTGGTAGATGGAGTTCCGATGGAGCTATGGCTCTCCGAGGCTTTTGGATTAGAGTTAATTTGTGGGGGGATAATCAAGACTAAAGCGGACTAATCAATAGTTGGACGTTGCGTGTCCACTGGATTGGGTAGCAATGGGTAATTCTAGAAACTTTGTCACCACAAAATGAGATAACTGTTCATAAGGGGAGAGAACGTCAAAAAGAAAAGTAAAAGATAAAAAATATTATTAAAAAAAAAAGTTTAAAAAAGAGGAAAAAAGGAAAAAGAAAGCTGTTGTCAATAGTATTGGAAATTTCGGAAAAGTGTATGCACAACTCTCTAGATACCCGTTCTAGGCCATGGAGATCATGTTGGTACAACTTGTAGAATATCCCAAAAATTTTAAAATTTATATAAACTACATATTGGCGCTTAGGTTCCTTGAAAAAAGTGCATGCACAACTCTTTCCAAAGTGTTTAGAATTGTGTTTTTCCTAACACCAAAAATAAATAATAAAAAATAAAAATTGGTCATTCAATTCTTTAGTTCGTGACCAATCCTAAGTTTGGACTTAAGGTTTGGATGTGTTTTAGAGGCCGGTTTAGAGGACATCGCATCCGTTGTGAGCTAGGTATGTACCAACCTACTTTAGGCTTTGGACCTTTAATTTAGCAGAGTCCATGGTCGTAAACTTGGCACCAGTGACACCTCGTCTGAATTTGACTCAATGGAAGTTTCTCAAGATCTAGGTAGAGGAAGCCTTGTCCCAGTCGTGTCAGGAACTAGATCGGCTTTCCAGTCTTTTTGGTCATATATCAGAGGTTCGGCTTGGCTGTTGCCTTTGAACCATTCTACAACACATACCAACCCATTAATGGAGGAGTTGAGGTTGATTCCAAAGTAACAACAAATGTAGTCATCTTGCACAAGTGCTTATGCTCGATGGTAAAACATTGGAAGAAGTGCATCTACTAGAGGTACTAATTTAGGTTGTTAGAGAAAAAAAAGAAGAGACTTTGTGGTTGGCATAACAACGATTAGCCCAAAACCAGTCCCAAGCTAGGACTACACAATAGGCCAAGACAAGAGTGGTGACATTCCACATGCCTCCAAGAGGGAAATAGGCATATAAATCTTAGACTAACATCTACTCAGAAGACTGAAAGTACGATGCAACAAAACAAGATTTTTTATAGATTTTGGGATTGCCCAAATATATGGTGTTAGTTGGGAAGAGATAATCCAGACAGTATTTGGAGCCACGACTGAGGAGGATGTTTGCAGGGCATCTATGAATGCATATATAGGATCATTGAACATGACAGGATCCAAAGACCCATGAAGCCAAGTCAGAACATTCAAGGCTAAATCCCCCACAATGAGCAAATAGGTAACACCTTGTGTAAGCCCACAAGATCTTACCATTGTAGTTTCATCCGACTATACCTTGGACCAGACTAGACCCTCTATCGTGAAAGGCCATATAAGAATCCAAGAATTATCAAGCACGAGCTTTACCTTCCTAGATCTTGGAGTTATCTCCACATGAGATGATACTAGCACACTTCTTGACCCAGTGATTGGTGCCACACCACCAACTTCAACACCTAATGATTAATGCAATATCATTGTCTCTTAGCTGCATGCCCATGGTAACCATGGTAGCCACCACCACCGTTTCTTCCATCCCTATGCATATAGTTCATGCTCCTAATACAGTTGCCATTACCAAACAAGCCATGGGAGGAGTGTCCACTTCACAACCTCCATTTGCCATGTTTCGATTTAGTACATAGACGCCACACTTACATCCTAGGGTGAGAATGATACCGCAACTAGACCAATGCTACCACACATGCTCACGTAGCTGTGGCACTAGTGGGACCCATGCGATCTTCATACTATTTGCCCGGCCCCGTTAGGATATAGACCACTACACTCTTGTATTGTACCACATGTTGTATCTGCACCTGTACCCACATCCTTTGTTGCACCCATTGTACCAGCACATGCTCTACTAATAGACCCGGTTCCCTTTGCACAAGCCACTGTAACCTACAATCATTGTGGCATAGATCATTGGATCAAGGATTGCCCAGTGAGGTCAGTTATTATGTAAATTAGAAAAATGGGGTGAGAAACCAAACTTAGAATACAATCTTAAAGGACCCTAACCCATCTATAAATGTAATACCAAGGCTCATGGATTAAAACACATCGATTGTAGAAAAGAACATAGAAATCCAAGTTACCTCGGTAGGAACCATGTCTACTTGTTGTAGTTTTTAAACAATTGGGGAGGACCGTAAGTTAGTATTTAATAATGTCACACAAAAACCAACAAGTAACGTAGGAGGAGACTACGATGGCCCGAATTGAAGTAAAAGAAGTAGACTTGGCTGCACCTTGAGAATACCCTAAACGAATCTTTATAGCAAAAGACCTCACCCAAAGAAGTCCGGTTGCATAACTCATTACTCTCCTCAATGAATATAAGGATTGTTTTGCATGGACTTACCATGACATGAAGGGAGTGCTCGCACTGAGGTTGTGCAACACACAATTCCCGTAGTACTAAATGCTAGACCTGTCCAACAATGACCCTATTCTGTGAATCCTAAGTATGCTAAAATTATTAAGGAAGAGGTCGATAAGTTTATCGAATGTGGATTCATCTATGAGATTGAACACTCGGATTGGGTTTTGCCAATTATGGTTGTACCCATAAAGAATGCAAAATTGAGAGTACGTGTCGATGTATCAAGAAGGTAAATGCCGTAAACGAGAAGAGATCATTACCCCTTGCCATATTTAGAACACATCCTCGAACATGTAGCTAGCAAGGAATTATACAACTTCTTATATGGATACTCAAGATATAATCAAACTTTTATTTCTCCTAAGGATGAATCTAAGATTACTTTTTTTTACAGAACATGGTGTATTTTCTTATAGAGTTATGCCATTTGGTCTCACAAATGCACCATAGTTACATATTCCAATGACTTATGAATACTGCTTTTAAGGATTTTCTCTAGGGGAGTTTCTTCAAGCTTTCTTAGATGATTTATGCATTTATTTGTCTTGGAAGGAGCACTTATCTTGGTTACATAAGATATTTGAAAACGATGGAGACTTTATCGCATATCCTTAAACCCTTTCATGTGCTAATTTTGGGTAAAACATGGAGTCATCTTAGGGAATATAGTGTCCAAAATGGGATCTCCACGGATGAGAGCAAGATAAAAATTATCTTAAAATTACTCCTATCTACGAACTTCAGGGGATTTCGAAGGTTTATGGGACATGTAGGTTACTACAGACGTTTTATGCTCATCTATTCCAAGATCGCTTGTGCATTATACAAGCTTCTCATTGTATTTGAGTGGATGAAAGAGTGCCAACATGTCTATGATATGTTAAAGAAAGCTTAGGCTATCTCTCTAATCTTGCGAGTGCCAAACTGGGGTATTCTATTTCATGTGCATATAGATACGTCTAACTTTGCTATTGGATACGTCTTAGCTCAGTCAGGTAAACACAAACTAGACTACCCTATAAGTTTCACTAGCCAACAATTGTGTGAGGCGGCTGAGATAAACTAAACCACCACAAAATGTCAAGGATTAGCTATAGTGTATGCATTTTGGCATTACCTATTAGCTAATAAGTTTGTTTCAAGCTTTATTGTACTTTATTTTAATAAACCACATGTTCTCCCACAGGAAGAATTACTAGATGGTTGTTGATTCTTGTTGAGTTTGATTTTATAGTAGTTGTGAGCCCTAGCAAAAAACATGTCATGGCTGATCATCTATCTCGTGTGCCTAATGGTGAAGCACCAGCTGGAGTAGATGATGATCTAGTTGATGCTACACTACTCAAGGCTAAAGCTTAACCAGAGTGGAGTAAGAAAATCGTTAACTTTCTAGCTAATGTTTTTCCAAAACTAAAGAATTTAAAGCAAGATCTAGTAAGAAATTGCTACAAGAAGCGAAGCTTTACTAGTTGATTACTAGAACTCTTTATAGACAAGGTAAGGATGACATACAAAGACATTGACCTTGAGAGGATGAATACTTATACATCTTAGAATAATTGACACTTTGCTGTGTGTGGATATTACTATAAGAAAGATACTTCAATCCAGGTATTGGTGGCCAATGGTTTTTAAGGATTTCACATTATTTGTCAGAGGATGTGATGAGTGCCAACGATGTGCTAAACCACAAAAAAAAATGATGCCTTTGCACTCTATCGAAGTTTTAGAACCCTTTATGAAATGGAGCATTGATTTTGTGGAACCCAACAGTCCTATCGCACTTAGCACTCAGGCAATATACGTTTTAATAACTACACACTACGTTACAAAATGGGCCAAAGCAAGAGCTTCAAGGATGGTAGACTTTGTGCCCACATCTAAGTTTGTTTACGAAAACATTATTACCCATTTTGGCTGTCCTTTTGAAATGGTGAGTGACCAAGGAAAGCACTTCATAAATGCTATAATTAAATATTTTACCACAACATTTATGATATCCATGCCATACTACCCAAAAGCAAATAGTCAAACTGAGAGAACCAACAAACTCGTTATTTCTATACTAAATAAAACTATTGAGGCCTAAGGTAAATTGGGAATTTAAACTCACACCTTTATGGGCTTATCGCACCTCTTACAAAGTTGCAATTGGTTGTATAGATTTTTAGATGGTATAATTCATGATACCTAGCTTAAGGGTAGCCATAGCCAAGAGACTTGAAGGTAAATATGTTGGCAGACCAATTGTTCATTCTTGACCAACTCGAGGAAGAACGTCAAATTGTTGTGAAAAACATGTTATAACAAAAAAGAATCACCGAAAAAAGTGGTTTGACTACCATCTCCCTTGATTACTTTGAACTCTTGGGGAGGATTTCAATGATGTAATAAATTTGACGAATATAATAAAGCTTTTTACTTTTCTATGCGTCGCTACTATATAAATTTTGAACTTTAAAGATACACAAAAAGTTGTGATGCGTGTTACGTGATGATGTAACAAAAAAATGATGAATTATCCCTACTTGATTAGGAATGATAAATAATACCAATTGCATAGAGGCTAATCCCTTAGATGACAATGAATTATCCCTACTTGATTAGGAATGATAAATAATACCAATTGCATAGAGGCTAATCGCTTAGATGATAATGATGAGCTTGATTAGAATATACAAAAGGCCCTACATAGATTAGAATATACAAAAGGCCCTACATAAAGCAAAGCTTGGATTTTTCAAATGTGAGGGAATTGACTCTGGAGAAACCATGGAGTCCTGGATTGAGTCCATGGATGAGTTCGACCTAGTAGGTTACAAATGAGCGAAGTAAGCTGTCCCTGGCAATGACTAAAAGTCATAAGAGTAGCCAAAGTGGATAGAAGAACTATTGTGAAACCAATGGTCTGGATCAAAGTGATATGTCATGGATGACATGAGGGATTATCTTTATGATTGATTCTGTCTAGTCGGCTTTTAAGAGGAGAAAAAAGGGAAACTGCGGAGGAGTATCACCAAGAATTTGCTAATCTCCTTTGCTTGCAAATGGAGGAGATGACTATACTCCATTAGAAAGTTGAATCCTCTATTAGAAAGTTCAATTCATTAGAAAGTTGAATCCTCCTTTAGATAGATTAGTAAAAAATGCCAAGCCAACATCTATTTCTGAGGCTGAAGTCGGCACCAACCTTCATATAGGTGGTGGATCAAATGTAAGTCATGGGCCAAATTTCAATGGTCCTAGACATGGGGAAAGTTATCAACTTCAAATGTCTACCCCAAGTGTCCCCTTATAATTGACCAAAGCGTAGAGAAAAATTCTACGACAAATCAATCCATGTTTCAAATATTATACCCCAAGTGTCCCCTTTTTGACCGAAGAGAATAGAGAAATAATCTATGACAAACCAATGTTTGTTTTCAATGTAAGCAACTAGGCACATAGCTTTTAAGTGTTTGAATCAGGTTAATGCCAAGATGCCTATCTAGAACAACTACTTGAGGGTGGTGATGTTGCTAACCCTCTCATCTTGTCCATAGACCCCATTCAAAATTGATGATGGATAATATAATAAATGGACGTCTCATACATGTTTTGTACTTTATTTGGATCCCCAAATACATGTACAACATTATCTTGATGTGCCCCAACAAGTGGTGTATGCATATGTGAAGATATGGCCCTGTTTTTACCTAGTGCTGACTTTTACTAATTTTGGGTTGATTGCTATGCAATATCTAGAGCCCCCCTCTAGATATGGCCCTGTTTTTACCTAGCGTTGACTTGCTAATTTTGGGTTGATTGCTATGCAATATCGAGAGCCCCCCTCATGGAATGCACCTTATGGGCTGGTAGAGTACCATATGAAGTTTCCTGTATGTATTTCATTGGACTTAACTCAACCCCTAGAGCATGTAGAAACCTCCCTACAAAACTACCTTGTTTTTGAGCCGTTTTTGAGATTTGCCATGTTTCTTTTAATACCATCAAACCCATGAACTCTCCCATATTTGGCCATATCAAATCCATCATTTGTGTCATGTTTTACATCTCTGTATGAGTGTACCACATCATTCACACCCTCGTCAAGCATGCTTTACCATACCTTGACCTTGCAACTAGTTTGTCAACTTGTCTTGCATACCATGCTAATCCTTCATCAAACATCACATCCTGAGTTATATATAGCTTCTTTTGCTTTGGATTATATGTCTGAAAGGCTTTGTCTCCTCACTCACACCAATGAATATGGATTTCATAGCTTTGGCTTTTGTAGCTTTGACCTTACCTCTTCAGGGACATGCACATAACATACACAACCAAATATCTTCAAGGACATATACGTAACATAAACAACAAAATATATTCAAGTTGCTCAAATCTAGTTTCTATCTAGTGTAAGTTTTCTTTGGTGTCGCATCTCCAACCATATGAGTCAGAGCTTTATTGATTAGAAACACAACATATGTGCATTCCTCAATCCAATATAAGTTAGTCATATTCATCTCATTAAGCATATGTGCATGGCTCAACCCAATAGAAGTTAGGCATATTCATCTCATTAAGCATGGCTCTAACTATCTCTGCAATATGTCTATTTGCAACCGCATTCATTTGTAGTGTATATCTTGTAGCCAACTATTGATATATGCCATGTTCTCACAAATAAGCATTAAAATCAAGTGATAGATACTCACCACCACCATCCATTCTTAAACACTTTACTCTCAAACTGCTTGATTATCAACCAAATCAAGAAACTATTTAAACTTATCCAATGCTTCTTTGATGAAGTATATCCATGTCTTTTGTTTACAATCATCAACAAAGATTATATAATATCTGGTCCCACCTATGAATGATAGCCTCTTTTGTTGGACCCCATATATCAGAATGCACACAAGCTCCAAAGGCAAGTGCTTCAACTGACCTTGCTTACTAAATCCGAGCCTTCGATGCCATACATCAAACTTTGACATACTCTTTGCTTGTGTGCCCACATATTCTCACAGCACTTTATATTACATGCATCCAAAGTAAACATCCGCCCTTCTCTTCTCCCTCTTTCTATGAACTTATTTTTTGCTTTGAAAAAATCATAAACAAAATAGCCCATTGCATCAAATATTAGTCTCATGTCTTGCTCAACCATTTGTCCAACTTATAGCAAGTTATTTGTAATACCTGGAACATATAATAGATTATCCTATTTGGTGTCTACAATTGTATCGGTATGTCACCCAGACGAGTCATGGGATGAGTTATCATCCCCCAGTAGTGGGGGATATCAATGAGGGAGCTTGGTGGAGGGATCTTTAGAGGGAGCTTTTCTTGGCTACCTCTGTTTCTCTACTTTGAACACTCTCTCTAAATCTCCCCACCACCATCTCCTCCCACCACCTCCTAGCCTAGCCTAACTACTCCCCTTCAACCTAGCTCCTCTCTTTCTCTCTCTATCTATTACCATCTCTCTCTCTCTCTCTCTATATATATATATATATATATATATGTATATGTATATATATATATATATATGTATATGTATATATATATATATATATATATATATATGTATATGTATATATATATATCTCTTGTCTCGCTCTCCATTCACTCTTTTTCTCTTTGTCTCTCTCTTTGAAAGCTCTCCCTTCTCTCTCTCTCTTCTAGCACACTCTCTTTTCTCTCTCCTACCATCTCTTTTTCTCTCTCCCTTCGCTCCCTTCTCTCTTATCTCTCTCTCTCTCTCTCTCTCTCTCTATATATATATATATATATATATATATATATATATATTTCACTCACACTATCTACTACCATCTCTATATCTCTCTTTCTCTCTCCTACCATCTCTCTCTATCTCTCTTTGTCTCTCTCCTACCATCTCTCTCTCTCTCTCTCTCTCTCTCTCTCTCTCTGACTCTCGCTTTACTCTTTTATCTCTCTATGTCTCTCTCTTGAACACTCTCCATTCTCTCTCTTCCCCTCGTCTCTCTCCTTCCATCTCTCTCCCATTTCTATATCTTTCTTCTCTCTCTCTCTCTCTCTCTCTCTCTCTCTCTCTATATATATATATATATATATATATATATATATATATATATATATATATATATATATATCGGTCCTCTCTCTCTCTCTCCCCCCCTCCTCTCTCTCTCTCTCTCTCTCTCTCTCTCTCTCTCTCTCTCTCTCTCTCTCTCATTCAAGTCCCACTGTTGGTCGTATATGCCCTCGTGTTGTTGCATTCTACCGACGTTAATATCTCTCTCTCTCTCTCTCTCTCTCTCTCTCTTGTCTCAATGTCCCTTCTTTCTTTTCTCTCTATGTCTCTCTCTTCTCTCATTATCCCTTCTCTCTCTCTCTCTCTCTCTCTCTCTCTCTCTCTCTCTCTCTCTCTCTCTCTCTCTCTCTCTTTGATCAACATATTATGTTCGTTTATGTAGACAAGTTATGTATGATGTTTGTTCTTGTTACAATTTTGATTTTTTACCCTCGTCAAGAGACCACATTATTTTGGCAAAGAAAACTCATTTAAATGATTTTCACATTTAAGAGGACAAAGACAGAGTAAGCATCTAAGAGTGATCAATACCATTATTACAAAAACCACATGAATGGACACTAATACACAAGAGAGATAAAGGGATAGTGTTCATGATACCACTGAATTTGAGAGAGATCAAGACAAAGAAAAGGAATTTCACTTACACATTTTTTTTTAGAATGCTTCCAAATTTTAATTAAGTAAAAATTATCTTACAAAATTTGTTTAGAGTAAATTTAACTACTTCATCTAGATCTACACAAATTACACGTAATTCTCTTGAACGAGCTTCCTGTGCAAAATCTCCACCACGAGTGTATAGGTCAAGCACTAAATTCGATTCTCTTATGAAGGTATTTAGAATTAATGTCCATAGCTCTCCACCTCGTTGCATCCCTCCTACAAATATCGCCATTATGTTAGCATGAATGTTAGCCATAGGCTAGCTTGAGCCACGGGCCAATGTCAACCAATGCTGTAGCTGTAGAGTCGCATGTCAACACCACCAACTATCAGGGCCTAGGCCCGCCTACTTTATTGCAGGAAACAACGCTTCCTTAAACACTCATCCGGCACATCTTATCATCAGAACTAGTAGATATTGTAAGAAGGCACTAAAAAAGGATGAATCCGTAGCCTTGCAAAGGCTGGTTGTCAATTGTATCATTTTTATTTTGGATTGATATAAGCAAGATCATCCCCTTTTTGCTTTCTCTCTCTCTCTCGTGTACATTCATCTTCTTGCTATATTTCTATATAATTTAGTTCTGCTGCATATGTTATAGTCATCTATGGTAACATATCGTATTTCTAATTGCTTTATCAAGCAAAGAGCTCGGTAGTGTTCAGTAATCTGTGTATTGTGTTTATTGGGTTAGATTTGCAATGTTCTGGTGTATATTACATGCATAACCAATGAATCTCAGTAGATTGCAGTGGGAATAAGTGGTCATATTCCCTCGCCAACACTGTGGCGACCACGATGCTTTTTTGCACCTTTTATTATTGCCTTTTCGCTTGCTGCCTGATGCCATCCTGTTTGAATCTCTTCCCCTTGTTTTCAAACTTGTCTCTCATGTCAGCACGTGAAAGGCGCTATTTGGAGCGCAACCAAGCTAGGCATTTCTTATTTGGAAATCTTGAAAACCAACCTGCTGTATATCTGATCCAGAACAATCCCCATCCCACTCAGAAGAAGAACCACTCACCCTTACTTCCCCAACCTCACCAACATTGTTCATAGCCCCACCACTAGCACCGCCTCTGCAACCTCGCCCCCTTCGTTACCACAATATGTTTTCCCGAGTAGCTGTCAATGTTAAGTATCCCAATTTTTTTAAAAAATCTTCAGATGATGTAGATGCTCACATCCTGATGTTTGACACTGCTTGGCGTGTCAATGTACCTAGTCCAGTTGATCCAGCAACTCAAAAAAGCTGCCTTTGTTCCCACACTCCAGAAGAGTGCTGCTCTTTGGGTTGCTCAGTATAAGTATTCTCATTTTTCCACTTATGATGCCATCCGAGATGCATTCCTTCAATGCTTTAGAGAAGACAAAACATCTGTGCATGTGCTAGATAAGATGTGCAGAATGAACCATAAGAGAATGACAGTAGAAGATTATGCTGCAAAATTTTGAAAACTTATCCGAAGGCTAGATGTAGTTAATTGGTCAGCAGAGGAAGTTCTCAACTCTTATTTCGTGAAGGGCCTCAACAAGCAACTCAAGTGCTCCGTTGTGCTCGTGTTGACCTAGCTACAATTACCATGGACGAGCTTGTAGATTCCACTCTCAGAGCAGAGAGGGTGTTGGTAGGCCCGAGAAAAAGCAAGGAAAAATCCAAGAGTAAAAGGAAGAGGAGGATGATTCTGATGATTCCACAACCAATGAGGAATTGGAGGAGGAGGAGGAGGAAGGTCACAAAACTAGGTCCAAGAGCAAGAAGGCAGGAAGACAGCTAAGGAACTAGATGCAGCCAAGGCTCAGTTCGCTACTTAGTTCGCTAGTGAAGATGTGAAGCCCACTCCTTCCATCCGGTAGACATCTGGTGTGTGTGAAGTGTCACAATTATGGACATGGAGCTGATGAATGTGGCCTCAATGAACTCTGGTGTGCATTTGTAGGATGGCCACCCATACAACAGAAGCCTGTTACTACAATGGCAGGAGAGTCGCAACCTGTTATGGGCTACCATACCTCCAAGAGGGAACTCAATGCATTCATCTTTGGAAAGAGCAATAGAACACAACTGTCGTAGGGCACTTACCAATGCTTTGAACTTGTGTCCCTTGAGGTCTCCAAGCTCCACCTCCACACTCTCACCGTAGAGTCGCTTGTACCACCACATAAGGCAATCACTCTCTCTCACTCCTCAACACAAGCATGCAACATAAGGCAAACACAAGCTCCACCTCCACACTCTCACCGTAGAGTCGCTCGTACCACCACATAAGGCAATCACTCTCTCTCACTCCTCAACACAAGCATGCAACATAAGGCAAACACTCTCTCTCACTCCTCAACACAAGCATTTAAGTATAGAAGAGGCACAAGTGCTAGAATGCTCTCTCTCAAGACAAAAGCAAGAGCTCTCAATAGCACAAAGGGGGATTGTCTCCATTCATTATGAGAAAATGCCTTATATTCAATTGGCCCTTATTCACACTTGGGAACCCAAATCTTACTTAACTAAGGCCTTGGGTGGCCAATATCTCATAATGTACAACTTTTATAGTGCCTTTGCATGACACTTATTAATGTCCTAAAATGGAGGATCATATTTGTTAATCCAAAATGGGATTAACATCCCCCCTACCTGATGTAGCTTTTGTCCTCAGAACTTGTTACCGAGGTTGAAAGACCTTGTTGTTGCCGAACTCATGAGACGATAGAAGTTTTGGTATGGCTGAAGCTTTTTCAAGGTTCTTCGGAATGCAGCGTGTTATCTCTAGAACCCAGTGTCGACCATATCCTCGAAATGTGACATGAATATATTATGGTAGACACCTTAGGCGATGATAATATAACATCATGCCTCTGTCACTTGGTCCTTGATTCATGTCGAACTGTAGCTGATCAGCACCATATCCATTATATCTTTCTTTGGGTTGATCTATCAAGACCACAAGCAGTTTTAGGAATCGAACACTGGCTACAATTATCGGGTCCGAGATACGGTGCCATGCATGTATCCAATTCAGCATTTGCTTTCTTTTCTCTCCTTTATTTGTAAATGATGCCGACATGAATATAGGGAAGTTGTAGCAAACATGTGAATCTCTTTGCTTTGCCTCTTGAAAATCCAATGTATATTGATGGCTATATTCTGGAATTGTAAGGTACTCTTTTCTCCAATTTCGGTTTTATATCCAAATCTTCCAGCTTGGGGTTAGCATCATCTATGATAATCATTGTATAACCCCCTCTTGTGTGGACTGGATTAGCCTTCCTCCACCTTCGGAAGCAGTAATCGATCATAAATGTAACAATGCTTATTTCCAGCAGATCTGCCAAATGTGGATTTGCCAGTTTTATGTGTCGTGCCACGTTGGACCATAACATGCCCTCTCTAGTGAAAGGCAGTAGCTCTTCTAATTCTGGTCTTGGTGCTCGGAGAGGGTATGGTACATACGACTGCTTCATTGGTGTGACATCAGTGAGAAGAGAGGGAGAGAGTAGAGAGGGAGAGGTTGGAGAAAAGTGAGGAGAGAGGGAGAGGTTGGGAGATGGAGAGAGAGAGGGAGAGGGAGAGGGAGAAGGAAAGTGAGGAGAGAGGGAGAGGGAGAGAGAGGGAGAGGGAGGGAGAGAGAGGGAGGGAGAGAGAGAGGGAGAGGGAGAGGGAGAAGGAAAGTGAGGGAGAGGGAGAGAGAGGGAGAGGGAGAGATAAATGGAAGAGGGTGGGAGAGGGAGGAGGGAGAGGGAGAGAGAGAGAGAGAGAGAGAGGATAGAGGATGTGAGAGGGGGAGAGAAAAAGAGAGAAGGGGAGAAAGAGGGAGGAGAAAGAGTGAGAGAGAGGGAGATGGAAAGGGAGGGGAGAGGGTGCGAGAGAGGGAGAGGGAGAGGGAGATAGAAAGATGGTGGGATAAGGGGAGCGGGAGAGAGAGAGAGAGAGAGTGTGAGGGAGAGGGAGATGGAGAGAGAGGGAGAGAGAGAGAGAGAGGGGAAGGGGGAGGGAGAGAGGGAGAGGGAGAGGGAGATAGAAATGAAAGAGGGTGGGAGAGGGGGAGAGAGGGAAGAGGGTGGGAAAGGGAAAGAGAGGGAGAAGGCGAGAGAGGGAAGGAGAGAGAGTGAGAGGAAGGGTGGGAGAAGGAGGGTGAGAGGGAGAAGGAAAGGGAGGAGAGAAAGGGAAAGGAAGGGTGGGAGGGTGCAAGGGAGAGGGAAAGGGAAAGGAAGGAGAGAAATGGAAAGGGAGGGTAGGAGAGGGAGAGAGAGAGGGAAGAGGGAGAGAGAGGGAGGGGGGAGAGAGAGAGAGAGGGAAGAGAAGGAAAGAGGGCAAGAGAGGGAGAGGGAGAGAGGAAGGGAAGAGGGTGGGACAAGGGACATAGAGAGAAGGAGAGAGAGTGAGAGGGATTTGGAGACATCATCTCATTCCATCGGAGAAGAAAAGAGAATATAGAAAGAAAGGAGAGGTTCATCCGAGGAACCTATTATTACAAAACACGTTTAATAGAGTTCTCTCTCTCTCTCTCTCTCTCTCTCTCATGAAGTAATTAAACCATACAAGAAAAATAGTAAAAGGAACTGATACTCTCTGTAGATGTTTTCTTGTCTCAGCCTGTCGTCGTGGCTTCCTGTATGTAGGTACACGCTTGCAATGTGCAGGGATGTAGCTCTCTGGTCTTTCGCTCTAGAATATAGTTGAGTTCATACTTAAAATTATGGGAAAAGTGTCGATCTATAACCTAGAATGGGCAATTCTACTAAATTTGTTGGTATGTATAAAAATAGACTATTTTGAAGAGGTCTATTTTAAGAAAAGTTTACTTTTTCTATCAATTAGCTTTTTAGTATACATATATTATTATTATATGATATTAAAGTATATTTATATTTTATTTTTGATATTTTATATTATTTCAACTTGAATAAAGATAATTATAATAATAATCAACCTTAAATTATTCATAACAGCCATTTTGGGCACACATGTTGGTCAACACCCAAAGTTGAGTTGCACAAAATATATTCATGACCACCCCACTAGCTCGCTTCCATTATCATAATTAATGATCTACACTTACATTAACCTTGCCACTCAATTAATAAATTAATAACCTAAAAAATACAAGTAACCATATGAAACTTCATATCATCAAGACGATGTAACCAATACTCCCACATATGTACGAATTCACCCATGCACATGTAAAGTAAGCTACGATCGCCTGGATTTAGAAAGGCATCCCAATCTAAACTTGTCTAGGAGAATTCATAACATAAACACTTTGGAATAAAATATTTCATGAATTCTTTTAAGAATCCATAAATAACACAATATGGGAATATATAAAATATTCCATGAGTTCATCCTTATAACATAGGCTGGGGGTGATAACAAGCAACTATCCTCAGTTATCACAAAATCATAAATAATCATGGCAACGAGGGCATGATTGTTGAAACTATGGATTGAGCTCTCCTAACTACATATCATAATAACAAGACATTTACCTAATCATAAACTAGTCCTACACTAATGACAACACTAATCTAAGGTGGATAGAAATGAAGAAAACTCATCATGAGTGTGTGCAAATTAAGGTTTAGACTCAAGTTCAGTTAGGTTACAAGATGGAAACTTGTACTTATAAAAAGACTTGAGATGTTGTGCTTGTATATTCCAATGCTTAAAATTCCCTCCTTTTATATGAGGAGAGTACAACATGGCCTTTCTCTTGCATATGGGATAATTCTCACTTGGTGATGTGGCTTCTCACACTCACTCCATATTTTCCTTGTGCTCTTTGTTGGCACCACATTTCTTAACACCCCCCCTTGGTGCCAAATCTTTGGGCTACTCAAGGTGGTTAGATGTTGGTTACAAAGTCTGGTTTTGACTTTTTACTTTCTACATTCCCCTATGTGCTGTGAGCAACTTTGGTTCATGTGCTACTTTCGCACTTCCTTGTTAAAACCCTAAGATCTCTCTAGATAATTGTCATGCATAAACATGCATAAACTAGGCATAAACTCATCCACCCAACCACCCCCGAGCCCAAGGGTGCACACATAAATACAATGAAGTACCACATACCTTACCTTGGTGGCCCATACCACCAAGAGATATGACATCATTCTAGCAGCACATAGCTCTAGTGTGAAATGGCAAGAGAGTAGATACCATGCTCTACACAAGAGGACATCCCTTGAGTGTGCCCAATGCCCCTATTATATAGGAGGGCCCTCAAGTGACTCTTGACTCTCCATTTCCCATGTGTGACCTTGGATGCTTGACCCTAACCTCAACCCTTAAGGTTAGCCCTAACCCATGATCCACTAGAGCTTGTTTCCATGCTCCCATGCTCACAAGACTAATGTGGGTTAGCCTCCTAGTATATGCACATTGTGTGAGACATAAATGACCGCGTCCAGCTGGTCATAGTGTGTGGACATTAGCTAGGGTTAGTTGTGTGTAGTGTGTGGACACAACACATGTAGTGTGTTGTAGATTATGGATTATGGCTTTATGCATTGAGTAAGAAGAGAGATGGCTTCCCTCTATGGTTAGGGTTTTCTTAGTACATTAGGGTTTGCTCCTGTGTGTGTGTCTCCTCTCCCTCTACCTGTTTTTCATCATGGTATCAGAGCTTGGTCTCTCTAGCATGGTTTATGAGTGAGTGAGAGAAGAGGGAGAAGAAGCTGTGAAGCTTGGAGCACATCGATTTTCATCAAATCTGAGAGCTTGGCCTACGGGTAAGGACTACTAAACATCCTTGAGCAGATTGCAGGTGTAAAAACACAAACAACACCAGATTTGAGTTGCCCAAAGCAAAGAGATTTTTTTATTTTGCAAGCTCTCCATTGAAGCTTGAGTGTGGTGAATGTATGAGGCAAATGGTTGAAAATATGACAAAGAATCATGTATCTGGCAAATGAGAATGTATTGGCAACCCATGTGCAAGTCCTACATTGAATTTGGAGCAAAGTTGATGCATTTAAGTGAGTGAAAATTCACTGTTTTGAAGCCCTCACAAAAACAGATAAGAGATGTTTATTATGGATGAAATTGGAGCTGGTTTTTTGCAAAAAACACTACATTGATGGATTGGGTACATACCTAGGAGTGTTGGGGACTCACATCTACCTTCAATTACCACAACAAACCACCCAATTCTCCTCAGGAGAGCAGGCGGCGCAGGCTGTAGGGAAGAAACAGTGTAGAATTTTTAATACTATGCTAGGTGGAGGCCAAATTCTAGTTTTGTGATTGATTAAACCCAAAATTTGCTTAGTAACTTTGTGGTACACACACTTGAGAAGGTTGCTATGTGGTTGATTGGAACAATTATGCATTATGGAGCTGATTAATGAGCTGATTAAACAGGCTATCTACAGTGATTAGTGAAATAGAGGGTCATTAATCGGCTAATTACTCTCTCAACTTAAACAATTGGTCTAATTCTTTTTACATGGAGTTAGTAGACATCATTGCTAAGCTAATGAATGCCTGGTCTCTCAATTTGGACAAGAATCAAAGGAATTAGAGTACTTTTACTATTGGTTTTTCTCAAAACAGAGAAGGGGATTTGATATTTTTGGTATGTACGCACCTTGGTTGGTGTTGATATGCAACATTGAGCTTGTTTAGGTGTCAATGCAAGTTATTCACACTTGATTGAACCACTACATTGCAATTTGAAGCCTTGGAAAGCGTGACAAAATAGGGTACTTTGGACTGTGTATGCAGTTCAATTTGAAAATGGAATCAGAGTGAATTTGTATATCACCAGTGAAGTTCGCTGAGTACTTTGGAGTATCTGGAACACTTATTAGAGTGTGGTTGAGGTGAGGAAGGCTCATTTATAGAATTGGACGTGTGCGAAAGGTGCATTTGCATTGAGCAAATATGTCAAACAACCTAGTACAGATTGTGGGTGAGAAGTTGGATAGAAAGAACTTCCAGGCATGGAAGTACAGGATTAAAAGCTTTCTGAAGGGAAAAGGATTTCGGAATCTTGTTACAGGTACGGAGCCAGAGCCGGAACTACCCCGACAAGCTACACGACAACAAGTTGTAGCTCATAAATAGTGGTCAAAGACAGCATACAAAGTTTTGCATTACTTGTCTATATGTATTTCGGATGGTATACTCATACATATACATGATGCTGAGAATCCCAAGGATGCATGGAATATGTTGGTAAAGCCGTTTGATACAGATACTAGTGCTCGTAAGTCTCAGTTGAGACAATAGATTCATAATGTGAAGCAGAAAGGAAGGAGTATTCATGATTATGTACAAGAGATAAAGAAGTATGCAGATGCATTGGTAACTATCAATGCCCCCATGCCTCATAATGATTTGGTAGAAATTGCCTTGCGTGATCTTGGCAAGGAATACAAGTCTTTTGATACATCTATCTCTGTTCGGAGTATAGGTTTACCAGATTTTGATGAGTTGGTTTCACTCTTGCTTGTTGAGGAAATCAAACTCAGTCACTCTTTTCATGATGCATCTACTAGCCACATGATGATAATGGCTAGCCACATGATGATAATGGCAGAAATCAGGCTTTCTATTCACAAAGGGGATTTAGAGGCAGGGGGAGATTCGCATCACGAGGTCGTGGTAATAGTCATGGATGGTAGGATAGGTCACTGTAATAGAATTTTTAGCCTACATATGGTGCCAGAGGTGGTCGTGGATATACACCTCAGAGAGGCAGAGGTAATCCTCATGGAAGAGGATGTTGGCAAGGCCAACAAGCATCTATGCAAACTGTGGAATGCCATTACTGTGGGAAGTTTGGTCATATGATGGCACGAGATTGTTACCTCCGAAAACAAAATGATTTGAGAGGGGGTAGAGCATAACATGGTGGACATTATGCACAACATGGTGGAAATTATGCAAATGGTGGAAATTTTGCATCAAGCAGTAATGATGGCAGCGCAAATCACTTGTTTGCCTCCATGAAACATGTCGTGGGATCTATGATGACAAATGGTGACAGTGATGACACTTGGTATATGGACTCTAGAGTATCAAACCATATGACTTGTCATGGCAAATGGTTTGAGCATATGAAGCCAGTGGATGTGAAAGGCTATGTGGAGACAGGAGATGATTCCCAACATGCTATCACACATGTTGGAAGTGTACCATTGGTGATGCACAATGGTGAAACAAAGTCTATGGCAGATGTCTTGTTTGTACCTTCTATTACAAAAAGTTTGGCCTCAATTGGTCAAATGTGGTTGAACAAGGTTTACAGGTTCGTTTCAACGAGCATGGTTGCTTCGTTGAGGATTTCAAAAATGGATGTAGAGTCATTTTGCCAAAGGCAAGAAAGAAGGTAGGTTATTTAAGTTGGATGTTGGGATTCTTGAGTTGAAATCAGCATGTTCTCTCTAAAAGCCGAAATGTGGTACAGGACATTGACATGTGGCATAAAAGGATTGGACATGTGAACATACAAAGGTTAAAGAACATGCAGGCAAGAGGCATTGTTAATGGGCTGCCTAGATTCAAGTATGATGGGAATATGCATGTCTGTGATGCTTACCAGTTTGGAAAGCAAGCAAGGTTGCCATTTCCTAAAGAAGGCAACATGAGTAGCAGGCCACTTGAGATAGTTCATAGTGATGTATGGGGTCCTGCACAAAACCCATCCATTAAAAGGCAGCTTGTATTATGTGACATTCATTGATGATTTCAACAGAATGACTTGGATTTACTTTCTTAGAGAGAAAAGTGAAGTATTGGGAAAGTTTATGGACTTCAAAGCTTTTGCAGAGAAGCAATATGGCTCTTGGATAAAATGTTTAAGGACAGATGGAGGTGGTGAATACACCTCACATGCTTTTGAGAATTTCTTGAGAAAGCATGGCATAAGAAGGTAGTTAACTTACAGGTACACACCTCAGCAAAATGGTGTTGCTGAGAGGAAAAATAGTCATTTGTGATGTGGCTAGGGAAATGCTCAATTAAAAGAGCATGCCAGACTATTATTGGGTAGAAGCGTATACCATAGCGGTGTATGTACTTAATAAGATACCCACAGTAGCCATACATGGAAGTACGCTAGAGATGCGTCTTACAGGTTTTAGGCCAGACATTGGACACCTCAAAGTGTTTGGTTGCATAGCTTATGTGCATGTGCCAGACGGGAGAAGGAAGAAGTTGGATCCTAAGGCAGAAAAGTGCATTTTTGTTGGGTATGCACAGGATCGCAAGGCATATAAATGTTACAATCCACAAACTAGGCAAGTGGTTATCTCACGAGATGTGGTGTTTGATGAACTTGCTAGTTAGTACAAGGCAAAGGATGAGGGTGTCATTGATTCCGTTAATGCTACTGATGTGCATGTGAACTTGCCACCACAAGCAAGTTCCATTTCTATGTCTGGGTTAGCAGAGTGTAAGAGTAGCACTATATGTCCATGGTCACGATGCTTGAGACATGCGAGTGTGAGCACTGGGAGTAGTGCTGTGTGGATAAAGGGAAAAAGAAGGTTGAAGGAATTGGAATTATAGGTTATGAGTCGTCAAGTTCAGAAAGTTTGGATGAGGAACTTGGCATACCAATTTTATGCACACCAAGTGCAAGGCAGGATAGATATGTGCCTCCACATGCTAGAGTGATAGGTGTTCAGAGTGATCCGTATGCATTGCGGAGATCCCAAAGGGTCACGTATGATAGGTTGACATATCGTGACTTTGCTATGCATTACGCATATATGACCTCTTTGGTGAAGCATGTGGAACCTACATGCTATACAAAAGCTATTGGGAAGCATGTATGGGAGAAGGCAATGGATGTTAAGATGGACACATTGGTTCATAATGAAACTTGGGATTTGGTTGCCTTACCACAAGGCAAAAATGTCATTGGTTGCAAATGGGTTTATAAGGTGAAATGCAAATCAGATGGTTTCCATTGAGAGCCATAAAGCGCGGTTGGTAGCTAAGGGTTATGTACAAACCCAAGGCTTGGACTATGATGAAACATTTAGTCCAGTTGCAAAGATGGGAACAGTGAGAGCAGTCATTGCTATGGTTGCAGGCAAATGGTTGGGAAATACATCAAATGGATGTGAAAAATGCATTTCTAAATGGTGATTTACAAGAAGAAGTTTATATGGCACATCCAAAAGGATATCTACACCCGAGGTACCCCACTCATGTATGTAGATTAAGGAAAGCATTATATGGTTTGAAGCAAGCACCTCGTGCTTGGAGTGAGAAGATAAGCCGATATCTTATCTCCCTTCGATTTCAGGTCTTCAGCAGGATTCTTCACTCTATGTGAAGTAAACGGTTCATGGGATTGTCTTGCTTGTCATCTATGTGGATGACTTGATTGTCACAGGAGATCATGCTACAGATGTTATGCATGTCAAGAAGGCATTGAGTGGGCAGTTTGATATGAAAGACTTGGGTGAATTGAGATATTTTCTTGGGATTGAAGTGATCAAAGACCATACAGGGACATGGTTAGTGCAACGCCAATATGCATTGGATATGTTGGCAAAATATGGGATGACAGGGTGTAAGCCAATGAGCAGAATGTGAAGTTGCAGGCTGATTTTGGTGAAGAGTTAGATGATCCATCTATGTATAGAAAGATGGTTGGCAGTCTTATTTACATGACTATCACATGCCCGGATCTCAGTTATGCTGTAGGGCTAGTAAGCCAATTTATGCAAAGCCCCAGAAAACCTAGTGAGACGCATTATGCGCGCTATGTAAAGACCACTGCATATTATGGTCTTCTTTATGAGCATGGTAAAGGCTTGGATGTACATGGCTACACAGACGCAGATTGGGCATGTAGCTCGTATGACAGGAGGTCTACTAGTGGTTATGCCTTTACATTTGGAAGTGCAGTGGTGAGTTGGAGCAGCAAGAAGCAACCTACTGTTGCTTTATCTAGTACAGAGGCTGAATACAGGGGTGCAGCCATTGCTACATGTGAAGGAGTATGGTTAAAGAGTCTCTTGGCTGATTTGGGTGAGCTTATTGATGGCAAGGTTGTCATTCATTGTGACATGAGCAGCATACAGTTGGCCAAGAATCCAATCTTTCATGCGTGGACCAAACACATAGAGGTCCACTATCATTTTGTCAGAGGAGAGAGTGTTGGATGGTACAGTGAATTTGTAGTATGTGAAGACTAAAGAGCAGGTGGCTGACATCTTTATAAAGCCACTTAGTTTGAGTACTTCCATACTATGTTGGGAGTACATGGGATGAGCTTGAGGGGGAGTGTTGAGAGCTTTGATAGCCCAAGCTCATCTACATCTTCATTTAGGGCGGTACATCATGAGCTTGAGAGGGACTGTTGAGATTCAAGCTCGATGTCAGCTTGTGCCAGTAGCACTATGTGCTGGCATGTTAGGTAGTAACATGTGTGAGACATAAATTACCGCGTCCAGCTGGTCATAGTGTGTGGACATTAGCTAGGGTTAGCTGTGTGTGGACACAACACATGTAGTGTGTGGACATTAGCTAGGGTTAGCTGTGTGTGGACACAACACATGTAGTGTGTTGTAGATTATGGATTATGGCTTTATGCATTGAGTGAGAAGGGAGATGGCTTCCCTCTATGGTTAGGGTTTGATTAATACATTAGGGTTTGCTCTTGTGTGTGTGTTTCCTCTCCCTCTACCTGTTTTTCATAAAAACCGTGCTCTATCCTAAGCATTCATGATAGAATCCTGAGCTTGGGTTAGCATTTCCTGCATATTACACAAGAAATCCCTCGATGCATCAAGCTCAATGTCCTTAAGACTGATATCAATAGGTGCCCTGGGTTGATACCCATATATAAGCATGAACGGACTAAAACTAGTAGCCATATGTTTAGAACTGTTGTAGGCAAATTACATCATTGGAAGATATTTTTCCCAATTTGATGGTTTTCCAGAGACATATGCACGAAGCATATCCTCTATAATCTGATTCACACGCTCTGTTTGCCCATCAGGCGGATGATCAGAGGAACTCATACTCAAGGTAGTTTTCTCGTTGTAAACCATTTGGAATAAAGTAGGAAGACATGGCATTAACGGCATGAACCAGGGATCCCATCGACGACCCGATGTGTACCAATATCTACACAGGGAATTATCCGTGTCTCGAGTTACCCATATCAACATAGGGAGTCATTAACGTCTCGATGAGTCACATATGTACATCCATAAACCATTAGGTGGATTGTATAAACCACCTAAAGGACGGAACTAGAGAAAGAAATGCCAACAAAGGAAGAATCCAAAATTCCTTAATCTGAACACAACAAGATAAACTCGTTGAACTCTAAAGAAAGAGATTTCAACAAGTGAAAATGTCGACGACATTACACTCATCAAAACATGCAGGCTATAGATAAAATAAGTTTATCTAGAGAATGCTTACACTACAACTTCAAGTAGTGAATTCAGAAAATGAGATTGTCTTTGAATGTTGGTGTCAACACGATAAGTAATGTTAGCAAGGCAACAATCTTGAGCCCAAATTATCCCATAAGATAATATATGCGAGGAATCGCTAGCGTCCCATACCACCATGATACCACCCATACATTTCTTACCAATTTAGAACTCCCAATTATGCCGTCTAGGAAACATGAATAAAATCCTGCATAAAAGGAATGAGATGGCCTTATCCTAGACTTTCACATACTAAAACATGTCTCTATATACCTGAGACCACATTAAGGAATAACTCTTTCCGAGTACATCATTAGAAAACAATTTGAATTATTGGCGCCTTGCTAATGATAACTACCCAATAAACACAATAAAGATGGGGTAGAAAAATAACTCACCTAGATACATAAGCAACTAGGTATCTAAGTTGGAATATGTACAAGAGTATAAGGAACATACTCCAAAATGACGTGCAAAAACGAAGGCAAACCCTACCTTCAAAGCACATGATATTATCCAAAAGATCAAAAGATCCTTATAAAACCATGGATAGAAGCATAGAAACACCTCGAATCCATGAAAACCATAGTTGATCATAAAAATCAATGCATGGTCATTAATCATGCCAAAAGAAGCATTAAAATTGGTGGCCAACTCATCAATCCGGAGTATATGAACATGGTGTTGTTCAAGCAAAACTCCAAAGTAAGAAAGTGAAACACATGTGTGTAGCACTCATTAAAAACCCGTAAACATCTAGGTAGAACCTGAGTGCATATAAAACTTGGAAACTATCCAATAAAATCCACCAAAATAAACAGATCAACTAACCCATGATAGCAAATTAAGCATAGACCACACTTAAACATTCCACCAAACCTATCTTATGGCATTCCAAACCTATATTTTTTCATAGATTTTTTAGCAATTAGATTTGCCAAAATACCATTGATATTTTAAAAATACTAATTTTTAAGATTTTTAAAAATAATTTCTAGAATATTCCTAATTTCTCATGAGAATCCCATCGTTCATGAAATTTCCAATTCCACCCGACAATTCTTAAATCCAATAAAAATTTATAATTTTAATGGATTTTCTAAATTTTTAGCCAAAAAATAGATTTATAAAGAAATTTGAATGATCTCACTTGTCCCCGAATGGACACACCACATGCCAATCACCAATCCCAGATTTTCCAAAAAATTAAAATAACCTCTGTCTAATTTTTCACTAATTTCCAAGATTTTTTAAATTTTTGTAATTTACCCGGAACGCATTAGAATATTAAAATTTACTTTAAAAAATGCTAAAAATTTAAATAAGAAAGAAAAAACAACAACAATTAACTAGAGATTGCTCTAATATCACTGTTACAACCCTAAGATCTCTCTAGATAATTGTCATGCATAAACATGCATAAACCAGGCATAAACTCGACCACCCCCGAGCCCAAGAGTGCACACATAAATACAATAAAGTACCACATACCTTACCTTGGTGTCCCATACCACCAAGAGATATGACATCATTCTAGCAGCACATAGATTTAGTGTGAAATGGCAAGAGAGTCTAGATACTATGCTCTACACAAGAGGACATCCCTTGAGTGTGCCCCATGCCCCTATTATATAAGAGAGCCCTCAAGTGGCTCTTGACTCTCCATTTCCCATGTGTGACCCTTGGATGCCTGACCCTAACCTCAACCCTTAAGGTTAGTCCTAACCCATGTTCCACTAGAGCTTGTTCCCATGCTCCCATGCTCACAAGCCTAATGTGGGTTAGCCTCCTAGTATATGCACATATAATGTGCACATAACATTCCCCCCCTTAATGGTAGATTGGGTACAATTTTTAGGCTTTCACTCTTCCTCTCTCTCCCCTTGTGCTAGGCTACTTTGGCATTATAGCTGCTTTGGCTATGAATTTCAGCTTGAATGCATCATATGCCTCAGAGGTTGATTACATCACACTTTTTGTAGAGACAAGAGGCGTGAGTTTCTAGCTTGGGTACATCATTGGTCCCAGAGGCTAGATACAAGCACTTTTTGTAGGAAGTAGGATTTTCTTACAAGAAATTTTTTATTTAAAAAATGGGTAGTGGTTGGTAGCTTGTTTGTTTCTTCGTTGATGCTTGATCATGTTTACATTTGATGTAAATGCACTCTTGCTTTTTTTTAAAAAAAATCCACATATGCACTTGCATACTCATTTGGTTGTGTGAGATTTTTACAAGAAATTTGCTCTGCATTTTCAAACTCACTCTCGCATGCTCATATTGGCCGCTTTTACAATGGTTTTTACGTACGTCATTTTGGAGCAAAACTCCCATCATTTTGGTGAATGCCATCCCCACACATTTTTATTAAAAAAATACTTGAAATAAATAAGCCCATACAAACAAAGGCTTACTTTTTTTTTTCTTTTCTCTCTTTTTTTTTCTCTAAAAAAAAACGAGAGATAACCTTATCTTTTTCATTCGCTCCTTAACTTTTTTTTTGTTTGTTTTTTTTTTTTTTGGGTGGTCGTCACCTACTGTGCAGATGGGTTGAAACCGAGCTGGCGCTGTTGGTCACCTACTGCTCATCTTAGTTCCATTTTCTAGCAGATATGGGTTGCTTGGGATGGCTTTGGCTGTAACAAAGAACTGGTGCTGCTGCTCACATAGACGCAAAACCTTTTCCTAACACAATGGCTTTGGCTGTAACAACGAACTGGCGCTGCTGCAGATGCAACTTCGTTACTTGCTTGCAATGGTTGTGGCTTCTGTTATATGTGATAGCTCTGCTGATTGTTGCCTTCTCTCTGCTCACAGCAGCAGCATCTCTTGCTTCCTCTACAAGCTCCTTCATAGCTCTATGCTATCTCCTTTAGTCTTCTCTTAGTGACCTTGAAAAAACTTTGCTTAAACCCTATCAAACTATGCTAAACTTAGGATTAATCAAATACTAATGATGTGAACTAAAATAGGAGAACTATACCTAAGCTCTAATACCATGTTGAAATACTAATGATGTGAACTAAACTTAGGATTAATACTAGGTCAAAATCATGCTCCATGTTAAGCTGGTAAAAATAGCTACGAGAAAGAAAAACAAAAATAAAATCACTCAATTTTATTGTGGAGCATTGCTGTACCACTGTTATGCAGCGAAACAAATTGAAATCAAAGAAATACCAACAGAGGAAGAATTCAAAATTCCTTAATCCGAACACAACAAGATAAACTCATTGAACTCTAAAGAAAGAGATTTCAACAAGTGAAAATGTCGACGACATTACACTCATCAAAACATGCAGGCTATAGATAAAATAAGTTTATCTAGAGAATGCCTACACTACAACTTCAAGTGAAATTAAAAAATGAGATTGTCTTTGAATGTTGGTGTCAACATGACAAGTAATATTAGCAAGGCAACAATCTTGAGCCCAAATTATCCCATAAGATAATATATGCGAGGAATCGCTAGCGTCCCATACCACCATGATACCACCCATACATTTCTTTCCAATTTGGAACTCCCAATTATGCCGTCTAGGAAACATGAATAAAATCCTGCATAAAAGGAATGAGATGGCCTTATCTTAGACTTTCACATACTAAAACATGTCTCTATATACTTGAGACCACATTAAGGAATAACTCTTTCCGAGTACATTATTAGAAAACAATTTGAATTATTGGCACCTTGCTAATGATAACTACCCAATAAACACAATAAAGATGGGGTAGGAAAATAACTCACCTAGATACATAAGCAACTAGGTGTCTAAGTTGGAATATGTACAAGAGTATAAGGAACATACTCCAAAATGACGTGCAGAAACGAAGGCAAACCCTACCTTCAAAGCACATGATATTATCCAAAAGATCAAAAGATCCTTATAAAACCATGGATAGAAGCATAGAAATACCTCGAATCCATGAAAACCATAGTTGATCATAAAAATCAATGCATGCCAAAAGAAGCTTTAAAATTGGTGGCCAACTCATCAATCCGGAGTATATGAACGTGGTGTTGTTCAAGCAAAACTCCAAAGTAAGAAAGTGAAACACATGTGTGTAGCACTCATTAAAATTCCTTAAACACAAGTGATCTAGGTAGAACCTAATGAGTCCATATAAAACTTGGAAACTATCCAATAAAATCCACCAAAATAAACAGATCAACTAACCCATGATAGAATTTGTCTTAGGCTTAGGAAATTAAGCATAGACCACACTTAAACATTCCACCAAACCTATCTTATGGCATTCCAAACCTATATTTTTTCATAAATTTTTTAGCAAGTAGATTTGCCAAAATACCATTGATATTGTAAAAATACTAATTTTTAGGATTTCTAAAAATAATTTCTAGAATATTCCTAATTTCTCTTGAGAATCCCATCGTTCATGAAATTTCCAATTGCACCCGACAATTTTCAAATCCAATAAAAATTTATAATTTTAATGGATTTTCTATTTTTCTAGGCAAAAAATAGATTTATAAAGGAATTTGAATGATCACTGGTGCCCGAATGGACACACCACATGCCAATCACCAATCCCAGATTTTTCAAAAAATTAAAATAACCTTTGTCTAATTTTCCACTAATTTTTAAGAATTTTTAAAATTTTTTAATTTACCCCGAACGCATTAGAATATTAAAATTTACTTTAAAAAATACTAAAAATTTAAATAAGAAAGAAAAAACAACAACAATTAACTAGAGATTGCTCTGATATCACTGTTAAAACCCTAAGATCTCTCTAGATAATTGTCATGCATAAACATGCATAAACGAGGCATAAACTCGACCACCCCCGAGCACCCAAGGGTGCACACATAAATACAATGAAGTACCACATACCTTACCTTGGTGTCCCATACCACCAAGAGATATGACATCATTCTAGCAGCACATAGATCTAGTGTGAACTGGCAAGAGAGTCTAGATACTATGCTCTACACAAGAGGAAATCCCTTGAGTGTGCCCCATGTCCCTATTTTATAAGAGAGCCCTCAAGTGACTCTTGACTCTCCATTTCCCATATGTGTGACCCTTGGATGCCTGACCGTAACCTCAATCCTTAAGGTTAGTCCTAACCCATGTTCCACTAGAGCTTGTTCCCATGCTCCCATGCTCCCATGCTCACAAGCCTAATATGGGTTAGCCTCCTAGTATATGCACATATAATGTGCACATAACATTCCCCCCCTTAATGGTAGATTGGGTACAATTTTTAGGCTTTCACTCTTCCTCTCTCTCCCCTTGTGCTAGGCTACTTTGGCCTCTATGCTACTTTGGCATTATAGCTGCTTTGGCTATGAATTTCAGCTTGAATGCATCATATGCCTCAGAGGTTGATTACATCACACTTTTTGTAGAGACAAGAGGGGTGAATTTCGAGCTTGGGTACATCATTGGTCCCAGAGGCTAGATACAAGCACTTTTTGTAGGAAGTAGGATTTTCTTACAAGAAATTTTTTATTTAAAAAATGGGTAGTGGTTGGTAGCTTCTTTGTTTTTTTGTTGATGCTTGATCATGTTTACGTTTGATGTAAATGCACTCTTGCTTTTTTTTAAAATCCACACATGCACTTGCATACTCATTTGGTTGTCGAGATTTTTACAAGAAATTTGCTCTGCATTTTCAAACTCACTCTCGCGTGCTCATATTGGCCGCTTTTATAATGGTTTTTACATACGTCATTTTGGAGCAAAACTCCCATCATTTTGGTGAATGCCATCCCCACACATTTTTATTAAAAAAATACTTGAAATAAATAAGCCCATACAAACAAAGGCTTACCTTTTTTTTTTCTTTTCTCTCTTTTTTTTTCTCTTAAAAAATAAACGAGAGATAACCTTATCTTTTTCATTCACTCCTTAACTTTTTTTTGTTTGTTTGTTTGTTTTTTTTTGGGTGGTCGTCACCTATTGCAGATGGGTTGACACCGAACTAGCGCTGCTGGTCGTCACCTACTGCTTGTCTCAGTTTCATTTTCTAGCATATATGGGTTGCTTGGGATGGCTTTGGCTGTAACAACGAACTGGCGCTGCTGCTCACACAGACGCAAAATCTTTTCCTAACACAATGGCTTTGGCTATAACAATGAACTCGCACTGCTGCAGATGCAACTTCGTTACTTGCTTGCAATGGTTGTGGCTTCTGCTATATGTGATAGCTCTGTTGCTGCTTGTTGCCTTCTCTCTGCTCACAGCAGCATCTCTTGCTTCCTTTACAAGCTCCTTAATAGCTCTATGCTACCTCCTTTAGTCTTCTCTTAGTGACCTTGAAAAAACTTTACTTAAACCCTATCAAACTATGCTAAACTTAGGATTAATCAAATACTAATGATGTGAACTAAAATAGGAGAACTATACCTAAGCTCTAATACCATGTTGAAATACTAATGATGTGAACTAAACTTAGGATTAATACTAGGTCAAAATCATGCTCCATGTTAGGTTGGTAAAAATAGCTACGAGAAAGAGAAACAAAAATAAAATCACTCTATTTTATTGTGGAGCATTGCAATAGCTGTGATACCACTTTTATGCAGCGAAACAAATTGAAATCAAAGAAATACCAACAAAGGAAGAATCCGAAATTCCTTAATCCAAACACAACAAGATAAACTTGTTGAACTCTAAAGAAAGAGATTTTAACAAGTGAAAATGTCGACGACATTACACTCATCAAAACATGCAGGCTATAGATAAAATAAGTTTATCTAGAGAATGCCTACACTACAACTTCAAGTGAATTCAAAAAATGAGATTGTCTTTGAATGTTGGTGTCAACACGACAAGTAATGTTAGCAAGGTAACAATCTTGAGCCCAAATTATACCATAAGATAATATATGCGAGGAATCGCTAGCGTCCCATACCACCATGATACCACCCATACATTTCTTACCGATTTGGAACTCCCAATTATGTCGTCTAGGAAACATGAATAAAATCCTGCATAAAAGGAATGAGATGGCCTTATCCTAGACTTTCACTTACTAAAACATGTCTCTATATACCTGAGACCACATTAAGGAATAACATGAATTGCTAGTGTCCCATACCACCATGATACCACCCATACATTTCTTACCAATTTGAAACTCGTAATTATGCCATCTAGGAAACATGAATAAAATCCTGCATAAAAGGAGTGAGATGGCCTTATCCTAGACTTTCACATACTAAAACATGTCTCTATATACCTGAGACCACATTAAGGAATAACTCTTTCCGAGTACATCATTAGAAAACAATTTGAATTATTGGTGCCTTGCTAATGACAACTACCCAATAAACACAATAAAGATGGGGTAGAAAAATAACTCACCTAGATACATAAGCAACTAGGTATCTAAGTTGGAATATGTACAAGAGTATAAGGAACATACTCCAAAATGACGTGCAAAAACAAAGGCAAACCCTACCTTCAAAGCACATGATACTATCCAAAAGATCAAAAGATCCTTATAAAACCATGGATAGAAGCATAGAAACACCTCGAATCCATGAAAACCATAGTTGATCATAAAAATCAATGCATGCCATCTAATGGTCATTAGTCATGCCAAAAGAAGCATTAAAATTGGTGGCCAACTCATCAATCCGGAGTATATGAACGTGGTGTTGTTCAAGCAAAACTCCAAAGTAAGAAAGTGAAACACATGTGTAGCACTCATTAAAAACCCCTAAACACAAGTGATCTAGGTAGAACCTGATGAGTCCATATAAAACTTGGAAACTATCCAATAAAATTCACCAAAATAAACAAATCAACTAACCCATGATAGAATTTGTCTTAGGCTTAGGAAATTAAGCATAGACCACACACTTAAACATTCCACCAAACCTATCTTACGACATTTCAAACCTATATTTTTTCATAAAATTTTTAGTAATTAGATTTGCCAAAATACCATTGATATTTTAAAAATACTAATTTCTAGGATTTCTAAAAATAATTTCTAGAATATTCCTAATTTCTCCTAAGAATCCCATCGTTCATGAAATTTCCAATTCCTCCGACAATCCTCAAATCCAATAAAAATTTATAATTTTAATGGATTTTCTAAATTTTTAGGTAAAAAATAGATTTATAAAGAAATTTGAACGATCTCACTGGTCCCCGAATGGACACACCACATGCCAATCACCAATCCCAGATTTTCTAAAAAATTAAAATAACCTTTGTCTAATTTTCCACTAATTTCCAAGATTTTTTTAAAATTTTTAATTTACCCCGAACGCATTAGAATATTAAAATTTACTTAAAAAAATGCTAAAAATTTTAAATAAGAAAGAAAAAACAACAACAATTAACTACAGATTACTCTGATATCATTGTTAAAACCCTAAGATCTCTCTAGATAATTTTCATACATAAACCAGGCGCAAACGAGGCATAAACTCGACCACCCCCGAGCCCAAGGGTGCACACATAAATACAATGAAGTACCACATACCTTACCTTGGTGTCCCATACCACCAAGAGATATGACATCATTCTAGTAGCACATAGATCTAGTGTGAAATGACAAGAGAGTCTAGATACTATGCTCTACACAAGAGGACATCCCTTGAGTGTGCCCCATGCCCCTATTATATAAGAGAGCCCTCAAGTGGCTCTTGACTCTCCATTTCCCATGTGTGACCCTTGGATGCCTGACCCTAACCTCAACCCTTAAGGTTAGTCCTAACCCATGTTCCACTAGAGCTTGTTCCCATGCTCCCATGCTCACAAGCCTAATGTGGGTTAGCCTCCTAGTATATGCACATATAATGTGTACATAACATTTCCCCCCTTAATGGTAGATTGGGTATAATTTTTAGGCTTTCACTCTTCCTCTCTCTCCCCTTGTGCTAGGCTACTTTGGCATTATAGCTGCTTTGGCTATGAATTTCAGCTTGAATGCATCATATGCCTCAGAGGTTGATTACATCACACTTTTTGTAGAGACAAGAGGGGTGAATTTCTAGCTTGGGTACATCATTGGTCCCAGAGGCTAGATACAAGCACTTTTTGTAGGAAGTAGGATTTTCTTACAAGAAATTTTTTATTTAAAAAATGGGTAGTGGTTGGTAGCTTCTTTGTTTCTTCGTTGATGCTTGATCATGTTTACATTTGATGTAAATGCACTTTTGCTTTTTTTTTTAAAATCCACACATGCACTTGCATACTCATTTGGTTGTGTGAGATTTTTACAAGAAATTTGCTCTGCATTTTCAAACTCACTCTCGCGTGCTTATATTGGCCGCTCTTACAATGGTTTTTACATACGTCATTTTGGAGCAAAACTCCCATCATTTTGGTGAATGCCATCCCCACACATTTTTATTAAAAAAATACTTGAAATAAATAAGCCCATACAAACAAAGGCTTACCTTTTTTTTTCTTTTCTCTTAAAAAAAAACGAGAGATAACCTTATCTTTTTCATTCGCTCCTTAACTTTTTTTGTTTGTTTGTTTGTTTGTTTGTTTTTTTTTTGAGTGGTTGTCACCTACTCTGCAGATGGGTTGACACCGAGCTGGCGCTGCTTATCGTCACCTACTGCTCGTCTCAGTTCCATTTTCTAGCAAATATGGGTTGCTTGGGATGGCTTTGGCTGTAACAACGAACTGGCGCTGCTACTCACACAGATGCAAAACCTTTTCCTAACACAATGGCTTTGGCTGTAACAACGAACTGGCACTGCTGCTGCAGATGCAACTTCGTTACTTGCTTGCAATGGTTGTGGCTTCTGCTATACGTGATAGCTCTGCTGATTGTTGCCTTCTCTCTGCTCACAGCAGCAGCATCTCTTGCCTCCTCTACAAGCTCCTTAATAGCTCTATGCTACCTCCTTTAGTCTTCTCTTAGTGACCTTGAAAAAACTTTGCTTAAACCCTATCAAACTATGCTAAACTTAGGATTAATCAAATACTAATGATGTGAACTAAAATAGGAGAACTATACCTAAGCTCTAATACCATGTTGAAATACTAATGATGTGAACTAAACTTAGGATTAATACTAGGTCAAAATCATGCTCCATGTTAGGTTGGTAAAAATAGCTCTACGGGAAAGAAAAACTAAAATAAAATCACTCTATTTTATTGTGGAGCATTGCAATAGCTGTGATACCATTGTTATGCAGCGAATTAAATTGAAATCAAAGGAAGAATCTGAAATTCCTTAATTCGAACAAAGGAAGAATCTGAAATTCCTTAATTCGAACACAACAAGATAAACTCGTTGAACTCGAAAGAAAGAGATTTTAACAAGTGAAAATGTCGACGACATTACACTCATCAAAACATGCAGGCTATAGATAAAATAAGTTTATCTAGAGAATGCCTACACTACAACTTCAAGTGAATTCAAAAAATGAGATTGTCTTTGAATGTTGGTGTCAACATGACAAGTAATGTTAGCAAGGCAACAATCTTGAGCCCAAATTATCCCATAAGATAATATATGCGAGGAATCGCTAGCGTCCCATACCACCATGATACCACCCATACATTTCTTACCAATTTGGAACTCCCAATTATGCCGTCTAGGAAACATGAATAAAATCCTGCATAAAAGGAATGAGATGGCCTTATCCTAGACTTTCACATACTAAAACATGTCTCTATATACCTGAGACCACATTAAGGAATAACATGAATCGCTAGTGTCCCATACCACCATGATACCACCCATACATTTCTTACCAATTTGGAACTCCCAATCATGCCGTCTAGGAAACATGAATAAAATCTTGCATAAAAGGAATGAGATGGCCTTATCCTAGACTTTCACATACTAAAACGTGTCTCTATATACCTGAGACCACATTAAGGAATAACTCTTTCCGAGTACATCATTAGAAAACAATTTGAATTATTGGCGCCTTGCTAATGATAACTACCTAATAAACACAATAAAGATGGGGTAGAAAAATAACTCACCTAGATACATAAGCAACTAGGTATCTAAGTTGGAATATGTACAAGAGTATAAGGAACATACTCCAAAATGACGTGCAAAAACGAAGGCAAACCCTACCTTCAAAGCACATGATATTATCCAAAAGATTAAAAGATCCTTATAAAACCATGGATAGAAGCATAGAAACACTTGAATCCATGAAAACCATAGTTGATCATAAAAATCAATGCATGCCATCTAATGGTCATTAATCATGCCAAAAGAAGCATTAAAATTGGTGGCCAACTCATCAATCCGGAGTATATGAACGTGGTGTTGTTCAAGCAAAACTCCAAAGTAAGAAAGTGAAACACATGTGTAGCACTCATTAAAAACCCCTAAACACAAGTGATCTAGGTAGAACCTGATGAGTCCATATAAAACTTGGAAACTATCCAATAAAATCTACCAAAATAAACAAATCAACTAACCCATGATAGAATTTGTCTTAGGCTTAGGAAATTAAGCATAGACCACACTTAAACATTCCACCAAACCTATCTTACGACATTCCAAACCTATATTTTTTCATAAAATTTTTAGCAATTAGATTTGCCAAAATACCATTGATATTTTAAAAATACTAATTTCTAGGATTTCTAAAAATAATTTCTAGAATATTCCTAATTTCTCCTGAGAATCCCATCGTTCATGAAATTTCCAATTGCACCCGATAATTTTCAAATCCAATAAAAATTTATAATCTTAATGGATTTTCTAATTTTCTAGGCAAAAAATAGATTTATAAAGGAATTTGAATGATCACTGGTGCCCAAATGGACACACCACATGCCAATCACCAATCGGAGATTTTTTAAAAAATTAAAATAACCTTTGTTTAATTTTCCACTAATTTCTAGGAATTTTTAAAATTTTTAATTTACCCCGAATGCATTAGAATATTAAAATTTACTTTAAAAAATGATAAAAATTTAAATAAGAAAGAAAAAACAACAACAATTAACTAGAGATTACTCTTATATCATTGTTAAAATCCTAAGATCTCTCTAGATAATTGTCATGCATAAACCAGGCGCATAAACCATGCATAACAATGATATCAGAGATTACTCTGATATCATTGTTAAAACCCTAAGATCTCTCTAGATAATTATCATGCATAAACATGCATAAACCAGGCGCATAAACTCGACCACCCCCGAGCCCAAGGGGGCACATAAATACAATGAAGTACTACATACCTTACCTTGGTGTCCCATACCACCAAGAGATATGACATCATTCTAGCAGCACACATAGATCGTGTGAAATGACAAGAGAGTATAGATACTATGCTCTACACACAAGAGAGTATAGATACTATGCTCTACACACAAGAGGACATCCCTTGAGTGTGCCCCATGTCCCTATTATATAAGAGAGCCCTCAAGTGACTCTTGACTCTCCATTTCCCATGTGTGACCCTTGATGGATGCCTGACCCTAACCTCAACCCTTAAGGTTAGTCCTAACCCATGTTCCATAGAGCTTGTTCCCATGCTCCCATGCTCACAAGCCTAATGTGGGTTAGCCTCCTAGTATATGCACATATAATGTGCATATAACATTCCCCCCCCTTAATGGTAGATTGGGTACAATTTTTAGGCTTTCACTCTTCCTCTCTCTCTCCTTGTGCTAGGCTACTATGGCCTCTATGCTACTTTGGCATTATAGCTACTTTGGCTATGAATTTCAGCTTGAATGCATCATATGCCTCAGAGGTTGATTACATCACACTTTTTTATAGAGACAAGAGGGGTGAATTTCTAGCTTGGGTGCATCATTGGTCCCAGAGGCTAGATACAAGCACTTTTTGTAGGAAGTAGGATTTTCTTACAAGAAATTTTTTATTTAAAAAATGGGTAGTGGTTGGTAGCTTCTTTGTTTCTTCGTTGATGCTTGATCATGTTTACATTTGATGTAAATGCACTCTTGCTTTTTTTTTTAAATCCACACATGCACTTGCATACTCATTTGGTTGTGTGAGATTTTTACAAGAAATTTGCTCTGCATTTTCAAACTCACTCTCGCGTGCTCATATTGGCCGCTTTTACAATGGTTTTTACATACGTCATTTTGGAGCAAAACTCCCATCATTTTGGTGAATGCCATTCCCACACATTTTTATTAAAAAAAATAAGCCCATACAAATAAAGGCTTACCTTGTTTTTTCTTTTCTCTTAAAAAAAAACGAGAGATAACCTTATCTTTTTCATTCGCTCCTTAACTTTTTTGTTTGTTTGTTTGTTTTTTTTTGAGTGGTCATCACCTACTCTGCAGATGGGTTGACACCGAGCTGGCGCTGCTTGTCGTCACCTACTGCTCGTCTCAGTTCCATTTTCTAGCAGATATGGGTTGCTTGGGATGGCTTTGGTTGTAACAACGAACTGGCGCTGCTGCTCACACAAACGCAAAACCTTTTCCTAACACAATGGCTTTGGCTGTAACAACGAATTGGCGTTGCTGTAGATGCAACTTTGTTACTTGCTTGCAATGGTTGTGGCTTCTGCTATATGTGATAGCTCTGCTGATTGTTGCCTTCTCTCTGCTCACAGCAGCAGCATCTCTTGCTTCCTCTACAAGCTCCTTAATAGCTCTATGCTACCTCCTTTAGTCTTCTCTTAGTGACCTTGAAAAAACTTTGCTTAAACCCTATCAAACTATGCTAAACTTAGGATTAATCAAATACTAATGATGTGAACTAAACTAGGAGAAGAATCGCTAGCGTCCCATACCACCATGATACCACCCATACATTTCTTACCAATTTGGAACTCCCAATCATGCCGTCTAGGAAACATGAATAAAATCCTGCATAAAAGGAATGAGATGGCCTTATCCTAGACTTTCACATACTAAAACATGTCTCTATATACCTGAGACCACATTAAGGAATAACTCTTTCCGAGTACATCATTAGAAAACAATTTGAATTATTGACGCCTTGCTAATGATAACTACCCATAAACACAATAAAGATGGGGTAGAAAAATAACTCACCTAGATACATAAGCAACTAGGTATCTAAGTTGGAATATGTACAAGAGTATAAGGAACATACTCCAAAATGACGTGCAAAAACGAAGGCAAACCCTACCTTCAAAGCACATGATATTATCCAAAAGATCAAAATATCCTTATAAAACCATGGATAGAAGCATAGGAACACCTCGAATCCATGAAAACCATACTTGATCATAAAAATCAATGCATGCCATCTAATGGTCATTAATCATGCCAAAAGAAGCATTAAAATTGGTGGCCAACTCATCAATCCGGAGTATATAAACGTGGTGTTGTTCAAGCAAAACTCCAAAGTAAGAAAGTGAAACACATGTGTGTAGCACTCATTAAAAACCCCTAAACACAAGTGATCTAGGTAGAACCTGATGAGTCCATATAAAACTTGGAGACTATCCAATAAAATCCACCAAAATAACTAGATCAACTAACCCATGATAGAATTTGTTTTAGGCTTAGGAAATTAAGCATAGACCACACTTAAACATTCCACCAAACCTATCTTACGGCATTCCAAACCTATATTTTTTCATAACATTTTTAGCAATTAGATTTGCCAAAATACCATTGATATTTTGAAAATACTGATTTCTAGGATTTCTAAAAATAATTTCTAGAATATTCCTAATTTCTCCTGAGAATCCCATCGTTCATGAAATTTCCATTTCCACCCGACAATTCTGAAATCGAGTAAAAATTTATAATTTTAATGGATTTTCTAATTTTCAAGGCAAAAAATAGATTTATAAAGGAATTTGAATGATCACTAGTGCCCGAATGGACACACCACATGCCAATCACCAATCCCAGATTTTCCAAAAAATTAAAATAATTTTTGTCTAATTTTCCACTAATTTCTAAGAATTTTAATTTTTTTAATTTACCCTAGACGCATTAGAATATTAAAATTTACTTTAAAAAATGCTAAAAATTTAAATAAGAAAGAAAAACAACAAATTACTAGAGATTGCTCTGATATCACTGTTAAGACCCTAAGATCTCTCTAGATAATTGTCATGCATAAAACATGCATAAACCAGGCATAAACTCGACCACCCCTAGAGCGCAAGGGTGCACACATAAATACAATGAAGTACCACATACCTTACCTTGGTGTCCCATACCACCAAGAGATATGACATCATTCTAGCAGCACATAGATCTAGTGTGAAATGGCAAGAGAGTCTAGATACTATGCTCTACACAAGAGGACATCCCTTGAGTGTGCCCCATGCCCCTATTATATAAGAGAGCCCTCAAGTGACTCTTGACTCTCCATTTCCCATGTGTGACCCTTGGATGCCTGACCCTAACCTCAACCCTTAAGGTTAGTCCTAACCCATGTTCCACTAGAGCTTGTTCCCATGCTCCCATGCTCCCATGCTCACAAGCCTAATGTGGGTTAGCCTCCTAGTATATGCACATATAATGTGCACATAACATTCCCCCCCTTAATGGTAGATTGGGTACAATTTTTAGGCTTTCACTCTTCCTCTCTCTCCCCTTGTGCTAGGCTACTTTGGCCTCTATGCTACTTTGGCATTATAGCTGCTTTGGCTATGAATTTCAGCTTGAATGCATCATATGCCTCAGAGGTTGATTACATCACACTTTTTATAGAGACAAGAGGGGTGAATTTTTAGCTTGGGTACATCATTGGTCCGAGAGGCTAGATATAAGCACTTTTTGTAGGAAGTAGGATTTTCTTACAAGAAATTTTTTATTTAAAAAATGGGTAGTGGTTGGTAGCTTCTTTGTTTCTTCGTTGATGCTTGATCATGTTTACATTTGATGTAAATGCACTCTTGCTTTTTTTTTAAAAATCCACACATGCACTTGCATACTCATTTGGTTGTGTGAGATTTTTACAAGAAATTTGCTCTGCATTTTCAAACTCACTCTCGCGTGCTCATATTGGCCGCTTTTACAATGGTTTTTACATACGTCATTTTGGAGCAAAACTCCCATCATTTTGGTGAATGCCATTCCCACACATTTTTATTAAAAAAAATAAGCCCATACAAACAAAGGCTTACCTTGTTTTTTCTTTTCTCTTAAAAAAAAAACGAGAGATAACCTTATCTTTTTCATTTGCTCCTTAACTTTTTTTTGTTTGTTTGTTTTTTTTTGGGTGGTCGTTACCTACTCTGCAGATGGGTTGACACCGAGCTGGCGCTGCTAGTTATCGCCTACTGCTCGTCTCAGCTCCATTTTCTAGCAGATATGGGTTGCTTGGGATGGCTTTGGCTGTAACAACGAACTGGCGTTGCTGCTCACACAGACGCAAAACCTTTTCCTAACACAATGGCTTTGGCTGTAACAACGAACTGGTGCTGCAGATGCAACTTTGTTACTTGCTTGCAATGGTTGTGGCTTCTGCTATATGTGATAGCTCTGCTCTGCTGATTGTTGCCTTCTCTCTGCTCACAGCAGCATCTCTTGCTTCCTCTACAAGCTCCTTAATAGCTCTATGCTACCTCCTTTAGTCTTCTCTTAGTGACCTTGAAAAAACTTTGCTTAAACCCTATCAAACTATGCTAAACTTAGGATTAATCAAATACTAATGATGTGAACTAAAATAGAAGAACTATACCTAGGCTCTAATACCATGTTGAAATACTAATGATGTGAACTAAACTTAGGATTAATCAAATACTAATGATGTGAACTAAAATAAGAGAACTATACCTAAGCTCTAATACCATGTTGAAACTATGGATCGAGCTCTCCTATAACTACACATCCTAATAACAAGACATTTACCTAATCATAAACTAATTCTACACTAATGACAATACTAATCTAAGATGGATAGAAATGAAGAAAACTCATCACGAGTGTGTGCAAATTAAGGTTTAGACTCAAGTTCAATAAAGAGAAGATGGAAACTTGTACTCATAAAAAGACTTGAGATGTTGTGCTTATATTCCAATGCTTGAAATGTCCTCCCTTTATATGAGGAGAGTACAACATGGCCTTTCTCTTGCATGTGGGATAAAACTCATAAAAAGACTTGAGATGTTGTGCTTATATTCCAATGCTTGAAATGTCCTCCCTTTATATGAGGAGAGTACAACATGGCCTTTCTCTTGCATGTGGGATAATTCTCACTTCGTGATGTGGCTTCTCACACTCACTCCATATTTTCCTTATGTTCTTTGGCACCACATTTCTCAACAATGATTAGGAAGCCATTGAGCCTCTTTGATAGGGTGGCCTTTACGCTTCATCAAATATTCATGAAATGTTTCCTCTAATGAGAATATCAAATAACTACGAATTCACTTACTTGGCAATTTCACTTAAAACATGGTTGAGCAATAGCTCTACAACTTTGTAGAAGAAGTCAAAATCTCATTTGGTTGTTTACTAGGTCAAAATCATGCTCCATGTTAGGCTGGTAAAAATAGCTTTGAGAAAGAAAAACAAAAATAAAATCACTCTATTTTATTGTGGAGCATTGCAATAGCTCTGATACCACTGTTATGCAGCGAAACAGATTGAAATCAAAATAATAAATTTTCACTTAAAATAATAATTTGCAAGAAAATAAAGCATAGAGATATAAACACCATATTGGGTCCAATTTTCTCCCCCGTGTGTGAGACCCGGTCTCAAACATGAGTATTTCAATGATTTATTAATATATGAAGTAATTTGGTTCAATCAATCTCTTTGGAGACATCATTCCATCTCATCAGAGAAGTAAAGAGAATATAGAAAGAAAGGAGAGCTTTATCCAAGGAACCTATAATTCTTACAAAACATGTTTAATAGAGTTCTCTCTCTCTCTCTCTCTCTCTCTCTCTCTCTCTCTCTCTCTCTCTCTCTCTCTCATGAAGTAATTAAACTATACAAGAAAAATAGTAAAAGAAACTAATGTCATCACACATGCTCCATACCCGATTGAACCAAGAGCTACAAGAACTTCAAGTATCTCATGTCACATGGATAGGGTGTCAACACATGAGTGAACAAAGAGCCACAAGAGCTACAAGTATGCCAAATTTGTGATGTGAAGGACACTAGACTGGGGAGCATGCCATCCTTGATTGTACACATAATACTTTCTATAAATGTTTGCTTGTCTTAGCTTATCCTGGCTTCCTATATGTAGGTACAGGCCTGCAACTTGTAGCAGTTGTAACTCTCTGGTCTTTTGCTAGGATATAGTTGAGTTCATACTTAAAATTACGAGAATAGTGTTAGTCTACAACCCATAGTGGGCCGTTTTACTAAATTCGATTTTATGTAATAATAGACTATTTTGGAGAGGTCTATTTTAAGAAAAGTTTACTTTTTCTATCAATTAGCTTTTCAGTATATATATATATATATTATTATATGATATTAAAGTATATTTTATTTTATTTATGATATTTAATATTATTTTAACTTGAATAAATATAATAATAATAATAATCAATCTTAAATTATTCATAATAGTCATTATGGGTACGCATGTCAATTGACACCCAGAGTTGAGTCTCACAAAATATATTCCTAACCACCACGAGCTCGCTTTCGTTATCACATCCAATGATCTACACTTACATCAACTTTGCCAGTCAATTAATAAATTAATTGACTAAAAATACAAGTAACCATACAAAACTTTATATAATCAAGACGATGCAACCAATACTCCCACGCATGTACAGACTCACCACATATGTGTAAAGTAAGCTACAATCGCCTGAATTTAGAAAGGCATCCTAATCTAAACCTGTCTAGGAGAATTCATAACATAAACACTTGGGAATAAAATATTCCATGAAATCTTTTAAGAATCCATAAATAACACAACATGGGAATATATAAAATATTCCATGAATTCATCCTCATAACAAGTTAGTAGGTCTAATAGTCTTTCATAGTATTAGTTAGTCTAGTATACATAGTTAGTGTACTCTACTATATGTAGTTTTCTAGTCTTCTATAGCTTATTAGTGTATTAGTAGTCTAGTTAGGCTATTATAGTAGTTTAGTTAGTATTCTAATAGTCCTTTATAGTATAAGTTAGTCTACTATATGTAGATAATCTATATCTTCTACTAGCCTTCTTTATCCATATGTAGTACTATAGGCTATTTAGTTAGATAGACTAGGAAGTATGTATATTAATTAGTCTAACAATAGTGTGTTAATTTTGTTTGCGTAGCCACCCGCTAGTCTACTAGTTAGTTTTAACAAATATAGCTTTGAATGTAAAGGTCAAGAGAAGAATTTCTCTATGTCATAGATGTGAGGAATTACGAGAGAGTGGGGGCATATTTGGAGATCATTTATTTATGTCATAGATGAGGATTTGGCAGAGAGTGGGGGCCTATTTGGAGACAATTTCCCTATGTTATAGATGAGGAAATATAACAGAGTGGGGGCATATCTAGAGACAATTTCTCTATGTCATTGCAAGAGTGGGGGCCTATTTGGATATGAGTGAATTATGATAATCTTGATAGAGAGATTGATGATGTGAATTGGCAAGATATAAGGGAAAGAAACTCTTGGTATGGGTTAGGAATCATAGACTTAAGGCATGTTATACAAGAGGATAAGTAGATAATGGAAGCATTTAATTATTTCATTTCGTGAAGTTTTTAAATTCCCTTACAAAAATCTATAGCATATTCTCTTTCTCTTTCGCAAAGGTTGAGTGGAAAAAAGAGGGATATCTACTTATTGCTTTGATGCAAGAAAGTGTGTGTTATGTGTGGAGGGTGTGTTGCTTTGGCGATTTCCTTGTTGCCCGATGAAGAAGAAGGAAGCTCATCCTATATCTCTCATGGTTGTTCCTAGACTATGACATCACAACTCACTATAATCTTCTATATGGAGGGGCATAGAGTTGTCGATATCCCTTCAACTCCATGTTGTAACCTAAAAAGATGTATTTATGGATTTTGGCATCTAATTTAGTACTTGGAGAATTTGGAACATGTACACAAGGCTCACACCCAAAAACTCTCAATTATGTAGCTTAAGGTTCTCACCTAAGTAGGCATGTAATGGAGATATCTTTTAAACAACCTTTGTTGCACTCCTGTTAGGAATGTATACAAACATGGTAACTACCTTAGCCTAAAAGAATTTAGGTAGATTCTTGATGTTAAAAGTATACTCCTTGCCATTCCATAATAGTGTGATTCTTTCACTCTGCAACACTATTTTGCTATAGAGTATGAGTGGTAGTGAGCTACTACTTTATGCCCTCTTTATGGATCTTTCCTTGTAGAATCCCAAGAATTCATCAGACATGAATTCTTCTCCTCGGTCTATTGTGAACTCCTTCCATTTTGAACCTACCTTAGCTTTAATTAATGTAAGCTATTCCTTAAACTTTCCAAAAGCTTGAGACTTTTCCTCAAGAAAATATGCCAAGACAAAAAGGAGAATCCTCTTCATATGTGAAACCTAAATAACATTTGAAATATTTTTTGTACAACTTTCTTTAGATATAATTGAAATAGTACCTAGGCTACCTAGACATTTAATTGGGTAGTTTACGTCTTTTCCCACTGATTCCACAGGGAGGAATATCAATCCTTACAACTAGTCATGTGCTTAGAATCCCCACTATTGATGATCCAAGAATCATCATGTATTATAACATTACTTGTCTCACTCCACATTTCTTCAATGGAAACAAACAACTCTATTTCTACATTATTGATTGAATTTTTCCTTGGTCTTTAGTGTGTTGTTCTTAGTACTTGTCTAATATTTCCTGCATTCTTTGTATATGTGCCCTTTCTTGTTACAATAAAAGAATTTAACATATTTTATTTTGATTTAAAGAGTTAGAAAACTTACACTTCTTCTTTGTGCCAATGGAGAAATCCTAGTCATCCCCACCATTGCAACTTTGCATCTGCATCTCCTCATCGCAAAGTAATGAGCTCAACTCCTTGAATGTGAGAGGAGTATGCATGAAACTAACCTTTAAAGATGTAACAAAGATATCATATTTAGGTGGTGATACCCTTAGTGACAACGATGAGCAAGATTTGGGTGTTGAAATATCAAGCTCAACAAGTGTGGATATGGATGATATGCTAGGATGATGACACCTCCATGCTTATGCCACTTGCATAGTTGATGAGATTATGGTTAATATACCACCAATGGTTTATTGGCTGTATAATAGCCACGATCGTGGTTTTCTAGAGTTATGGCATAGTTATAGCACCAACACATATAGTCAGGTTCACACTACAGAACTTATATGTTATAGTAGTAGAGTAATCCTTGATAGTATATACTCTTATCTTTCTATTATGGTTATAGAAAGATACTCTTATCTTTCTATTATAGTTATAGAGAAGTGAAGAAGATAGTGGAAAATTCAGCCATCCATCTCTCTCGTGTGCTTTTCTGCTATAGAGAAGTGAAGAACACAGTGGAAAATTCAGCCATCCATCTCTCTTGTGTGCTTTTCTACTATAGAGAAGTGAAGAAGATAATGGAAAATTTAACCATCCATCTTTCTCTTATGTGCTTTTCTACTCTTGTATATGTGTGTGACAAATTTGCTTGTAAGGAGTTCAAGCTCACTCTCTCCCTTGAATTCTTCTTATGGTATTAGAGAATTTTCTTGTAAGGAGTTTAAGGTCATCTTCTCCCTTGAATTATTCTCATCGTATTAGAGCACTTGTGTGAGACACTTACCCCCTAATTCTAGACGATTGGGCAACAAAACTATTCTACACACGTAGAGTGACCCAATTAGGGCGATATGATGAGTAACTACAGTAGCTCCCCAAGGCTCAACTAAAAAATTCCCTCACCAAGAAATGTACTCAAAATTCCCTCCCAAAGAAATGTAGGTGATTTCTCCAAGTTAATAAAATAACTTCTAGCACTATTTATATCCAAGTTAATCAGATAACTTCTAACACTATTTACTCTATGATCAAATTTTATACTCCCAAAGTTGTTTTCTTTTATGCGCACATGCACACCGCCCAAGTTCGTGTACTAAGCCTAACCCCATCCAACCCATGGGTTAGTAGCCTACTGCTGCTTGACCACTCAATCTATTGATTTGGTGACACTCATCACCTTTTCTTTCACTCACACACATATTAGAAAATAGGCATACACACACTCTACTTTGAAGACAATTCAATAAACATCTTACTATATATTCACAAATAGGTATACACACACTCTTCTCTGAAGAAAATTCAAGAAACATCTTACTATATATATATATATATATACACACACACACATATATAAAATCACCATAATTCTTCACAAATCACCTGGGAATTACACATTTGAGTTCTCATGAATTACACATCCGAGTATAATATCTCTCTAGTTGGTCATGGCTGGGATCCTTGAATTCAGGATTTTTCCACCTCGGACTTGCTTCGTCTCTAACTAGGCAAAAGGGAGCATGCCCACTTGTTGGAACCACTTCAGTTTGTAGACGCAACTAGGGAGCATGCTCACTCCCAAACAACTAACATATGTGGTATCTTCATAAGCCATTGTAACACAATAACACTTTTCACAAAAAGATTTCATAAAACATTAAAATATAAGAAAATGCATCAAATAGTAATAAATATGACAAATGGGTGAAAGCACATATAGGTGGCATGCTTTTGGTACTTGAAAGTGGGTGGTTTTAAAGCACTGAAAAGTGGTTGTGTGGTTGCTAAAAAGTGTGTGGTTTCGAAAAAGTGTGGTTGCTTTTTTGTGATTTAGTTTTAACAAAAATAATAGAAAAGACTAAAAAGAAAATATTTGTCTCATCTGAAAGTCTTTGGATGCATTGCATATGTGCATGTGCCAGATGAGCTGAGAACTAAGCTGGATCCAAAAGCTGAAAAATGTGTGTTTATTGGGTATTCCCTTGAGCAAAAGGGATTAAGGTGTTATAACCCTGCTACACGTGAGTTGCGGGTAAGCAAGGATGTTGTTTTTGATGAGATGAGCAGCTGGTATGCTGCTGAAAAAGAAGCTGTTGGGGGCTGATGTGAGTGGAAATGTGGTTGCACAGAATGCAAGTCAGGAATCACAATCTTTGAGTGGACCAGGAGAGTCCTCATCTAGTGGTTTAGCCGATAGACCATGGACTGGCAAGCTGCGTCATAATACCAGTCTTGCAACAACAAATGTGATTAGTACATCACATAAAGGCAAAGAGAAAGTGATTGAGCCCCTTAGTATGCTTGACATTTCTACACAGGGCATTCCCATGTTGATGGAGAGTCTAGTGGTTGAGAGATGAGCCTTGATGAGGATCTTGGGATACCAGCTATGAGAACACCTGGTGTAAAGAAGGCTATGGAAGCCATGAATGCAAAGCTACAAAGATCTGGGAGAGTGAAGAATCTTGTGTAGAGGTTTACCTATGATGGTTATGTGGCACATCACTATGCATACATGGCAAAAGTTGTACAGGTTGTAGAGCCCACATGCATTGATGAGGCTGTTGGAAATGTGTGTTGGGAGAAAGCTATGGATGAGGAGATGGATGCACTATATGGAAATGAGACTTGGGATTTAGTGCAATTGCCTGAAGGCAAGAAAGCCATTGGATGCAAGTGGGTGTACAAAGTAAAACGTAACAGTGATGGAAGCATAAGCAGGTACAAGGCTAGATTGGTAGCCAACGGATATACGCAGACATATGGCATTGATTATGAGGAAACTTTTAGCCCAGTTGCCAAGATGGCAACAGTGAGAGTTGTGATAGCAGTGGCTGTGTCAAAGCAATGGTCTTTACATCAGATGGATGTAAAGAATGCATTCTTGCATGGGGATTTGTAGGAAAAGGTGTATATGTTACAGCCACCTGGTTGTTATGAGGATGTGAGTCACCCCGAGCATGTTTGCAGGTTGAAGAAAGCCTTGTATGGCTTAAAACAAGCACCAAGGGCATGGTTTAACAATATTTTTGAATATCTTATCACTATTGGCTTTCATGTAGCCAATGTAGATTTCTCGCTGTATGTGAGACACAGTGATAGAGGGTTGTGCTTGTTGTCATCTATGTAGATGACCTGATCATTACGGGGGACCATGATGCAGAGATCTTTGATGTATCTTGCTTAGACAGAAGTTTGAGATGAAGGATCTGGGGGAGCTCAGATATTTCTTGGGAATTGAGGTGATTAGGTCACCACATGGTATTGGATTACTACAGAGACAGTATGGCTTGGACATGTTATCCAAGTATGGTATGATAGGCTATAAGCCTATCTCAGTGCCATTGGATCAGAATGGCAAGTTGAGTGCAGATTCAGGAGAGATTTTGGAGGATCCTACTATGTATAGGCGCACTTGATCTACATGACGATCACCAGGCCAGATTTGAGCTATGCTGTTGGGTTGGTGAGTCAGTTTATGCAGGTTCCTCAGAAGCCGCTTTTGGATGCATTGAGATGCATACTGAGGTATGAGAGGGCTACTTTGCATTGTGGACTATTTTATGAAATTGGGATAGAGATATGTGTACATGGGTACACAGATGCTGATTGGGCTGGTAGTATCTCAGATAGAAGATCTACTAGCAGCTTCATGTTTTATTTGGGGAGTGCTGCTGTGACTTGGAGCAGCAAGAAGCAGCCTACGGTTGCTCTATTCAGTACAGATGCCGATTACAGTGGTGCAGCATGTGAGGTAGCTTGGTTGCAGATTTGGGTCTATCAGTGGATAGACAAGTTGTCATTTTCTGTGACAACATCAGCCAGTATACTGTTGGCTAGGAACCCAGTTTTTCATGCTCGCACGAAGCATATAGAGGTCCACTACCATTTTGTTAGAGAGAAGGTTTTGGCAGGAGATGTTGACCTTGTTTATGTCAGCACATAGGATCAGGTTGCTGACATCTTCACCAAAGCATTGGGTACAGAGAAGCTCCGTAGATTCAGGGCTTTGCTTGGTGTACATGACATGGAGTTGAGCTCGAGGGGGAGTGTTGAGATATCGAGCTCATCTAGTGAGGCGGTGGACACTGATGACCCGCCTGGGGGATAGGCCGCCCCACACTTACACCAGTGGCATGGTTGGTGAGATCATGGGTGATATGCGGCCAGTGGGATTACAGGCTGTGTGATAGCCATTCTAGAGACTGGCATAGTTATAGCGCCAGCTCATTTAGTTGGGTTCACACTATAGAGAACCCTAGTATGTATTTGGTTGAGTTCACACTATAGAGAACCCTAGTATGTATTTGGTTGAGTGTCTTTTCATATTGTGTACTCTTATCTTTGTATATGGTGTGTTGAGTGTTGTGTGAAGAAGAAGAAGATTTTCAGCCTCTCACCTTGTGTATTCTCTTTTAGGGTTTTGTGAGTGTGTGTGTGCTTGCAAGAGCTTAAGCTCTCTTCTCCCCTGCATCTTTTCAGGAAATAGTAGTGAAATTTTGGGCGGAGCATACAAGGGTGTCTCCAAACAAGAAATTGGCTACAACCAATCAATTGAACATCCGGTACACTTGTTGGATGAATCTCAGGTACATACTTCCACTGTGGATAAGAGCATAGTTTGTTATTTATGTCTTGCATATCATGGTGTAGAGGTCAAGGATTACTCATTGAAGTATGCTATATAGCTCACAACACCCTGGTATAGCACATTGACTAATGCACGGGGATATTTATGTCTTGCATATCATGGTGTAGAGGTCAAGGATTACTCATTGAAGTATGCTATATAGCTCACAACACCCTGGTATAGCACACTGACTAATGCACGGGGATATTTTGCATGATTATGTAGTAAATAGCACATTGACTAATGCACAGGGATATTTTGCATGATTATGTAGTAAATAGCAGTCTCTACGAGCTATATAGCATAGTTAACCAATTACATAGCACATGTTGAACGACCATCCCTAATATAGCATGATCATGTAGTAAATAGTACTCTCTATGAGCTATATAGCATAGTTAACCAATTACATAGCACATGTTGAATGACCATCCCTAATATAGCATGATCATGTAGTAAATAGTACTCTCTATGAGCTATATAGCATAGTTAACCAATTACATAGCACATGTTGAATGACCATCCCTAATATAGCATAATCATGTAGTAGTAAATAGCACTCTCTATAAGCTATATAGTATAGTTAACCAATTACATAGCACATGTTGAATGACCATCCCTAATATAGCATAATCATGTAGTAGTAAATAGCACTCTCTATAAGCTATATAGTATAGTTAACCAATTACATAGCACATGTTGAATGATCATCCCTAATATAGCACATGTCATTAAATCCTAGGGTTCTATTGCATAGCCATGTACTAGTTATATAGCATTTGTTCAATGATGTATAGGTCTAAGATTTACAAATAGCACTGTGCACGGGCTATGTAGCTGAAATAATTACTCATAGAGCACATTGACTAATAGCTCACAACACCTTGGTATAGCACATTGACTACTAACCCCAGGGCTATTTTGCATGACCATGAAGTACATAGCAGCCACTACGAGCTATAGCACAATCAACTAGTTACATAGCACATGTTCAATGACCACCCCTAATATAGCACACATCATTAAATCCTGGGGTTCTATTGCGTAACCATGTACTATATAGCACTCTCTACAACACACTCAACCGGTTATATAGCACTGAACCAATTATACAGCATTTGGTCTAAGATTCACAAATAGCACTGTGCATGGCTCACATTTACTACATAGCAATCAGTACAAGCTATATAGCACAGTACTAATGCATAACCATGTACTATATAGCTGACCTGTTTTGTGAATACATAGCACTGTGCATTTGCTTATCCTTATCTGCAAATTCTTCATGGTCTATGTTCCTTGTAGGATGGAGTATTTTTTGAGGTTCAAGTCTACTTATCCTCATCTGCAAATTGGCCAACGCTCATTCAAAAAGCTCAAACCTTTCTTTGTGCGCAAGCTAAAGGACTGGAGCACATGTTGCTGTGTGTACCACATACAAATGTTATACCTAAAAGATGCCTTGAATCGGATGCGCTCATATGCTTTTGGCTTTCATGGAAGCTTGTGCAAACGTCATTGTATTGTTTGCAAATCAGTGGGCAGCCAAGGGAAAATGTGTTGCACGTCATGTTTGGAATTACAGAACTGTGGGAATCTTGTCTATGCAAAAAGAAGGAGGATTCCACATACCATTAGTTCAGATGTATCATGGGGCAATGCAATAAATGCGGTGTTAAAAAGCTACGCTTGTGTCCACATGAAGAAAAGGAGACAACAAAGACAGTCACTCTTCGGGTCTTTGAGGATATTCAAGTTCAAAATAGACATGATGTAACCAGACAACGAAAAGTGTTGTCCATCAAGCAAGTTGTTATCAAAGAGTTATTAGTGATGCTGAAACACCACACATCAAAGTTCATTAAGCATAACTTCAGGTATAGATGGCAAGCTGATCAGTACATAGGGAGTGTCAAGAATTTCCCTACAGATGTCATAGTATCTGTAATAGATTTTGCTGAGAACTAGTCATTCAAACAGCAAAATGAAATACATTCCATGCATTGGCACTTAGATCAATGCACAATCCTTGTTCACATTACATATATACGTAGTACAAGCAACGACCAAAGCATAATTAAGGAGATGCATTTCTATATCTCTAATGATAAGAAACATGATACTCTCTTTGTGCAGCATTGCTTCCAACTTCATAATCGGTTGCTTGAAGACCAAGGTTTGAAATTTTGAAAGCACTAGGTGTGATGGTGCGGCTTCACAGTTTAAAGCTACCTAACCATTCTATTTTGTTGGTTGCTTTTACAAACTGAGAGGTGTGGAGATGACTTGGGATTTTTTTGCTTGCCATGGCAAGGGAGAACATGACGGTGATGGTACAGTAGTGAAGAGGGCATTAATACACGAACATGATGGTGTAGTTCTTCAAAATGCTGCTGATGTTGTAGCTTTCTTAATGGAAACTATGTCTCATGGTGCAAGTAGCTCGTATGCCTGCACTACTAGCAATGGTCCCCAAATTCACCAAAAGTTTTGGTTAGTAAGTGCAGATGATGTGGATAGGTCTAATGCATGGGGATGTGCAACACTCAAAGGGACACAATCCCTACATTGTGTGTGTTGGTTTTGCAAACTAGACCCGACACAGTTGAAAACAAAAAATTTGGCCTATTTCTACAATGCATGTATAGCTGGTCATTGGAGATCATGCTCTAACAAGTTGTATGTCCAGAAATGGTCACATATTGTTCTCAAGCCTATAACAAAAGGGTTAGACATGGAAGATATGCAAGAACCAATCGATATACTAGATAGGGTGGCTGAGTTTGAAGATGAGAGACCCATGTTTGAGGGATCATTGGATATGCTTGGCCAACTTCTTGTCGAGGGAGACAACTAACGCAGAGGCTAATAATGTAGAAGGAGTAGATTTCTATGTGCTGAAATGTGTAAAAGCAAGGTGGAAGACAGAGAAGGTTCTTAAGGACACTTGGAAAAACAAGTGCACTAGAGGCACATATGTTGTCACAGGTCTTGATTATAAGCAGCAATTGGAGAATCCCAATCACTACAAACTGCGTCGATGACAAGGGTGTGAGCCACACATATTCTCACCTAGTTAGGTCAATCAAGTTTGACATGCCCCTTGTGGATGCTACCTCTAAGATGTATTATTTATCCCCTCAACTTCACGAGTCCATTTACAATGCCATGCTGTATGAGGCTGCTTGAAAGATTTTCTAAGTATCCTTTTCATATAGTAACCTTTCTTTGACACCTTGCAAAAACATTGTTGAGAGAGTCTCATGTGCAATCAAATATGTATGCAGGTTCTCATTTCTTAAATCTGATTTGTATGGTTGTAGATATGGGTGATCCCATGGACAAGTTAGTTTATAATAACATAAGCAGTATACATTTGGCCAGTAACCAAGTGTATCATACTAGGACAAAACATATTGAGGTAAAGTATCATTTTATGAGGGAGATGGTTATAGCAAGTGTGATGTGGAGTTGGTTTATGCCAACATAGAGGATTAGTTGGCTGACATCTTCATGAAGACATTGGTACATAGAAGCTTTACATCTTTAGAAGTTTAATTAGAGTGCAAGGTATGGAGTCGAGCTTGATAGGGAGTGTTAAAATATTGATCTCAACTAGTGTGGATATGAATGAAATGATAAGATGAATAGTTGGTGAGATTATGGTGGTTATGTTGCCAATGGTTTACAAGCCATATGGAAACCACTTTGGTTTACTAGATTCATGGCATAGTTATAGCACCAGATCATATAGTTAGGCTCACATTATGCACCTTGTATGTTTTAGTAGTAGAGTACTCTCCCTTATAGTATGTATTGTTATGCTTATAGAGAAGTCAAGAAGATTATGCACCTTGTATGTTTTAGTAGTAGAGTACTCTCCCTTATAGTATGTACTGTTATGCTTATAGAGAAGTCAAGAAGATAGTGGAAAATTCAGCCCATCAATCTCTCTTGTGTGTTTGTGTCCGCCCTTTTTGAAAGTTACATCTTGTGCGCCCTATGTGTCTAAAGAAAGTAAATAAATGTATGGCCTTTTTTCAAACCTATGTCCCAAAAAATGTGGATAAATGTGTGCCCTTTTATAACTATATTAGGGTGGATATTCACCCTCTTTCTTCATATTATTATCCCAAAAAAAGGTTACCCTTTTACATGAATCTTTGAGTTCTTTTTTCTTTATGGTTCTTATGTTTTTTATCATCACTCTTAAAAAAAGTAATTTTAGCTTTGTATAAATCAATTGTACATAAAATTATACCCTTGGAATTATAAAAATCTCAACTCATGAGAAAAAGTTACCTATGGTAACTAAATATAAAACTCAAAAGAAGAATGGGGGTCCATGGTTGCATAACTCTCGAGCTTGATGATCAAGGTAACTTATAAAAGCTTACTTTACATAGAATTACTTAATAAATATAATAAGCATATGATGACTTTTTCTAATAACATGAACAAGGAGACTCTAATAATCAACATTGGTAACTTAATTATGAAGTTCCTTATTTTAAGGAATACATTCTAGTTCATGTAAAAATGCCACATTCATTGTAACATAAGTTCTTGATTGTGTATATAAACTTAGAAGCCCAAGGAGCACGAATAAGAGATTTAGTTAAAACCATCTTATGCCTTGACAACAACTGTCTAAAACCTAATGATATAAATAAGATATTACTCCCATCCCCTACTTTTAGATAGGGCTAACTCCCTCTTGATTACAACTTCCATCATTTTTGTGGGGTGTCCTTTTAGTAGTTACGAAGTCGAATAATTTTATCGCTTGCTTGGAATTTCATCCTATAGACAATTACCACCATGTTTGGGGAACATTTTTGAAGCCATATGTACACATCACAAATCTCTAAACCAATAGCTCATATGCTTCAAGGAACCTTTGTATTATGTAGATGATGCATGCAAAACCCTATGCCTAAGACACACCTGTAATTACTTCAAAAATCACCCACAAAACCATGCTAGGACTACACATTGTTGATGCATGTGTATTGTAACCCCTTTTTAACCAATGTATAAGTCACCAAAAATCAGAGAACGATTAGCGCATATCACCTTTACGAGACCTTCAAACTACATAGATAATACCTACAAAGTCCCAATCCTATCATACAAGTATAAGTTAATCCCAAAATCTAAGGATCACCTATGTTGGGAGCTTATGCATGACCTCTCAGTTTAAATAAATATGAGAGCTCATACATAAGTACTGTTATATGTTACTAATTACTTAGACTAAGAAAGACTAGACGAACTAAAGTAATATGTTAGTGTCTTAATAACTAATACATATATATACTAGAGACTATCCACTAGGAGACTTTGTTAGACTTATAATACATATACATACTCTAGAGACTATCGACTAGTAGACTAAGTGTTAGACTAACTTATATATGTTATTTACTATCATATTTACTAGTAGACTAACTATAGATATAGAAGACTTGTAGAATATCTAGTTCTACACAAATGTCGTACTTAATACACTAGACTACTAATGCACTAGTAGACTAACAAATAAATAGACCAATAGACAGTAGACTAGTAGATTAAGACTATAGTAGTAGACTAGATAAGATAGACTAAACAAACTAGTCTAAGTAGACTAACAAATAAATAAACCAATAGACAGTAAGACACTTTGCCATCTTACTTACTCGAATGAAAACTTATTTTTTGTAAGACAATGTTGAACTATATAAAATGGTCTTACTTTGTACTTAATGTCAAATAAAAAAAGTCCAAAGACTTTGTGTATCTACTTGCTTAAGACTAGTAATAGAGATTGGACCATGACCTAGTGTAAAACATTAGTCACATGTAGCAAAGAGTGCTTTATGAGATGGTTGTTTTGAGCTATAGAACACTAGGTCATGGTCCAGTCTCTATGAATTCTAACATACATAGCAAAATTTATGAGAAAACTATGCATTTTTTCTTTTAAGCCTCACAATAGACCTAGTAATGAGCCTCTCTACTACTATAAGCTTTGCAATAAGCCTCGTAACTTGCAAGGCTTATTGTAGCACATCCAATGAGAGGATTATAGGGAGGCCTATTGTGAGGCTTTGAAGTTGACACAAATTTTTTCCAAGTATATTACCCTCACAATGCCCTCATCCTATTAGAGTGTTTTGCAAGAGCTTATAAAGCAGGATGTTCTAGAGGACTCAGGAGTACATTTTTCAAGAAATGTTAGTTCTGAACGGGTACTTTATCAAGGGATTCTTTGACGTAAAGTTTCTTTTAGTACGGATTGGGCAAACAGAGAATTATAACCTCAACAACAGTCAAAATGTGATGATTTGTGATCTCTAGGATCTGCTTGTTTTTTGGTGAAGATTTGACCGCAATGTGTTTACACTCATACCGGACAACTGAGGGGACGTGTGTCATTTCCAGTGAGATAATGTGATACAGCTACCCCTACACTCTAGCTACCGGTTTAGGCAGGGTTTTGCTGCCATGCAAGCGACATACAAGCACTAATGTGAGGATGGGCTGGGGTGCGCTAGGCAATGGGCAACATCTGGGTGGCCTCGTGTGTAAATCCATGACCGAGAAAAAGAAAAAAAATGGGCTGTGCAGAGGTAGCCAACTAGGCCCTATTGCACCTGTCCAGAGGGTAATTGGGTTCATTATTCATATTGTCTCTTGTATTCGTAGAGTTCTTCTGCAAGGAGCGATCCTCAAGCAAGGAAGAGCTACACGAGTCTGCGCAATTATGAAGGTTGGGTTGAGTTTTTGGCTCCTGAGTCCTAACAACAACATTTGGCTGAGCTCATGATAATCTACTTTACATTAGCTGATTTAGGTCTACTTGTTGTGTCTTTATAAACTCTTGCGCATAGCACAACTATACACCACAATACCAACATTATCCCTTGACGTCTTAGTCAAAGGGCTACAGAAAACAAGGGGTTTCAAACCAGTTTGAAGGAGAGAGCTCGATCATACACAAAATGAACTAAAATAATGTTGCATGGTTGCTGCGCAGCTGAAATGAGGAAATTATGCTTGGCTTATCCTTAGTAAATGCATGGCTTCTCTTTAGCAAACGACATTAACAGAAGGCTGAGCTGTGGAAATAATGTTACTAGCTTGTTGGGAAGCTTGATGAATAGAACAAATAGAAATAACGGTGTTGGGGGGAGCTGGAGGGAGGAGCTTGATCAGCAAAAGAACTTGATACTCTTGTTGGAAAGAGCTTGATGCTCTTGTTGGCTTGGAAGAAAAGATATGGGCATTTTGGGAATGTAGAAGAATCATGGGCAAGATCGGCTCTAGGCCTGAGGGCTTGTAGTGCAGTGGCAGAATGGGTTGGGTCACTGCCCGAGCTCTAACCCTCCGGGGAAGAATACATTTCAATCGGCTATATTTGTCTTTTTGACAAATGTAGGGGTGAGACCAAGCCACTTGTAAGGGGCATTTTTTAAATTGATCTCACCCCTACAGATGGCAGCGTGAGCTCTAACAAGGATACATTTCAGTTAGCCATATTTGTCGTCGTCGTCGTCGTCTTCTTCTTCTTCTTTAGATGGCAACATGACACAATAACCCACTGAAAGTATCCTAAATGTAACCGTGCTACCAAAAAGGCATAATTTCAATACTAAATGCTTTAAAAAAAAGGAATGAAAAATGTCCAGAGCTTTAAACGCCAATTTTCGATTGGAATTCAATATATCAGTCAATTGCGAGCTTCAGATCAAGCGTACAGCTTGTAAGTGAGGGGGCAAGCGGTGAGACGTCGAGGATGGAATGGTGTGGTTGAATAGGATTGCAGCAGCTCAAAGCTGGCTCAATTATATTATGATCAGCAGCAGGCTTTGCTTGTTGGGGCGACAGTGGAAACAAAACAAGGGGGCGATTCCGGCTCAGACATGTGCTACGAGTATCATATGACAGCGGATGCACATGATCAAAGGCAGTAGAGGCACTATCAACCTCCTCGTCCAACTCATATAAGGCGTTTGCGCCATCAAGAACCATTGGGATTCGGGTGGAGATGGCAATTGGTGGCGCGTTTGCCAATCGAGCTGGGTGGAAGGCGGCGGCGGCGCTCTTAGTACTGCCAATACATTCAATCGACACTGCTGGGAAGGCTGAAGGTTGGGCGTTCGCATCACTCACTTCCGATCGTTCGTCTTCTGCTGCTGCTGAAAACGGCGAGAGACAGAAGTTCAGACGTAGAAGCCGGCATTCAGATGAAGCTTCAACTTGCATATCGATTCAGAAGCCAACTCAGAAGAAGCACCATATTACCTTTGCGGTGCAGATCGTATGGCAAGCTGGCGAACTCGGCTCTCGACCTCTTCGATTGCTGCACCATCGTCTGCCCATCACGTTCTGTCAGTGCGACGCTTCCACCAGAACTGCAAGCCTCCTCCTGCTGCATAAGCCTGCGCTTCCTTTCGCGAGCCTTCTGGTTCTGGAACCAGTAGAACACGTTCCTGCCCTCGATCCGGCCGTGCGCCCGGAGGCAGGCGGTGATGCGGCTGATCTGGGAGGTTGTAGGTGTCCGCAGGCCACCCGCGTGGAAGAGTGCCTGCAGCTCACGCAGCTGCTCGGCCGTCGGGCTCCATCTCGATCCGGCGGGAGCTCTATAGTCGCAAAGCAGCCGCATTCTCGCAGACACCATCCCGTCTTCGTGCTCCCGAGCTGCCATATGTCCATGCAGCAACTCAATGATCAGTAACAATATCAACATCACGAGGAATAGCTTGTTTTCCTGGCTATGTCCTCATTACAGTTTCTAAGCTTACCTCGTATCAGCTGGCTGGCTTGCTGCCTTCGCTTCATGCTGCAGTATATAAACAGCTCGTTGCAGGCTTCTCGGCATCCCTGATCACCCATATTACCCCAAATTTTGTCCGTCTGAGCGTAAGAACCTCTGCATGTTTCCAAGGCCACGGCTAATACACAGCAATACACGCGACTTGAGTATCGAAGGCTGTGAAAATACAGCTATAAGTATGAAAATATATGACAACGGCGCTCGATTTGAGATCAGAGTGCGGGACAAGACAAAGGCGGCACCACACGTTTGGCTGCAGCCATATCACATGGAAGTTAGCGATCAAGATTCACATAATCAACATCCTCTGATTCCTCTCTCTTTCTCTCTCTCTCTCTCTCTCTTCCGCCCTCACGCACGCACACAAACACACAAAGAGGCAGATCACGCACGGCCAAATGGCGAGCAGAAATGGCCCATTTCTGCATTTCTGCTCGGAATTATCAAAAGTAGTGCAAATTTTTTTGAAAAATGGGAAAACTACTTGAATCTCACAAACCCGTCCTCCAAAACCACGAAAAGCTAGCAAAACCACTTAGTATTTATGTAAAACGACCTTGCAAAACTGTCATAACCTACAGTAAATGGAACATGCACTTGCTTTTCTTGGAACTGCCATCTGTGTGGCTTTAAGCCATGGTGCACATTTTGGCCATCGTGTGATTTGCCTCAAAGTTTCTCTCTCTCTCTCTCTAAAGTATCTTATTACTTACTTTAGTCTGTAAGCATCCACCGTTAAGGCCAAGGGGCCATATTAGTGGCACATAAAAAATTTAATGCAAGCCTCTATGATAAGACACCTAACTGAATTTTTTTAAATGAGTTCTCTTTGCCACAATTGAGCCATATTAATTTCAGCATTAATTTTTAAAAATTAATATTTAAGCTATAAAACTATGTAACCCAAAATAATGACACCCCATGTGAGAGAATGTTTACAGACTCACTCCAGTTATATTACACAATCTAAGCCAATACACAAAAGACACTTCATCGAATTTGTTTCGTAATTGGGCCTTCACTTTCACATTTCTCCACGTAAACCTAAGTTAAAGAGGGAGTAAAGGCCATCACGTAGCTGGCATGTCTACCCTAGGTCCTATGCTAAAGAATCTTGTATGGATAAGTAGCAAGGCCTCATTATTTGAACTGTAACTCACATGATTCTACACAAAGCGATTTCCCTTTTGTATTGGGAAATGTATAACCATCATACTCCACATTATGACTTATCGACTATTGAGATTGCTACATTAACTGTTCATGCTTTGTGGTGGATCTTCTTGACTTTTTGGCACTTTTGGCATCCATTGTAGATATGCCTTGTGTGAAATGTGTTATCTCTGGTCCACATCTCTATGTCCATTCATACATATAACACACACAATTCTGCACACACAAGGACTACTAGGGGGTACTCACCTTCCAAATCGGCAATGAAGCCACTAGGTAAGCTGTCTCAAGATTGCATGCCCCACAAGTACATTAATAAGCCAATTTGGTGTAAACACCCCTGAACACGCCTATAAAGTTACTACATAAAAACGTGTCTTTAAAGATGCATTTCCAAGTCCTGGTATTGATAGCATAAAAGATTAAACATCCAGCTTGGGTAATGCAAAGAAGCAAATATGTAGTTAAGGAACTATGAGAAGCCAATCAATCATCATCAATGAGAATGGGATTTAGTTAACAAACTAATCACAAGCATTCAAAGAACCTGTTATTCTTTAGTGGAGTTCTTGAGTTTAAAGCACTTTGTAAATCCATCCCTACATTACACTTCTGAATCACTTCATGTGTAACACCCTCTTATGATTTCTCCTCAAACATTCCATCATCTTTCAAATGTGTGCTCATTCTATTTTATGGTCATGTCAATCATCCTTGTGATTCAACTTATAAATGTCATTGGAGTTTCTTTGCATTTTAAAAATGTCATTTTTATATTGTGCTTCCGTGATCTATTGGGAAACAACAACATTGAGAAATGCACATGATCTAAAGCCCAAAGATATGAAGCTTTCTACATGCTAGAAATGCAAATTTTAGTCACTAAAATTCTATGTCAAATCACTTTCCATGAATCAAAATCTTTATCGCTTCTGGACCATGGCCAATTGCTTACATTCTAGTGTGCTTATGTGCAAACCACTAACTTGCAATGCTTCATTTCTTTTACTGGCTTGATCTTGTTTTCCAAGCTGGCACTGAAATATTTGGGTACCTTGATATTTCTCTTTGATAGACCTTATATCATAACTATTTTATATGCATGCATTTGCATAGGTTTCTACATTCATCCTTATATATTATTCCATTATCTCTTTCACTACTAATACTAGTTATGAAAGTGTTCTACACATCTTAACTATTTGAATTAAAAAATTAACTTTATGTCCATAAAATTGAAACATAATATATGATAAGTAAGAACAAAAATTTTTGATATTGTCCAAATAGTTGATTTGAACTTTACTTGGATGGACATGAATCAATCTAGAATACCTCTTCTATGCCAATGTATCCATTCATCTATTTGAATATACCACTTAATTAAATATCGTGTTATATTACTTTAGTTAGAATGATATGATGCTATATAAAATATATGAGTATAATCTTAATCATAAAGTGTCTCTTAAACTAGTATCCATACGGGCCCTCTCTATTATTGGTAATGTTCACCAAATATTCCTAGTCATTTATATATGTAAGGGTCATATAGTCTAAGGAGGTCAAAGTTCTATGTAACATTGATCATTTACATCTTTACTAGTCCATGGATTCACCCAAGGAATCCACGAGTTGTACTAGGAGGGAGCGAGGAGTATTGAATGAGTATGATGGCTTGACTTTTGGGCCTAGATTCAAGGAAGACAATATAGGTGATGATTAAGGAAGTGTACGACTTCATCAATGATGTATTTTTGATGCTTGTATTACTTAGCCTATATAAGAGGCACTCTCTAATGAAGGAAAACACTCAATTTACTCCTCTAATGATACTCAAGTTTCACTAAGCTCCTTAATCACTTCTCTAATCATTGTATGTGTGCTTACCAAGCTTATGTGTCTTCTTTGATCCACCATGATTATGTTTCTTTTTCTCATGCTTTAGCCCTCAAATTCCCTTTAGCTAACATGCTATTAGAGCAAGCTTGATGCCCTAGCCATTCCCAATCACTTAATCAGTGATTAACACTAATCCCATCTTTATCATTTTTCCCCTTTTAGTAAATTAGCTCAAATTGGTAGTTATGGAGAATTCTACTTAAGGGAAAAGTTAATCACTAATCCCATATTTATCATTTTTCCCCTTTTAGTAAATTAGCTCAAATTGGTAGTTATGGAGAATTTTACTTAGGGTAAAAGCTTCACACAGCCTCTACATACTCTAAGCAACAAGAGTAAGCAGTAAATCTAACTCAAAAATAGGTGCAGATTCACAAATCTCAGGCAATAGATTCTCTATGATAATCTCACAATGCTATATCAATTCTTCAATGATTGGTAAAATTGGTGAGATAAAAGCTTTTAATTGATGCTTTAAGCTTGCCGTGGTTCAAATCTGAGAGCATATCATGAGGTAAAATAGCCAATTTCATCAAATATGCACTTTCTTTGCTGAACTGTGGCCTCTGATTTACGATTCTCCAATCCCCATCACGGGCTCCGATCATCGCCAAATTGCCACCTTTTTTGATTGGCCCTCCTCCAATTGTTCGATTGTAGCCTTCAACCGATTGCATGCTTCAATCGTCTGTCGATCGCCTCGCTGCCTCTAATCATCCGATGCCTACTCTAATCACCTGCCACCTCTAGTTTAGCACCTCCAATCGCCTTCTCCATGCCAATCTCTCTGTGCCAATACATCGGCATACATCTAATCGTCATGATAAATTGGCTGATTGCACATCCAATCGCACGATTCGTCTCTCAAATTGCTCGATTTCACCATAAATTGCATGATCCATTCTGTCGATCTGACATTGCTGATTTGCACTTCCAAATCGTCCGATTCCTTCATGAATGATGATCATCCGATTTCCTACACTAATATCTAATCGTCTAATTGCTTCAATAATTGTCAATTTCTCCTCCGATCATCCAACTCCTTTGATTGCACCCACCAATTGATGATTGCAATTTTTCATGGCACACTAAGGTGAAACTTGTATTGATGAAAAAGGGGGTTTGGGACATTGCAAATGGAAAAAATAAGCAACCAAAAGTATATCCGTCAATCAACCAAAGACCCATACTTTATTGAAAAGAAAAGCTTAATGTTGACAAGTCTAAAAATATGCCTTGTTAGATAAAAGCAAAGAAACTTTATTAAATTAATTGTATCCTTCAAATAAAGTAATTAGGTCACCAAGGATCCTTCAAATTAGCATGTAGCCGGCCCCAGCCCCCAAACGACACTTGTTAGGCCCTATGCTATAGACAAGAGAGCAATTATTTGGGCAGTTGGTAAATCACATAGCAAGCATCTCTATATTATATAAAAGAAGAGCTTCACAAAGCATCTCTATAATTCTTGCCACGTGGCAAGAATTTGGAGGTTCTCGAGGAGGAAGAGGAGATTTGGCTAGAATTTGAGTTTGGAGGTTTCAAAAGACGTGTCAAGCATGGGTCTGCCCACTAGTCATCTTTAAGTGTTCTTGAAACCCTCGAGAGCACCGAGTTGTGTTGTCTTGGTTAGTGTAAGAGTGTGTTGAGCATCAGGTCATGAGTTCAAACCTCACATATTCCACACGTGTACATATGAAATCTTACACGTTTCAACTCTAGTATAGACACAAACCTCACATATTCCACACGTGTACATATGAAATCTTACACGTTTCAACTCTAGTATAGACACAAATTTTTTTGTGTGATACTCAGAAAATTTGCAAGGGTGTAAGGACAGGGAGAAATTCTAAGAAACCCTTTAAAAATTAGGAGTGCAAAGTGTAAAGATGTAAGAACCCCTAGAAAATTCAATAAAATATGTGTGGTGTCACCAAAGGCGAACTCATCCACAGCCCCTTGAGAGTCGAGACTAGGCGTGTTGGTTTTTATAACTACAACGTGCTTGCTTGCAAATCAGATGCGACAGACTGCTTGACGGACAGGGCGAGCAGCTTGCGTGCGATGGACGGGAGCGGCATCGGGATTTACAATTGATTTTGTTTTAACGGCGGTCGAATTCCGTGAAAGATTTGGAGACGTAGGAGAATGTGGAAGTTGATTATAGAAACAATGCGCATGCAGCCGCGGATTGCAGAGAAAGAAGATCTGCTTGAATATATCTCGACGGGCGTGGCCGCCGCAGCTGTTCATGTGTTGCTGTTGAACCCTAAACCTAAAGGCAGCAGCAATTTTGAAGATCTTTTGGATTATTTGATACGTATGATAAGCTGGCTGCTGGCTAGCTTTTTCTGATCGACTCCAGGGCGAGGGAGAGGATGGGGCGGCGGCACAGAATTTGTGAGAACGAGTTGAAGCCTGTGGAGATTATCTGTTCTGTCATACAAAATTACGTATCATATTGCGTGCCGGCGCGGCCATGGACAACTTGGGCGGCTTCTGCGTTTACTGTGGAGCGCACCAGCTCCTTGATTGACTTGTGGCTCTCTATCGTCCTCATTATTGCTTCTTCAGTTCTTCTGCTTTTTTTTTCCCCCCTTCCTTTGGGTGCTGGTTTCCACGTCTTGGCTGAAACCGAGGCGTGATGATGGCAGGAGGGGTAACGTTTCGCCTCGATTATTTTCGTTTGTTTTGTGGGAGTTGGGAACATCCACTGGAACTGCTTTACTTAGCTCAAGAATTGCTCGAGTTGCGTACCCTTCCCATCATAACCATGACGTGCAATTGTATCAATACAGTGCTCCAAAAGAATGTTTTTTTTCCACACAACATTACAACATTAAAGGCAATGCTTAGGTTTAGCTTGGATCTATAACTAAAATGTACAAATTTCAACCATTAAAATTAAAGCAATGATTTTTAAATTTCAACTGAGAAAATTACACTACTATTGGGTTATGTGAGCACTCTATCAAAATACTTAGACTATTCACAATCATCACGATTCACCCTACCACCTCCCACTCGACCACCCTACTTTGTAAAACAACAACAATTCGTAAAATAAACACAGTGTAGAGGGTGGCCAACTTAGCCAACTTAGTGATAGCTAACCGTTTGGCCTTCCATGATAGCCAACACCTTCATGATTTTTCAAATTGAATCCATTGAAAGGTTCACATTTTGCTTGCCCATAGACAAGATAGAAATCGTTAAAAAAATGTGCTTGCAACTACACAAACTTGAAAACATTGTGTTAGTGCTAACAAGTGAAGGGGAGGAAAAAAATGGAGAAGTCCAAATGTGTCACTTTTAAGCAAATTCAAAATGCGCTCATTCACAAAATTCCAAGAATATGCCTTTTTTCCTAAAACATTAATAGAGAATATTGGGTGTTGCTCATAGAGCCTTTCATACTTACTTCTCATCTACTATGGATGCAAGGAAAAATATTATTCAACAACCCATCATGTGTGTGTGTGTGTGTGTGTGTGTGGTTGTGTGGGTGTGAGGGAAGGCCAAAAGGGCCTTTGAGACCAAATAGACAATACTATGACCATGAAGGTCTTAAGACAAACACTACAATACGTTGAGGGCATGGCTTTTGGGATGTTAGGGGGCATGCTGTCACTACTCAACAATGAAATAGCGATGCTCACCAGCAATATTTTGCTGCTCACAGCGGACAATAGCATCGTGACAATAGCAGCAAGACTACAGTAGTGAAATTTCGCTACTACACTCTGTAATTTCACTGCTCAGGAGGACAAGCATAGCAGCGAAATTTCGCTGCTATACTGAGATTTAAATTTTCAAAGAGTTGTTGAAGATTGGAATTAGATTATACATGTGGCATACATACAGAAAATGATGGTAGTTTTAAAAAAACGTCCATCAAAATCCTTAAAGCCAAAAGATGAGCCATCTCAATGGATGTAGGATCTATCTCCTTTAAGGATATGAACTTACATACCTAGCAATCATGTGTACTATTTATTATACATAACTTGTGATTGCATGAGAATACCAAATATTAAATATAACTTAGCTAGTGAATTGAAGAGAAGATTCATACCTCACTAAGCTTCCCATTTTGTAAATAGCCTCTCTCACCTTCTTTCTCCACAACTAACTATAGCAATTGGAAGAATACACTATGCATAGAAAAAAATGGAAGTTAGTATATAAGCCTATAAATTATGTATCATAAAGAAAAAATGAATAAGTGAATATTTGAATACTTGTAATATCTTGTGCCAATTATGTGCCTTGAGGCCATATAATTGTACCTCTCCTTTCTTTCTGGTCTTTGTGAATGCACCCTTCAATGAATACATTACTCCTGTTGGTGTACAAAAAGAGGCAATCACACTTTTCACCTTATTGTTCTCCTTCTTAGTTAATAACCATGGTGCCTTTGGTAGGACCATGTTACCAGTCTCACCTACAATTGGCCATAAAATTTGAAGTCATCTAATGTTTTGTAAGTCATCCTTTGCAACCTTGGTATCTCTTTTACCAAATATTTCTTGCCACATTCTTAAAGATATGCATGGGATCTAAGAGATGATTGATCTCCAACGCACACCAATATGGAAGTCAAAAGAAGATTGAGTGTCTAGACATCCCATCGAGTGGTGGATTGGGAGTGCTTTTCCATGCGTCAAACCAATCTCTACCTCTCATCACTCATGATGTCTCATCACAAGTGGTGAGACATCATGATGGGGCACATACTTGGGATGTGAAGGGGGGAGAAATTGATGATATTTGTCATACACCACCTTCTTTAGTGTAGAGGGTCTTTTAGAAATAAGTGATGGTCTACAAATCAAACATGCATAATGTCCAGAGGTTGCCAAACCTATTTTAAAATTGAGATGATTGAGAGGTAGAGTAAGACAAGTTTAAAGTTATAAAGTTCAAGTATGTACCTGAGCACTCTGAGAACCCAAGATAGTCATGCATCGTGCTTTCATGAGATGGATGCACGAGGGAAGCAAGTCATCAACCACATGCATGTACTTGCTAACCTAGAGTTCACAAACTCCTTTAAGAAGTGGAAAGCCCACAATAATCTTTCTTCCACATGCGAGCCTTTGCTTCTCAGAGGACTGGATAAAGAAAAGGATAAAGCTTTTTCTCTCTAATAATAGGAGAGCAGACATCAAGAGAGCTTCAAAGAAAAATTTGGAAAAGCCTAGCGTTTGCTCACAGGAGGAGTGGAGGCATGCATGGAGCTTTGTAAGAAAGCACCCGCATGCTTTTCAACAACAAGCGGAGGTCAGTGCTTCCCAAACTATGGAAGCAAGTGGCTTTACACTTTGGCTTAGAAGGAAAGTCCTCCTTCATTGCTTGGTTTGTAAGTATCTATTTTACTATTTTCCTTCTCCTCTTTCTTTTTTTTTTGGTACTATATTGTTTTCTTTAACTAATTGTATATTTTTTAAATTTTTTTTTTGTAGAGGGATGTTGTTGGGCATGACCAACAAAAGAGGAGTACGATCATGGATACAAAGCCCCTCGTGCGTAATTGTGGGCTTGGATGCGTCCACAAGGTGTAGACTTGAACGAGTCTGTTTTGAGGACTCTTATCTATATCTAATTGTGTTTTATTCTTTTAGACTTGCTTTACTCTTGTTTACATGTATGCGTTAATGGAATAACATACTACCTCACAAGCACTCACAAGCACAAGAGAGAAGAGGAAGGAAGTGCATGCAAGGGTCGAATCTGGTGATTAGCACTTGGCCAACCCTATTAGGGTTAACTCCCCAATGTGAGGTTGCTAGGGACTCACTCCACACTCTCTTTGTGTCACCCAAAGTTAGATCCAAGAAAGCTAGGCAGGAATAAGAGGAAAGGATCTATGGAGAGCTCAACCTCTACCTCATGCCAATCGTATGCAAACGAGACAAGGTGGAGAGCAATGAGAAGGGAGTGAAGGAGAGAAGGGAGAGTAGCACCATTCCTATTCACATACACCAACAATCACAAGCAAGCCAACATCACAAGAAAGCAAGCCACCATAAGTATGAGAGGTCCGTAGTAGTGTTTGAGTTTGCTACCATTAAAGTAACCAGCCATCTCAACACCATCAAGTGTTTCAATGCACAAAGCACCTTGTGGTGTGATCTCTCAGAGACTAGGAAAGGTCATAAGCCTGTGAGCTTGAGCTTTTTCTTGTGTGTTTTGGTGTTGAATAAGAGGACCATGTCACCCTCATTCATCTGTTTGTCCTTGAGATTATCATCAAACCATTGTTTATGCCTGAGCTTCTCTACAATCATGCTGTAGATTGCAAAGAGGCGGGTTTCATCAAGCTTTTCAAGTTCGAACAGGCGATAACTTAAAGCATTTTTGATGAGTTTTTTGTGCGCTGCGACACGTAAACTTGAGACTAAGAACTCCATGGGCATGACTGCTTCAGTACCATAGGTTAAACTGAAAGGGGTAGCATTGGTTTCTACTTTGTACAAAGTTCTATAGGCCCAAAGTGTAGCCAGTAACTTCTATTCTCAATCGTCGAGCTGGCCTCCAATATTTTGGGAGAATGGCACATAGGGTTTTGTTAGTGCTTTTGGCTTGGCTATTCACTTGAGGCTAGTAAGGGGAGGACTTCCTATGGGTGACAAGGAAATCTTGCAAGAGGAATTTGATTACCTTGTTGATGAAATGCATTTCATTGTCGCTAACAAGCTTGAGGGGGCAACCAAAGTGTATGATCATAGACTCATAGAGAAATTTAGCCGTCTTGATCGAGCATCAACTTTGTGGGTTGCATGACCTTTTACCCACTTAGTGCAGTAGTCCGTGGATAGCAATTATATATCTAGCTTGAGTGTATTTGGTTGCCGGACTGATAGGTCCTACAAAGTCTATGGCCCATTTTTCAAATGGTTGTAAGGACACGATGGGGTTCAGGGACATGTGATACTTGAAACGAGAGATTTCTACACGCTAGCATTCATCACAACGTTTGACATACTCAGCAGCGTCAGCCCCATTAAAGTGGGCCACCATAACCTAGCTGTGAGAACCTTACGAGTAGTAATATATGTTGCAAAGTGTCTGCCAGGCAGAGTGAGCCTGTTCAAGGAGGAAGACACTCATCTTCTCTAACACAACATCTTAGGATTTTTTCCTTGCCCTGCTTGTAAAGTTAACCCATAATAAGCTGGTAAAGGAGCTACCTTTTTCATCAAAAGATGAGCATGGTCCTTGTTGTGATGAGGAGAGGATCAACTAGTAAGCCATTGGCTAAGAAGTGGGCCACTTCTTCGCCTCATTTTGGAATTAAGCAAAGTTGGAACTAGGCAAAAAGAGAATGGTGAAACTTCTTAACTGTGTAAACCATCACTAATCCTTCTCTCTTAGTTTTGGTGTAATTTCTCTCAGCTTCATTGAGTTGGCGGTTGGCAAAATTGATGTGGAGGTCCATCTTGTGTTCGCCTGGTTGGGCTAGCATGCATCCTATAGCAAATGGTGAGGTGTCAATATGGACATGGAAGATGAGATTCCAATTAGGGAATCTAAGTATTGGAGCGCTTGTCAAGGCTTTTTTGAGTGTGGTATAGACCCTTTGGCATTCTTTTGTCCACTCGAAAACTATAAGGAGTCTATAAAGGGGTCTAGCAATATCAGCGTACATAAAAATGAATCGTCGATAATAGCCGATGTGTTCCATGAAGTGCTAGACACCCTTGAAGTTGGTAGGTGGTGGGAGAAACTTAAGAATGAGCCGCATTTTGCTATCCGTCAGTCAGTGGGTCGATATTCCTTGCCTGGAGACAATGTGTCCTAAGATCACTCCATGTCAGACCTAGAATTGGCATTTAAGAGGGTTCAACGAGATGCGGTATAGTCTACATCGCTCTAGCACCTTGCGCAACATGCGAGGTGCTTCTTCCAAGTAGAATTGACATAGAGGTCATCCATAAAGACTTTAAGAAATTCCTAGAGATATTCCTTGAAAGCCGTACACATTAAGCGTTAGAAGGTTCCGAGGGCATTGGTCAACCCTAAGGGTATGACCCAATATGCGTATGTGCCCCATTCATCAGTGGAAAAAGCAATTTTGTACTGGTCCTTGGTGTTGAGATGTCAAGCTCAACATGAGCTGACACTCATGAGGTGCTTGCACGATCGTTTGACATTTATATCACCGGCGAGTTTGGTAGCTGGCACCGACATATCTTTGCCATAGATTCTACAGCTTGACTACACCAACTAGTCCATATCTACCACTCCTCTTAACGTTTTCACATTATGGACCGTTTGTATATACTCTATTATGTGTGTTAGTCACTTTATCTTCATTGTAGACCTCTTTTGTTGTGAGAAGAAGAAGAAGAATTTTCAACCTCTCACCTTGTGTGTTCTCTTCTAGGGTTTGTGTGAGTGTGTGTGTGCTTGCAAGAGCTCAAGCCCTATATCTTTTCATGGTATCAAAGCTTGGTTCATGCTAAGGATTGAGCTGTAAGCAAGAGAAGCACAAGAAGCGGTACGAGACTAAGAGCTTCATCTTCTCTTCTCCCTTTGTGTTAGTTACTACACCCTTGTCGGGAGTCCTTCGGGAGGCACCGACAAACGAACTCCGATTGAGGAGCTTTCTTCACGGGAGCAAAGCTACAGGGCAACTATATTATCTGTTGGATGATAATTTTTAGACCTAAAACACGTTTTGGGTGCGTATGGACCTCCATTTTTCAGTTCGCAGGCATTCACGAGACGAGCACTGCGGGTACGTTTTGATTCTCTGTAAAACTCTATTTTTGGAACTGTAGGAAGGGCGATTGGTTGTGTAGACACTCTGTGTATTGCAAAGAGGTCTTAAAGTTGCCATTGGGTGTATGTATGCAAATTGAGGTCGATTGGTTGTGTAGACACTCTGTGTATTGCAAAGAGGTCTTAAAGTTGCCATTGGGTGTATGTATGCAAATTGAGGTCACTGGCTGTAATAGTTTGGGTGCAGTATAGTACCGTTGTGCAGAGAATACATCAGTTTGTGCAAGTCAAACAAGAGTGCTGTCTTTTGGTAAATTTGTGCTGCAAATAAGGTGTCGAATGATGGAATAAATCAAATTGTTGTAGAGAAGCTAGACAAGAACAACTTCCATGCCTGGAGGTTTAGATTGACAAATTTCCTAATGGGAAAAGGTTACTGGGACTACATTGAAGGTGAACATGAGGCACCGAAGATACCGGAGATTAATCCAACTGCCTACTTGCAGATATAATTTAAGAGTTCAAGGAATGGAATCAAGGAGAAAGGAAAGTCATGTATTGGCTTTCTATCAGCATACAACACACTATGATTGGGCATATACAGGATGCCAAGTCACCTAAGGAGGCATGGGGCACCTTGGGGCACCTTGGTGAAGTTGTATGAAACTAACACTAAGGTAAGGAAGATTCAGTTGAAGAATGAGCTTCATATTGTGGTGCAGAAGAATATGTCTGTGAGAATGATTATACTTTGAAGATCAAGGGCATTGTGTAATCCCTTGCATCAATTGGTGTTTTTGTTAATGATAATGATAAGGTGGAAGTGTGTCTACGTGGTCTCATGCCACAATACAAGGCGTTTAAGACATCTATTCAGGCTCGGGAGAATATTCCTAACTTTGCATATTTGGTGTCAATGCTGATCATTGAAGAGAAGAACTTGGGTGAAGATCAAGGGTCTTCACAAAACAAAAATAGTTCAGAGCAGTAGGCCTTCTACATAAGTGTAGGTAGAGGACGAGGTAGAGGTCGTGGATATGGCCAAGGTGGTGGGACCGAATATGTAATCAGAATTATGGTCAGCAGCAGTAGCAACAGTCCCAAGATTCACAAAACAACACATAAGTGGAAGAGGCCAGTTTAGAGGTAGGGGGTGTCAAAGAGGTTGTGGTAATTGGCAAAGGAAGCATAATGATACACGAGGGTGTTTTTATTGCGGTAATCCCCTCGACATGTGCAGGTAGATTGCATAAGAAATAGAGTAACATGCAAAATGGAAAAGTGCAGCAAAACAACTATGCATCATCTAGCAGGAATAATGAGAGGTTGTTTGTTATGCAACATGTGGTTAATGCTGTGTCTCAAAATGATATAGCAGCATGTAAGGATGATGTATGGTATGTTGATTTAGGTGCTTTAAACCACATGACAAGTCATGGTGAGTGGTTCAAGGAAATGAAGAGTCTTGAAAGAGCAGGTTGTGTTGAAATAGGGAATGACACTGCTCATCCGATTGCCCATGTTGGAGATGTGCCATTGTCTATACAGGATGATAAAGTGAAGTACCTTGTTGTAGATGTACTTCATGTTCCGAACATTACAAATAATTTGGCTTCTGTTGGCTAGATGATTGAGTAGGGTTTGCAGGTTCGGTTGGGTTGCTATGTAGAAGACTTTAAAGATAAGTGTAGGTTGGTTGCAAAAGGCAACATAGTGGTCACAATGTTTACATTGAATGTAAATATACCTGAAGTGAGTGCTGCACAATGTTTGCAAATGGATCAAGAGTTGTTACAGATACATACATTTGGAATAAGAGAATTAGATATATAAATGTGCAAAGAATGAAGTCTGTGCAGACTAAATAAATTGTGAAAGGGCTACCTAAGTTTAAAGTTGAAGGTAAGCAGAAAGTTTGTGAAGCATGTCAATTTGGAAAGCAAACAAAACATGTATTTCCACATGACAAAAATGTGAGCAGGAATGTACTAGATGTCATGCATTTAGATGTATGGGGTCCTACAAAGACTATGTCTATGGGTGGCTGCAGGTACTACGAAGCATTCGTTGATGATCACACGAGAAAAGTGTGGGTGTACTTCATGAAGGAGAAGAGTGTTCACTCATTTTCAGAATTTCATAGTTAGGCTGAAAAACAGATAGGAAAGCATGTTAAGTGCCTAAGGTCAGATGGAGGGGGAGAATACTTCTCCAATGAGTTCTCTGAATTCTTGTGAAAGAATGGTAGTCAGAGACAATTTATGTGTAGATATACTCCGCAGCAAAATGGGATTATTGAGCGAAAAAACAGGCACATTGTAGAGATAGCATGAGCATTGATGGCAGAGAAGAATATGCCGCACAACTATTGGCCTGAGGCTGTCTACAGCAGTGTATATCATGAAGAGGACTCCTACTGCAGCCATACATAGTATCACATTACAGGAAACGTTTACTGGTAGAAAACTTGATTTGTCTAACTTGAAAGTTTTTGGATGTATTGCATACGTGTATGTGCCAGATGAGTTGCGTACTAAGCTGGATCCAAAAGTAGAAAAATGTGTGTTTATTGGGTATTCCCTTAAGAAAAAGAGATATAGATGTTATAATCCTACTACATGTGAATTGAGGGTAAGTAGGGATGTTGTATTTGATGAGATGAGTAGTTGGTATGCTACTAAAAAAGATGTTGGGGCTGATGTAAGAAAAAATGTGGTTGCACAGAATGCAAGTTAGCAATCACAGTCATTGAGTGGACCAAGAGAGTCATCATCTAGTGGTTCTGTTGATAGACCATGGAGTGAGAGGCTACGTTATAATACCATTCCTGAAAATGTAGCTGGTACATCACATACAGGCAAAGAGAAAGTGGTTGAGCCCCTTGGTATGCTTGATATTTCTGTAGGACATTCTCTTGTTGATGGAGATTCTAGTGGCTCGGAGATAAGCCTTCATGTGAAGAGCTTCGGATTTCAACAATGAGGACACCTGGTGTGAAGAAGGCTATGGAAGCCATGAATGCAAAGTTACGAAGATCTAGAAGAGTCAAAAACCTTGTGCAGAGGTTGACCTATGATGGTTATGTGGCACATCACTATATGCTTATATGGCAAAAGTTATGTAGGTTGTAGAACCCACATGTTTTGATGAGGCTATTGGAAATGTGTGTTGGGAGAAAGCTATGGATGAGGAGATGGATGCATTATATGGAAATGAAACTTGGGATTTGGTGCCATTGCCTAAACGCAAGAAAGCTATTGGGATTTGGTGCCATTGCCTGAACGCAAGAAAGCTATTGGCTGTAAGTGGGTGTATAAGGTGAAACAAAACACTGATGGTAGCATAAGTAGGTACAAGGCTAGATTGGTAGCCAAAGGATATGCGCAGACACATGGGATTGATTATGAGGAGACATTTGTCCCAGTTGCAAAGATGGCAACTGCGAGAGTTGTGATTGCGGTGGTTGTAGCTAAAGGCTGGTTTTTACATCAGATGGATGTCAAAAATGTGTTCTTGCATTGTGACTTTCACGAAGAGGTGTATTTGGATCAGCCACCAGGTTTTGAGGATACAAGTCATCCAGAGTATGCACGTGTAAGCTTCGTAAGGCCTTGTATGGGCTGAAGCAAGCTCCACGAGCATGGCATGACAAGATTGCTGAGTATCTTGTCACTATTGGTTTTCATATGGCAGATGTAGATCACTCCTTGTATGTGCACGCTGTTGAAATATGGCAGATGTAGATCACTCCTTGTATGTGCACGCTGTTGAAATATACAAGTGAATAGGGTGTGTGTGGGAACAAGCCCTTGGTTAGAGACTGTAAAAGAGAATCTGTAAATGTGAGAGAACCTATGAAAAGGTGAGAAGAATCTATTGGGAGAGAATAAAGGGTAGCATGAGGAGATTTAGGAGGTGTGGAGATATTCTGGAGAGGTGGAGAGAATCAAGCAAAAGAGGTGGAGTGAATCAAGGAGAAATCAGTGGGATTTGATGCTTGGATGTAAACACTATAAATTGAGGCATTGGCCTAATGAGAATTTGCTAGTTTTTTATTATCCATGCCTACATTAAGCTATTAGTTAATTACTCATTAATCACATCTTAATTATCGTCTAATCACTTTGTTAATGATGTTGATTCTAGCATTTGATCTACCATAGCTCATCACATTGCTATAATTTCAACATGGTATCAGAGCCAAGTCTAGAATCCATCAAGTTTATGAGCCCATTATTTAGTTAATTAGGATTAGGAGATAAGTAGAAAATAATCAAATTTTTTAGTTATTTTCAAGAAGCCTTCTGTACCCCCAGTCAGTGGAGGAGCTCTATCTCGTTACACACATCAAATTAGCTCAAACCCTTCTAGTCCAACATAGCTAACTCACTTATGCTCCAGCCAAGCTAATCAGAAGGCGCAAACCGCCAAGAAACGCAGCCGATTTTCATTGATTAGTGGGCGTCGTTTTTCTACAAAGCAAATCAATGATTTCTACTTCGTCAAATCAAATGGGTCTAATTCCTCTTAGCCCCAAGGGTTTTCAAGCATGCTCTACAAGCTGGTGAAGTCATAATTTGATTTGATCAAGTCTACAGTGAGATCCAAGCTCTTCATCAAATCTATAGGTGACTCTGGTAAAACAGAGATTAAGCATTTAATGTTTGGTCAAATCTTGTATTTCTTGGCTTAATCCTCTACTAGACTAATTGCTATTGATGGCCTTGAAAGGATTTGAGCTCATTTGAACTCTAAGGCCTCAGATCTGGGCTCCTCGCATACTCTATTTTTTGCACACAAAACAGAGGATTAATTTGCTAATCAATGATTAATCAATGCTAATCACTATATTTTGGTACAATTGAGGGTTCAAATTAACCATTAGGTATTTGATACAGATTCCTATAACTTCAAATTGCAATTCGGAGATGGTTTGATACTCCAACCATTCCGTACAAATTGGTTACCCTTGATTTAATGTAATTTTTAGTAAAATTATGCTGATAAATTTATGATAATCATCATTTTACATTTAACCCTTGGTTAATGCCTGTAAATCACACTCAAATTCAAGATTTTTCACAGCTAGAGTTGCACTTGGAAATGTGCATAAGACTGAATGCTATATGCATTATGTATTGGGCACATTACATCAGTGTAAAAATGGGATCAGACACTGCCCTTGTCCAGAATAAGGCAAGAGGTAAGACCTCCCACATAGATTTGGGTTTGCATTGAATAATGACACAAGATCAACATCAAAAGCCCAAAAGAACTGTCAACAAAACATTTAAACATGTTGCTCACATGGAGCAAGAACTGACGGACAAGCTCATGGCCCCAGCCACCATGAAAGAAGAAGAACATCTCTTTCCAAGAGGAAGATCCACACCAAGAAGAAAAGCTAAAGGAAGCATTGAAGGAAGACATGGACACGAGAAGAAAAGCTGCCACAACAAGAAGACTGAAAGAAGAGGAAGACATGGACGCGAGAAGAGAAGCTGCCACGACAAGAAGACTGAAGACAAGAGAAGATGTGAGGCTCCAAAGAGTGAGGAGCCATATGAAAATCTCTGAGAGAGAGAGAGAGAGAACCCACAACCCAATGTAACCTGCCCCAACTAAGTAAAACCACCTCTGAGCCACCGATGATGTAGGCCACGTGGTAGATGTATGTGTGAGCACTTTAGTCAAGGTCACGGGCACTTGTAGTAGCCTTGGACACATAGAGAGAGAGTGTGTGTCAAGGACTATGAGTTTAGGGACTTGAGGCACTGGTCGCGGACTATCAAGTAAGAGAGAAACTTGGTATAGGGTCCAGGTGTGCTAAGATTGTTCACTTGAGGGGAGGTGTGCTAGGCACTGGTCGCGGACTATCAAGTAAGAGGGAAACTTGGTATAGGGTCCACGTGTGCTAGGAGTATTCACTTGAGGGAAGGTGTTAGTGAATAGGGTGTGTGCGGGAACAAGCCCTTAGTTAGAGGCTGTAAAAGAGAATCTGTAAATATGAGAGAACCTATGAAAAGGTGAGAAGAATCTATTGGGAGAGAATAAAGAGTAGCATGAGGAGATTTAGGAGGTGTGGAGATATTCTAGGAGAGGTGGAGAGAATCAAGCAAAAGAGGTGGAGTGGAGAGAATCAAGCAAAAGAGGTGGAGTGAATCAAGGAGAAATCAGTGGGATTTGATGCTTGGATGTAAACACTATAAATTGAGGCATTGGCCTAATGAGAATTTGCTGGTTTTTTATTATCCATGCCTACATTAAGCTATTAGTTAATTACTCACTAATCATGTCTTAATTATCATCTAATAACTTTGTTAATGATGTTGATTCTAGCTCATCACATTGTTGCTGTAATTTTAACACGCGCAAGAGTGATAATAAGGATATTGTGATCATCACCATATATGTAGATGATCTTATTGTTAGGGATGACAACTTGGATGAGATTGAGCATGTGAAAAGTATTCTCAAATGGAAGTTTGAGATGAAGGATTTGGGAGATCTACGCTACTTTTTGGGAATTGAGGTCATTCACACACCTGAGGGTATTTGGCTATCACAGAGACATTATGCATTGGACATGTTGTCCAAGCATGGAATGGTTGATTGTAAGACAATCTCAGTGCCATTAGATCAAAATGGAAAGATTAGTGAGGATGCAGGTTATGTGTTGGAGGATCCCACTATGTACATAAAGATTGTGGGAAGTTTGATATATGTCACGATCAGCAGGCCAGATTTAAGCTACACTATTGGCTTAGAGAGCCAGTTTATGCACGTTTCGTGCAAACCACATTTTGATAGTGTGACGCACACTGTGGGCGGGAGAGGGACTCTTCAATATATATATCATTTTGGAGAAGGCTAAGGTGGATGGCTCATAACTGTAGATCAAGAAGCTGATAAGGGGTTCAAGGGGGGAATGCCAAAATGGGAAGATCTGTGGTGGTCTCCATGAGCATATCCACCTTGTGGTCGAGCGATTTGGATGAGGGAGCCGATGGAGTGGATGGAGGCTGGGTGGCCCAATCCTTAGCATCTCCGAGCTACTCATGTAGGCAATGGATGGTGGCCTGTTAAGTTGCGATGCTTTGCAAAATCTGCGGTGGTGTGGGCTAAAGCATCCTTTGCTATCTGGGCCCGGCTCATGGCCTCCTGATGTAGTCCTTCAATGACTGTAAGCTCTTTGTGTGTTGTCATGCGGCTGCTGTAAGGGCCTGGTTGACGTGTTGTTGGAGCTTAGTGATTCTACTGATAACCATGTCCAACTGCTTTGTTTGTTGGTTGAACCTTTTTTGTAGTTCCATGAACTGTACGTTGGTCTGGTATAACTTCTTAGACACTGCTCTCTCCTGGGCTTTGGCATTTCCCTCTATGAAATTTGTGCCTTTTCTTTGCTGTCATCTTAGGAGATATAGTCTGTCATCTGTCGGGGATTAGTTCCCATGCCATGTCAAATCTGTGGGCAAAGTTAGGCACATGTCCTTGGCCGCATGGATGCTCTGCATAATTCTGGTTGGAATTAAAACTGCCTGCGCGGCGGCGTGAGCCCAACGAGGAGTGTTGACTATATTCTATGTGTCACTAGGGAGGAAGGCCCAGCCTGATCATGAGAAGGCATCTCTGTGAATCTGTCAGGGAGTGGTGTCTCATATAAGCTTATGTTTTAAGGAAGTCCTGCCTCCCGGTGCTCCTCTTCCTCTTCTGTGGCTTATGTTTTAAGGAAGTCCTGCCTCCGGTGAATCTGTCAGGGAGTGGTGTCTCATATAAGCTTATGTTTTAAGGAAGTCCTGCCTCCGGTGCTCCTCTTCCTCTTCTGTGGCTTTCTTGGTGGCTTCTACGACAGCGAGCTCTTCTTGTGTGGGCCTAGGGCTTGGGGGTGGCTGATCTTGTTCTGTAGGTGTGGGTTCGTGGTGTGGCCTCTTGGCTGGTGGGGAAATGGGAGAGGTGGATGGAGGGTATAAAGAAGAAACAAGAGCATTCAGTCTGCTGAGAGTCTGCTCAACTAGATTGCTTGTGGCACCTCTTCCCTCAAACCACATAATAGAGGACCTTGGTGAGTAAAGTTGCTGCCGCGCCGCCGACTTGCCTACAGCATACAGCATGTAGCTCCCAGAAGAGGTAGTCAGGCCAATTGACCTATTTCCCCTGCTGGTGCACACGAGCTAAGGTGGTTAAGCTGCACCTGCTGAACCTGTTAGTCCACCTAGTGGTGGTGAGAGGAGAAACTACAGAGCTCTTGCTGCTGGCATCACAAGGTTTTCCTGGATAGTGTTACCCCACTCAACTCCATCGTTGTTAGCATTGCTCCTGTACAAGCCATGGGTGAGCTTAAGGGCATGACAAGGCGTACATATGGTTGCTCCATATGTGGGAGTGCAAGAGCCTCTCGCACAAGCCCCACGCTGAGCTGGAATGGATGCTTTCGCTCCTAGATATCCAAGATAAATCCGGTGTGCTAATTTGCATCATAAGTTTTGGTGAAGTATAAGGCATTATACAAATCTAACCCCGAAGGCTCCAGGGTGGGCAACCGAGCCAATCCAAGCTACTCTAACTTTTGCACCACCGTCGAGTCGGCTACAATAGCTCTATAGCATGGATCGGTGTAGTAAAGGAGCTTGTGCTCAACTTTACGATGATTGTTCATCAAATAATGGACATTGTTTTGAGGGCCACTGCTTGTTATGCATTGTTTTATGCAGTAGGTGTACCATTGAAGCTATATGGGTACATAGATGCAGATTGGGTAGGTAGCATCTCAAACAGGAGATCTACCAGTGGATTTATGTTTTCATTGGAGAGTGCTACTATGAAATGGAGTAGCAAAAGAAGCAGCCCACAATTTCCTTATCGAGTACAGATGCAGAGTACAGAGGAGCTGTGGTCGCAACATGTGAGGTAGCTTGGTTACGCAAGCTACTTGGCTGATTTGGGGTTGTATGTGTGGAGAGAAAGGTTGTCATATATTGTGAAAATATTAGCAGTATATAGTTGGCTAGGAATCCAATTTTTCATGCACGAATGAAACACATTGAGGTGCATCAGCACTTTAAGAGGAAGAGAGTCTTGGCAAAGCGACATCAACTTGTCCTACATTAGCACACAGGATCAGGTTGTTGACATCTTCATGAAGGCCTTGGGAGCTGAGAAGCTCTGCAGATTTTGAGATATGCTTGGAGTTCATGAGCTGGAGTTGAGATTGAGGGGAAGTGTTGAGATATCAAGCTCAACATGAGCTGACACTCACGAGGCGCTTGCATGACCGTTTGACATTTATATCACTGGCGAGTTTGGTATCTGGCATCGACATATCTTTACGCAAAGATTCTATAGCTGGACTACATCGACTAGTCCACATCTACCCACTTCTCTTAGCGTGTTCACATTATAGACCACTTGTAGATACTCTATTATGTGTGTTAGTCACTTTATCTTCATTGTAGACCTCTTTTGTTGTTAGAAGAAGAAGAAGAATTTTTAGCCTCTCACCTTGTGTGTTCTCTTCTAGGGTTTGTGTGAGTGTGTGTGTGTGCTTGTAAGAGCTCAAGCTCTCTTCTCCCCCCTACATCTATCAATCAGATTTGTATCCTGAGAATCCATCTAGGAAGTTGTAAGCTTCCTTTCCCGCTACTCTTTCTAGCACATGTTTAGTGAATAATGAAGAAGGATAGTGGTCCCTTATAGTGGTAGCATTGACCTTTTTGAGGTCAATGCACACCACCCCGACTTTTCCATTTTTCTTGGGCACTATCACGATCAGTGATACCCACTCCGTATGTTCAATTTTATAGGTGAATCATCTGGCATCGATAAGTCTTTCAATCTCTTCATGGACCATCTTGGAATATTTGGGGTTCATTAGGTAAGTTTGTTTTTTGACCGACCTAGCTCCATCAACCATGGGAATGGTGTGCTGGACGACTTCTAGAGGTATAGCCTTCATATCCGTGTACTTCCAAGCAAAGAAGTCCTGGAATTCAGTCGTCAAGAGAGCAATGAGCTTGGCCTATTCTTCCTTTGAAAGGTCTTCTGCAATGAATATGGGCCTCAGGTCTTCACTTGAGCTTGCCAAGTTCACTTCCTTAACCTTGGCTAGACCATCATATGAGGTCCCAGGTTGCCCACTTGAGCCGAATCATATTGAACAAAGCAGTTCACGATTTGAAAGGTCTTAAAGTGCTTGGGCACTTTTCATGTTTCTTTGGCTTTAGCACTTTCCTCGTCAATTAGCCTTTTGGCTTCTTTTTCTATGAGTGCTAACTTTTTTTGCGTGTGGAGCGGAAAAGCTTTTTAGGAGCTGGTTCTGGTTGAATGGGTTCAATTGGCTGTGGGATAGTAGTGTGGACTAAAAGAGAGTTGTTTTTTGCAAACTCTTTTTGCCACATTTCATTGAAATGCTCATGTGCTTGGACCATGGCACCCACATATTTCAACCAATGGATTTCTGAGTTGTCTGGGAAGATGTACCGCTCTCGCCTGGGGAATCCCTCAGGCCTGTGAGTTTTATGGGAGCGTGTACTCCTTGATGGCTTAGCTCAAACAACCTGTTCAACCTCTTGTGTGGCTATATTGGGCAAATATGATGAACTAAGCATGTATAATGATGTAAGCTCTTGCCCATCTATCGTGGAAAATCTTGTACTAGTTTCTCTAGGCAAGATGTCTAGGGTAGCGAGGATATGCATCCAATTCTCAGAGTTTTCCGACTCTAGAAGTGGTGTGCAATCCTCACTCTCCTTTTCATCTTCCAATGTTTCGTGGCATGTCTGGCATAGATGGACTTCAGTAGTTTGTGTAGTTGTGACTTAGTCCTCTCTGCAAATGGTCTACCACACTCATGGGGTGTACTTTCCACGTGCATAGATTGATCTTGATTGAAGGTAAGATCTTTTCTCTGAATATAGATGTGGTCAGTATCCTAATCATGGATCATCTTGGATGCTTGCATGAAGGGTCTGCCAAGGATGCAGTCGTATGAGATTGGCTGACATCTAAAATTCATCAGTGGCGGTAGGTGGTTCCCTGAAATCTTAATTTTAAGATCCCTTAGTAGACCAATGGGTCTAGCGGTGGCTCCATCAGGGAGTTTAACTAGCAATAAGGTGTTATCCAAGGTAGGTGCTCCCCATTTTTCCTAGCATTGTTTAGTCACAATGCTCACTCCTGCTCCTCCATCCAAGATTGCAGTAACTTGGTGGCCATCAAAAGTTATTGGCAAGGCCGCATTAAGTTCATCACCTTCAAAGTATTGTCCGAGCGTGTTCACTCAAATTGTAGAAGTCCCTTTTACCTTAAGAGGTATGTGGAATTGTTCTTCTCCTCAGATTCATCAAAGCTGTTGGGCTCCATGGTTTTGTGCATGCTTGCCCCTGAGAAGTCCCTCCATCCAATCTTTCAGGTCTTTCCATAGGCTTGGGCTACCTTGGAGCAAGGTGCCAATAGAGATTTGGACCTGAGAAGAAAGGAAAGAAGAGAGACCTACAATGTCTCTTGGAACGGAGATTTTCCTTTGAGGAAGGTCGAGTTTGCTTTATCTCAAGATTTTTGAGGTGTATGGGATGGGAAAAGGGATTTCTGCATTGGTTCCCCTATGATGTTCATCTCCCAAGACTCTAAGATATTCCGCCACCCTGTCTCGCTATTGGGGGGTAGCTTCTTCTTCTGTTAACTCTTGTGGGAGTGGTTGGTCTGGAAGCTCTTAAGGATAAACCTAAGCATCATGCGTAGGTCTCTGGTTTGAGATAGACAAGCATGGTTCAAGGTAGGCAGTAGGAGGATCAGCTTCTAACTGAGCTTGGCACTCACGAGCTAACTCTTGGGTGGCTAGGAGTCTTTCTTTTTCCTCAATAGGATTTGGATATTCCATAAGCTTTTTAGGTAATTGATGGGTGGGTGTCAATAGGTTCTTGGGCTTGGGCGGCGGTACACAGCATATCTTCTTGTTTAGATGAAGAATTTGAAGGATGAGTTACTGTGCCAGAGTCAGAACCGCTTTTGATAATCAGTCGGCTTTCTCCCTTTCCAACCTTGGTGGCTTTCTTTCGTGAGTGCCGAGTCACTCGAACTTGTTTAGGGGCTCTTGCTTGGTCCTAGTTTTGAGAGGTAGATGCCCCTGCAGGCAACAGCATGTGTTGTAGCTCTTTACCTATTTTGTAGCTTTATCACCGCGTTGAGAGGAGGGACTGCTTGTTGAAACTATCTCTAACACTCAATAGGTTAAAGCTGGTTGCTGGGATTAGCTTCATGAGCCTTTCTAGTTGTTCTTGGTCTTAGTGTGCGGGCAATCCTTGTATATATGATCAATACCACATCCAACGCATAGTGGAGTCATGGCAAGAGCACCTGCATAGGGGCACTCGCCATTCTATTCCTATTGGGACACTCAGCCACTCGTGTTGAGGTCCACCACAATTATAACACTGTATGGGCGGTCTTCTTGTTGTTCAATTCATATCCCTAGCCTGTGATATCGGGGTTGCTAAGTACACAGGGTACATTTGATCACCCTCCATGACATAGTGACTTAGGATTTGCAAAGGTGGGCTTGTTGGATCTTGGGTTTCATAAGTGGGAGTCTCCAGAATTTCTCCCTCATTCCCATCCTCAAAGGGTTTTGTCAGGGTTATCTGATGAACTAGTGCAACTTTGGATAATGAGGGTTGAGGTGGGAGAACTGGGTGCGGTAAGGGCATTTCTAGTACCCTAAGGATTCCTCTTTGGACTACTTCTTGGCCAGGTTGAGGAGCATTGTGATGTGAAGGAGTTGGCAAAGCCAACGGTTGCTTGGGGTTGGTGTGGGTAGTACCTAAGGCATCGCTCGAGCTAAAGCAACCTTGTGATGGTAGTAGTTAGAGATCTCGTGATTGCCCCACTTTACACAATAGGTACAATAGAGACTTGGTCGGGGTCTCAGATGAGGACATTGGATGCCAGTATTGACAAGTCAAGCACCACACGAGTTCCCTTCTAGGATAAAGATGTGGATGGCCCCCTCGATCCCAGCCTTGGTTGATTCTCCATTGCTGGGTCATTTGTTGCATTAGGGTGGCAGCCAGTTGCTCCACACCTCGTCTAGATGTGGAATCCTTACCCTTTTCATTAGGCTTTGTGCTAGTGGTCTTGAAGGAGGAATGCACCTTCGTGGACTTATCGTGGGAACGTGTTTCCTTGAAATTATCCTCAAACTTTAGAGTACTCCTGCAACATTGTTCAAAAGAGGTGTGACCCAAGGCAAACAAGGAGTTGTGTAGGGGAATATCTTCAAGTCTCTCCAGAAATCTCCCAATTAGTCTCTCACAGAGAACTTTTCTACAGTACTACAGCGTGAGTGGAGATATTTGACTCTGTTTATGTAATCTCTAATGGTTTCACCCTCATTTTGTTTGACATTATTGAGCTGTTCAATAGGGCTCCATTGGGTACCTTGATGAGAATACCCCACTTTGAAAGCTTCTTTTAGAGCCTCGAAGGAAGCTTTATCTTCCACTTTCAGAGATTTGAACCATTGGCCAGCTTTGCTATCCAAGGAAAGGCCAGCTTTGCTATCCAAGGAAAGGCCAAAGGCACTTAACTTATTATGATCATCTATATGGCCAAATGCTTTGCAAATCTCATTAAACATCTCGAGGTGATTAATGGGGTCACCGGTTCCATCGAACTTTGTGATTAGCTTAGAGATGTTTGCTGCGGTTTGGTTTGTTCCTACCTAGGTTGAACTCGTGCAGGGGGAGTAATGTTAGCGGCTACCCCCTCCCTATTTCCATGGCAATCCTTAACCTTTCAGGTGTTAACCCTATCATGGTAGGAGCAAGTGGTGCAGGTTGGGGAATAGGTTATGGAGGAGCGGGACTAGGCGGATAGTAGACTAGTGGGGGTCTTTACCCTATGGGTGGATAGTAGACTAGTGGGGGTCTTTACCCTATGGGAGGACCAAGTTGTGGGCCACATGGTCCCATTTGGTACACTGGTGGGTGTGCCTCTTGAGGTGGGTAATGCTGATAGACCAACAGGCCCTATTGTGCCCTATTGTGGCAATGGGCCTGGATAGACCCATTCTCTTTGGTATGATGTCTCAGGCCTTTGGGAAGATGGACCTAGTTCTTGGTTTGGCAAGGTTTCTGGAGCTCTAAACAAGTATGTCACCCCTGAGATAGATATGGCTCTCCAGTTTGGTAGCTGGGTCTAGGTTTGATGGCTCTCGCTCTCGCCGACTTCCACTCTAGAGTTTAGAGAAGGAGCGGGCCCACTTTCTTGAGGTTGATCCATATCTCTCACCACCCTGGGTTGCGGTTCTATGGACTGTGTGTTTCCCATGATAAAATTGTGAAGCCTTGATGCAAGGCATTGCTAAGAATGAGTTGGAGAGATAGGAACTGGTTCTTGGACACATGGTTTGTCCATACACTATGGTTCGGGCTCTCTTGCCTCTCAAGATCTAGAGTCCCTCATCCACTACTAGGGAGGTCCTAGCTCTTGCTAGTACTATCAAAGATGAGCACAGTATAACTCCACGCACGCTGTATTTACCAATGGGTCTGATATGATTTATGAAGGGGTGTCTAGAGAGCTCACCTTGTTGAAGAGAAGGTTATTTCTCACCAACTTACCCGAGCGTAGGTGCATGGAAATAAGGAAGTACTGTAGATCCCTCTGAGAAAGGAAAGTTTTTATATATAGAAGGAATGGCCATACACTTGTGAGAGAATGCACACAGGAAGGGATGGAACGAGCGTTTGCTTCTCGAGGAGAGAAGGAATGGACGTTTGCTTTTGATTGGTACGGCGTGCGCTTTAGAGAAAACGAGATGGAACGGGTGTTTGCTCCTCAATGAAAGAAGGAATGGATGTTTGCTTTTGGCACGAAATAGAACAGGCATTTGCTTCAAGTGAGGAAGGGAATAGGCGTTCTGAAGATGAGATTGCAAAATTGGCATGGGCGTTCTCTCACCAAGAGGAGAAGGAACGGACATGTGAGTTTTGGGTTGTTGAGTGAAACGGATGTGGCAAGTTGCAAAAGGGGACTCGAACGGGCATTTACTCCAGGATGAGGAGAAAACAGGTGTGGCAATCCTTGGAGCAGATGTGCGCTTCAGAGAGCATACGACCGTGGCACTGTAGTAGAGCAGGGAATTTTCAAATTTGATTGGCCTAATGACTGTAGGTTTGACTGGCCTAATGGCTGTAGGTTATTGAGAGCCATTCTGACAGTACAAGATTCTCCTAAATTGAATGCACTTCAATGCACATGAGGCCCAATTAAATGGAATTAAACTAATTTTAATGCTCCTACCAAATTCAGGCAGTAAATCTATCAGATTTGGGTTGTAGTAGGTAGAAGGAACAGGTGTTCCATAGTTGGAATGGGCGTTCCTTGAACTTGCCATGGATGTTTGATTCTCAGAGAAGCCTAGCATAATGCAATTTGGCTAGAAACCTCTCCAATCAACTGATTCAGGCACCTTCCCATGGTTTTTTGATGTTTTTGTTTTTACAAGGAGCTAGAGCTAGTCTCTAGCTACTTATTGATACCTATAATGCATGGTTTAAGCTAATGGATTGAGATTAATTGAATGATTAAATAAAAATGCAAACATGAAAAAACAGAAATTAAAAATTGTTTGAATGTTGAGGGCAAATAGGGGCACTTACTTGCTTCTCCTCGCTCTCTTGGTGAAGACTTGAATGCTCCAATACTCTATCAATGATCCAAACTCTGAGTAATCTCTAACAAAACAAAAAACAAAACAATGTTAATTAACCTACCGGTGGATTTGCACTCCAACCAGGCTAAATCAAGCTCTAGCTGATGAATTAAGTAGAGGACCCTAAGCCAAATGCCTTTCCCCGACAATGGTTCCAAAGATGTTAATGGAATAACATCCTACCTCACAAGCATAAGAGAGAAGAAGAAGGAAGTGAATCCGATGATTAGCACTTGGCCAACCCTATTAGGTTAACTCCTCAATGTGAGGCTGCTAGGGGCTCACTCCACACTCTCTTTGTGTCACCCAAAGAGAGATCGAAGACAGCTAGGTAGGAGCAAGAGGGAAGGAGCTATGGAGAGCTCAACCTCTACCTCATGCCAATCGTATGCAAACAAGACAAGGTGGAGAGCAATGAAAAGAGAGTAAAGGAGAGAAGGGAGATCAACACCACTCCTATTCACATACACCAACAATCACAAGCAAGCCAGTCGTATGTAAACAAGACAAGGTGGAGAGCAATGAAAAGAGAGTAAAGGAGAGAAGGGAGATCAACACCACTCCTATTCACATACACCAACAATCACAAGCAAGCCAGCATCACAAGAAATCAAGCCACCATAAGCTCAAGAGAGAGAGAGAGAGAGGGAGAGAAGGCAAGACTCAATTGAGACAAATGGGATTTTCCTTTTTCATATTTCATAATTTTTCTTATATACATGAGCTTATATTTACAATGTCCAGTCGCCCCATTACAAATGGGGGCCCAAAACTAGTCTTCTTGGTTTAACTAGCTCTATGTACATCAATTCCTTATGACCAGCATTACACAAGCCGTAAGATCGGTCATCCCATGTCTCTTTTACAATTAGCATTTAGCGCGGCTACAAAAAGATGAGTTGCAAAGGAGGTATAGTAGTTGCGACAAAGGTCATGTTAACTAGAGTGGTTAACAGTATGTAGGATGAAGAGGAAGAGGCAGATCTAGACTATGAGCATGAAGTGGGAGAAGGAAGTGAAGATGAAGACAAAGACAACGATGAGATGGAGGAATCCGATGAGGATTCCGTATAGCCTCCTCTTCCTTGATTTCTTTTTTGTATATAGCCAAAGGCCCAACAATTTGAGAAATATAATACATATTTGGCTCACTTGCATTCTTGTTAGTTTTTGTCTTTTTCAAGTTTATGTTTGTATCAAAAAATTGTGAATCTATTTAATTTTAAAAAAAAGAGATGGGGTAGGCTATGGAGTCCTATGCGAATTCCTCAGTCTGCCCCATCTTTTTTTTCCACGCAATTGTATCACTGCTCTGCAGCAAATTTTCATTGTTGAACTACAAAATATCACTACTGCTGAGAGTAGTGATCCCATTGTAGCAAAAATAGTAGCTTTTTAGTAGCGAAATGGGCCCGACATCTCCATACCCTTCTAGTTATAAAAGTGCTGCTACACCCTCATTCTATTATAGTGTGTAGTGAAACCTTTGCTCCAATAAAAGAAAAACTTCAAAAGGTCCTAGCAATTATCTAATAAAGCTATAATGCCATGCATCAAATACATTCACCTCAACTCAAAGTCGGGTTAAATTTTTAGGTTTAGGTTTTGGTTTGGGTTTGCAAAAATCTTTAGTCATGACTCTGGAAAATAGAGCTCTTTCTCTTCACACCCATGGCTATAGAAGCTCTTTGGTGTGACAACAGAGTGAGGACATAGATGACGAGCTAGCACACCTAAAACTAGGGAGGCTCTATGATGAAGTTCCCAAGGACATTTGTTTTAGTAAAGGCAAGGTAAGCTCTTGACTTGAACATGTTTCATGGAGTAGCCTAAGGACTTATATTCTAATTTCCATCCATTCTAAGCTATTAGGGCTATCCAATATCACCCACTATTGATTAGGAGGTTATACTCAAAAAAACATCATTAGGTTTAGGACATTTGTTGATGTACAAGCTTTGGAAGGGGAAAACCCTGATTTGTTGATGTACAAGCTTTGGAAGGGGAAAACCCTGATTTGTTGGCCATTTACATGAGGTTTAGGTGCAAAGACTTGGATTTTTCTTAGACTTGTGATGATTAGAAGAGTGATTCACCTCAAATCCACCCCAAGAACATTGGCTAGAAGGTCCAACTTATGGATTAGAGTGTGAAAGTTTTTTTCTTTTCATGTAGTGTATACATTAGGTATATATTAGGTAGAAAAAGAACACACAAAATCAATCAAAAAGAAATTAAGAATTTCATTACTTGCAAAATCATTTGATTCAGATTAGGAACATTAAACAGCCTTAAAAAGTCAAAGAATTTCATTACTTGCAAAATCCTTTGATTAGGATTAGGAACATTAAACACCCTCAAAAAAGTCCGAGATCAAGAAAAAACTAAAAATAGGCCTAAATAGCTCTTTCATCTCATTCACGTGAGTCATAGTCCCATGAAAATCAAATGTGACGTGAGCCTATAGGGAAGTGATGTGAGTCTAACCAGATGTGACATGAGACCAACTAGATGTGACATGAACCTGGGCTAGGATGTAGCATGAGCTCAATGGTATTTCCACCTAATATTTATCATGCAGTTAAACTCACCTTGAAGACTTGTAAGGCCATACCTACCCATATCCTCATATTTTTCCATTAAAAAATCTATATCAGCCTCAATTTCAAGAAAATTTCTTATCCTTCCCAATCATGAGCATTAAGACCCAATTGTTTCTCTCATAACCCTATCATAGGCATGGGCCGCACTTGCATCTAGCTCATCAAACCCATGCGAGCTTATTTCATTCGAAATCATGTGAGTCTATTTCATTCAAAGCCGTATGAGCCCAACCGAACATGATGCAAGCCACTATACATGATGTGAGCTCACTAGACTCATAAGAACCTAGCTCAATAGACCCATGTGAGCTTATTTCATCCAAACCACATGAGCCATGCTCATGTGGTTACTAGACCCGCACGATCTCTTAGCTAGATGTTACATAAGCCTATGAGACATAACCTGAGTCAAGCTCACTGAACCTATGTGCGCCTAAATCACCAAATTTTCACGAGCCCAACAAGCCAAAATAGCATGAGCCTAGCTCACTAGACAGCCATGATCCTAGTAAGCTCACTAGACCCACATGTGCCTAGCAAGTCATAATTTGATGTGATGTGAGTCAAACTAGACATGACAACTAAGCATGATATGATAGGAGATGTGATGTAAGCCTACCCAGAGGTGACTATGCTTTGAGCACTAGATGTGATGTGAGTCTACCAAATTCAACCAAACTCACATGATCATGTGTGTGTGTGTGTGTGTGTGTGTATGTAAATGTATGTATGTATATACATATATATATGCATGTATGCATGTATATATATATGTACATGTATGCATTGATTTAGTTATTTCTCATAACTTATGATTCCATTCAGACACCAACTTAACTATGCATTGATTTAGTTATATACGTACATGTATGCATTGATTTAGTTATTTCTCATAACTTATGATTCCATTCAGCAGACACCAACTTAACTAGCCTAACATCAGAATCATGTAGCATTTTCTTCACACATTATATTTCCTTAATGTGTTATTTTTTTATTAGATTTACCAATAAGCTTGACCTCTTATGATCTAGCCAAGGAGTAATCATCATGGTAAGTGGCCGCCGCCGAGTCACTCAAGAGAAACAATTTAATACAAACCCGATCTGGGCTACTTATTGGAAATGATCATCCGGTTAACTATAGTACCATACTTCTTAAAACCCACCTAGCCTCTTCGGTACCATCAAACTGTTGAGATGTCAAGCTCAACATGAGCTGACACTCACAAGGCGATGTTGGAATTAGGATTGCAGGAAAGCACACAAAGCTTGGAGAAGAAGAAGCAAGAATGCATACAACACACAGTGTATTGGATTGTGTTGTTGAAAATACAAGTGAATAGGGTGTGTGTGGGAACAAGCTCTTGGATAGAGGCTGTAAAAGAGAAGATGTAATTGTGAAAGAACCTATGAAAAGGTGAGAAGAATCTATTGGGAGAGAATAAAGGATAGCATGAGAGAATTTAGGAGTGTGGAGTTATTCTGGGAGATATTCAGGGAAAAGAGAAGAGGTGGAGAGAATCAGGCAAGAGGTGGAGATATTCTGGGAGTGAATCATGGAGAAATCAATGGGATTTGATGCTTCATATAAACTCTATAAATTGAGGCATAGCCCTAATGAGAATTTGCTGGTTTTTGAGTATCCATGCCTACATTAATCTGTTACCATATTATAGTAGTGATGTGTGTGAACACACTTAGGACCGCCGGGGCACTTTTTCCCTCACTAGGAGGTTTTTTCCCCCGTGCATTGTATATACGCCCATTATCTTCTAGGGCTTGTTATCTTTCATTTTTGGCACTCATAATACACTACTGTGTTGTGCTCAAGCTTCCTCATCTTCTTGAAGTTGTGTGTGCATTCCTGCAACCCTAATTCCAACAATTGGTATCAGAGCAGGCTTCCTCCTCCCGGGCAGCATCACCGGCACCTGCCGCTTCATCTCCTCCGATTGCAACGAGGTTTCACGAGCGTCTGCAGGTTAGTATATGCCGTGGGAGAGCGCGTAGGGCTTGGTCGTTTCAGAATTTTCATCTGAAGTCATTTCGCCCTCCGTTTTTGCATTCCAAGTACTGCGCAGGCAAAATCGTCCTACTGTGCAGATTTTCTGTCAAGATTAAAATCTGCAGGACAGGTGCCCATTCGTCTGTTTTGGGCTGTGCTATATAGCACAGGTCGATTTTATACAGGTTTACCTCTTGCAGACAGCATTTACATCTAGTAGTACAGTCATTGGCCATGGCTGACAACAATGATGTATTCCGCATGTTGGCTGCTGAGGATAAGTTGGATGGCACCAACTATCCATTGTGGGCATATATGATGCGACATGTATTGGTAGCAAAGGGGTTATGGAACATTGTGCAGGGTATTGATGCACGTCCTATTGTGGCTGGGAATGCTGCAAACACATCAGAAACAGGTACTGTTGATGATGGTGCAGGCACAAGTGCTGTAGCAGCTGTTCGGGAACCACCACTTTCAGCAGAGCAGATTCGTTGGGATGGTAGAGATGCGCAGGCTCATGCCTTGATTACGCTGTCTGTCAAACGTACCATTATCCCACATATTCGCTCCTGCAGGACTTCTAAGGATGCTTGGGATGTACTTGCCACATTGTATCAGGCAAGAAATGAGGCTCGTGTTGCTTATCTCCGAAAACAGTTGGAGAATGAGCATATGAACGAAGGTGATTCTATGGATAGCTTTTTGACAAAGATCAAGGATTTCAAAGAGCAGCTCATTTCTGCAGATGAAATCCTGTCAGACAGTTCACTTGTGCAGACTGTTTTGAATGGTCTACCAGATTCTTATCAGGGTTTTGCTTCCACTCTTCGCTTGATGATGAAAGGCAATCCCAATGCCTTATCATTTGAGGAGTTAGTTTCTGTTTTGCTGCAAGAAGACCAGTCAAGGCAAAACAGGAATAGTATGCGTGTCGCAGATCAAGCTTTCGGTGCTAGTCAGAGAAGCGGGAAAGGTAAAGCTGGCTTTTCTTCTAGTAAGCAGAAATCTGCAAATGCTGCGCAACCAAAGAAGGAAGACAAAGATGAGAAGAAGGGTGACAAACAGAAGACATTTTGCAAGTACTGTAAGGGAAATGATCATGTCATCAAAGCGTGTCCTAAGCTGGCTGCGAAAGAGGCTAAGAAGAAAGAGGCTGGTATGGCTGTTGCAGATGCCTCTCCTTCTAACAATGAATCTGCTAATGTTGTGCTAGATACAGAATGGGCATTCAATGCGCAGTGCAGTTATGACCCATCTTTGCATGACACATGTATGTCTGCAGTAGATTCAGATGTATGGTACTTTGACAGTGGTGCCACTAAGCATATCACCTCGCAGCGCAGTTTATTCACTTTCCTTGAGTCTGCTCCCACAGGGAATACTGTCACTTGTGCCAATAACTCCTCTTATCCCGTTAAAGGAGTTGGACAGATTGTGCTGAATGTTGCAAATGGCAACACCTTTACACTTTTTGATGCATTGTATGTGCCAGGGATCAAAAAGAATCTGCTGTCAGTCTCCGCATTTGCCAAAACAGGTTTGGTTGTAAAATTTGTGGATGACAGATGTACTGTTCATGATCTCTCTTGTGGTGACATCATTGTAGCATCTGGTTCACTATGTCGAGGGCTGTATAAGCTCAATATGGATGGCAAATGTGTAGAGGATTCAGCATGTGCTATTATGGATACGCAGGCTATTTCAAATGCAAAACTGTGGCATGCACGTTTTGGTCATCTGAATTTTGCAAGTTTGCTGCGCCTGCAGAAATCTGAAATGGTGTCTTCTTTGCCTAAGCTTGAGGCACCTGTCAAGCATGTTTGTGAGGGCTGCATATTGGGTAAAATGCAGCGTGCTTCCTTTCCCAAAGATGGATCAGTGAGAGCTGAACGCAGATTGCAGCTTGTTCACAGTGATGTTTGTGGTCCCATGCAAACTCCATCATTTGGAAACTACCTTTACTTCGTGACTTTCATTGATGATTTTACCAGGCATGCATGGGTATATCCTTTGAAGGCAAAGTCCGAAGTGTTTTTGTGCTTCAAACAGTTTTTGGTTATGGCTGAAAATGTGTCAGAAAGTAAGATGGGCACCCTCCGTTCAGATCGAGGGGGGGAGTATATGTCTTCAGAATTTAATGCATTTCTGGCTGAGCGTGGGATAAAACACCAATGTACAGTGCCGTATACACCACAGCAAAATGGTGTGGCTGAGAGAAAAAACAGGTCTCTCATGGAAATGGCAAGATGTATGGTTAAGAGTCAAAGTCTACCACATGGTTTTTGGCTTGAGGCTGTCATGTGTGCCACTTATGTACTAAACAGGTGTCCCACCAAAGCATTACAGGTTGTCACTCCATATGAGGCTTGGCATGGCCGCAAGCCATCTGTTGGCCATTTACGTGTTTTTGGTTGCCTGGCATATGCATTAGTGCCTGTGCAACATCGCAGAAAATTGGATGACAAAGCTGTCAAATGTATTTTTGTTGGATATAGTGCTGAGAGCAAAGGCTATCGTTTGTATCATCCACAGACAAAGCGCATTTTGGTTAGCCGTGATGTTGTATTTGTGGAAGATGCAGTTCAGCCCTTGGTTTCATGTACTAAGGAGACAGATATCAGCTCACGTGATGTCTATGATACATTGTTGCCTCTTTTCAGTGGTGCACAGTCAAGTGCAATACCTCATGAGGCAGTTTTTCAGCCTATGCAGGTTTTAAATGATGGCACAGATCAGCCTATATCTGATGCAGATGTGCATGATGCACTTGAGGATGAGAGACAAGAGATTGAGGGCTCTAGGAATATGCCTAGATGGCTGGTGCAGACTTTGCGTGACAGCAAGTTGGATGCCCCTTTGTCTAGTCGCACTCGTTCTGGCTCTCATGGTGCCTCTTATGCGTCAGATTGTTATGCATTGGCTGTTTCTAGTATGTGCGATGAAAGTGAGCCTGTTTCATTTGATGAGGCACAAAGTTCAGAAAATTGGATGGCTGCTATGCAAGCAGAATACGATGCTATTATGAAGAATGGTACATGGTCTTTATGTGACTTGCCCCCTGGCAAGAAGGCCATTGGCACTAAGTGGGTATACAAATTGAAGCGTAAGCCTGATGGCACAGTGGATCGCCATAAGGCTAGGCTTGTTGCAAAAGGTTATGCTCAAGAGAAGGGCATTGATTTTGATGAGACTTTTGCTCCCACATGTCGTATGACCACTGTTCGTAGCATCTGTGCATTAGCAGCTCATAATGGTTGGAATGTACATCAGCTGGACATAAAGACTGCGTTCTTAAATGGAGATTTGCATGAGGAGGTGTATGTATCGCAGCCTCGTGGTTTTGTTCAAAGAGGGCAGGAAAACAAAGTGTGCAGGTTAAAAAAGGCTTTATATGGTTTAAAGCAAGCTCCACGAGCTTGGTATGAAAAAATACATGCATATTTGACTGCACATGGGTTTCAGAATAGTCCAACAGAAAGCACTTTGTATGTTAAACGTGTGGATGGTGTACATCTAATCATTGCTCTCTATGTCGATGACATGCTGCTCACAGGACCAAATGAGAGTCATATTGCTGATTTTAAGGCTGATTTGAATGCCTCTTTTGAGATGTCAGATTTGAGGCATTTGCATCATTATTTGGGGATACAATTTAAGCAGTGTGATGGAGGTATTGCTTTGTGTCAGACAAAGTATATTGAAACATTGTTGCGGAGATTTGGCCTTGAAGACTGCAAGCCTATTGCTACTCCAATGGAGACAGGTTTGAAGTTGAGTCTTCATGATGCTGGAGATCACTTTGATGTCACACTCTATCAGACAGCTGTTGGTTGCCTCATTTATGTATGCATTACGAGGCCAGACATTCAGTTTGCAGTCTCACAAGTGAGCAGATTTATGCATAGCCCAGGCATTAAGCATTGGCAGGCAGTGAAGCGTATCTTTCGCTATTTGAGTGGTACTCGGCATCTTGGGTTGTTTTATCCCAAGGGGGGATCATTGCCGCCAGATTTACATGCTTTTTCAGATTCTGACTGGGCTGGTTGTTATGACACACGCGTGTCCACGAGTGGTTTTTGCTTCATGCTTGGAAGCTCATGCATATCATGGTTGAGCAAGAAGCAGCCTACTGTGGCCACTTCTAGTTGTGAAGCTGAGTACAGGGCAGCTTTCACAGCTACGGTTGAGTGTGTGTGGCTCAGACGCCTTATGGCTGATTTGGGTGTTGGGCAGCCATCTGCCACCACCATCTTCACTGACAGTCAGAGCGCATTGGCAGTTGCGCGGAACCCAGTGTTCCATGCTCGTACGAAGCACATTGAGGTGCACTACCATTATGTCAGGGAGAGACTCTCTGCAGGAGAGATCAGTTTGGCTTATGTGCCAACACAGGATAACCTTGCAGACCTTTTCACAAAGGCTCTGCCTCGTGAGAAGTTCGAAGCTTTTCGCAAAGCTTTGGGCTTACTCCCTTTTGTGGATTCGTCCACATAGCTAGACACTTCCCTATACATGAGTGCTAGCTCTTGTTCACCGCATCACTCCAGGGGGGATTTGTTACCATATTATAGTAGTGATGTGTGTGAACACACTTAGGACCGCTGGGGCACTTTTTCCCTCACTAGGAGGTTTTTTCCCCCGTGCATTGTATATACGCCCATTATCTTCTAGGGCTTGTTATCTTTCATTTTTGGCACTCATAATACACTACTGTGTTGTGCTCAAGCTTCCTCATCTTCTTGAAGTTGTGTGTGCATTCCTGCAACCCTAATTCCAACATAATCTATTTGCTAATTATTCACTAATTACGTCTTAATCATTTGCTAATCACTTTGTTAATGATGTTGATTCTAGTGTATGATCCACCATAGCTCATCATTATGCTCAAATTTCAACATGGTATCAGAGCCATGCCTAGAATCAATTAGCTTTATGAGCCCATTAGTTAATTAATGAGGATTAGTAGATAATTAGCAAAAAATCAAAATTTTAGTAAGTTTTCACTTCTCCCCTTCACCCCCAGCCAGTGGAGGACTCCATTCTCCTTGCACACATAACATTAGGCTAAGCCCTTTTAGGTACTTATAGTAGACTCATAGGGCTACACACACCTTGAATCTTGTGGGCCAATTCAGCGCAGAACTACAGAATTTTGCAGAATGAAGGGCGCCGTTTTTCTGAGCTATTTTTGACATTGCTACTTCATCAAATCACATTGCTTCAATTCCTCCTAGCCCAAGGGGTATTCAAGCATGCTCTACAAGCTGGTGAAGACAGAATTGAGTTCCATCAAGTCTACAGTGAGATCCAAGCTCTTCATCAAATCTGCAGGTGACTTTGGTAAAACAGAGATTAAGCTTTCATTATTTGGTCAAATCTTGTGTTTCTTGGCTTAATCCTCTACTAGACTCATTGCTATTGATGCCTTTGAAAGCATTTGAGCTCATTTGAAGTCTAAGACACCAGATCTAGACTCCCCGCATACTCTGTTTTTTGCACACAAAATAGAGCATTAATTTGCTAATCAGTGATTAATCAATGCTAATCACTGTATTTTGGTACAATTGAGGGTTCAAATTAACCATTAGGTATCTGATACAGATCCCTATAACTTCAGATTGCAAATCGGAGTTGGTTTGATACTCCAACCATCCCGTACAAATTGGTTACCCTTGATTTAATGTAATTTCTGGGAAAATTGTGTTGATAAAATTGTGATGATCATCATTTTGCATTTAACCCTTGGTTAATGCCTGTAAATCTCACTCAAATTCAAGATTATTCATAGCCAGAGTTGCATTTGGAATGTGCATGAGAATGAATGCTATACGCATTATGTATTGGGCACATTTTATTAGTGTAAAAATGGGAACAGACACTGCCCTTGTCCAGATTAAGGCAAGAGGTAAGACCTCCGCATAAATTTGGGTTTGCATTGCATAATGATACAAAATAAACATAAAAAGCCCAAAGGAACTATCAGCAAAACATTGAAACATGTTGCTCACATGGAGCAAAAAGACCTGAGACGGACGAGCTCATGGCCCCAACCATGAAAGAAGAAGAATATCTCTTCCCAAGAAGAGGATCCACACCAAGAAGAAAAGCTAAAGGAAGACATGGACACGAGAAGAGAAGCTGCCACAAGAAGAGAAGATGCCCCGAGAAGACTGGAAGAAGAGACGGACGCGTGGAGAGATGCTGCCACGAGAAGAAGACTGAAGAAAAGAGAAGATGTGAGGCTCCAAAGAGTGAGGAGCCATGTGAAAATCTCTGAGAGAGAGAGAGAGAGAGAGAGAGAGAGAGAGAGCCCACAACCCAATGTAACCTGCCCCAATAAAGTAAAACCACCTCTGAGCCACTGATGATGTAGGCCACGTGGTAGATGTATGTGTGAGCACTTTAGTCAAGGTCACGGGCACTTATAGTAGCCTTGGACACATAGAGAGAGAGAGTGTGTCAAGGACTATGGAGTTTAGGGACTTGAGGCACTGGTCGTGGACTATCAAGTAAGAAAGAAACTTGATACAGGGTCCAGGTGTGCTGAGATAACTTGAGGGGAGGAGTAGACACTGGTCGCGGACTACCAAGTAAGGGGAGGCAAACTTGGTATAGGGTCTAGGTGTGCTAGGATTATTCACTTGAGGGGAGGTGTTGAAAATACAAGTGAATAGGGTGTGTGTGGGAACAAGCTCTTGGATAGAGGCTGTAAAAGAGAAGATGTAATTGTGAAAGAACCTGTGAAAAGGTGAGAAGAATCTATTGGGAGAGAATAAAGGGTAGCATGAGAGAATTTAGGAGTGTGGAGTTATTCTGGGAGATATTCAGGGAAAAGAGAAGAGGTGGAGAGAATCAGGCAAGAGGTGGAGATATTCTGGGAGTGAATCATGGAGAAATCAATGGGATTTGATGCTTCATGTAAACTCTATAAATTGAGGCATAGCCCTAATGAGAATTTGCTGGTTTTTGAGTATCCATGCCTACATTAATCTATTTGCTAATTATTCACTAATTACGTCTTAATCATTTACTAATCACTTTGTTAATGATGTTGATTCTAGTGTATGATCCACCATAGCTCATCATTATGCTCAAATTTCAACATGTGTCAATGTACAAAGATTAGTTAGCCCTAGAATAATGGGCATATATACAAGCCGGGGGAAAAAACCTCCTAAAGAGGGAAAAAGTGCCCGGACGGTCCTAAGTGTGTTCACACACATCACTGCCTATATATATGGCAACAAATCCCCCCTGGGAATGATGGTGTGAACGAGAGCTGGCACTCATGTATAGGGAAGTGCCATGCCCGAAGTAGATCAGTCCACAAAGGGGAGCAAGCCCAAAGCTTTGCGGAAAGCTTCGAACTTCTCGTGAGGAAGCGCCTTTGTGAAAAGATCGACGAGGTTGTCCTATGTTGGCACATAGGCCAAGCTGATCTCCTGCTGAGAGTCTCTCCCTGACATAGTGATAATGCACCTCAATGTGCTTTGTGCGAGCATGAAAAACTGGGTTTCTCGCCAATGCACTCTGACTGTCAGTGTAGATAGAGGTGGCAGACTCCTGTCCAACACCCAAGCCAGCCACCATAAGCCGTCTGAGCCACACACACTCAACCGTAGGTGTGAAAGCTGCCCTGTACTCAGCTTCATAACTAGAAGTGGCCACAGTAGGTTGCTTCTTGCTCAACCAAGATATGCATGAGCTACCGAGCATGAAACAAAAACCACTTGTGGACAGTCTTGTGTCATAGCAACAAGAGAGAGAGAGAGAGAGAGATTTACTTGATTACAAAGTGATGGTTGCTATGCTCCCTCGCTTTGCACATTGCACAAGAAATGATTCCTTCTCAGCTCTCACACTAGTAGACAAGGCTTTGTAGGTTGAAACGTGGTAGTGGAAACCTCCACCTCGAACTTGCGAGGGTATAGGGCTCATACACGTGTAAGGATGTTACACCTGCATGGTCTTACTTTTACCAATAAAATAAAGTTTTAACCCAACTTTACATGATTTCAAGTATTGGCATTTTGTTGCTTTTTTAATAGAGATTTAAAACACAAAAGTGTACCACCTTACCACGCATACACTTTTTCTAAAATTTGGCTTAGTTCGTGTAAATTTTAACTATGCTTAAACCTTCCTTTAATCTCGATACTATGGAACTATACGTCATCAAAGTTAGACTTTGTCTCTCTAGGATTCCACAATCTCTCTCTAAATATACATATTAATCATTCTATTATTTTTAAAGGTTCTAAATTAATAACCTCCTTAACTACTCTGATGGAGCTATTTCTATGATATTTTCCCTTTTAGCCTTCCTTAGTAAATAAGCAAAACTATATTGCACCATATGTTGCATATCTATTCTAGAGATTGCAAAACCCTAAGGGAGTCTATCTCTATACCTGATAACTTTATCACTCCTCCATTTTTGGTCAATTCTATGGTCTTCTACCATGTGAAACTATATATTTTTTATGGACAAGATTTTTGTAAATTTTAATGAAATTGTAAGCCATGAGAAAAGACCATGTGCACACCTTGATGCACAAATTGGTACTCTTAATAGAGTGTACACATCAAACAATTAATTCTTTTTATCTAAACCCTAAGGATGATCCCTAGTACTTTAACCTTTGAAAAATTGGTACTCTTACTATAGTGTACATTAAATAAATAATTCTTTTTATTTAAACCCTAAGGATGATCCCTAGTAATTTAACCTTTGCAAAATTTAAGGCACTCTATTTGAATAACCTGTAGACAAAATATCCAACTAAGGTAAGATATTCAAAGGTTTTATTGAGTCCACATGTATCTAGCATAATTTATGCCTAAGGTTGACTATAAATAAATTACAGTTGGGTCACTTTATTAGTGTAAACAATTTAAAAAGGTCTTATGGTCAAAAAGGATGTGTATTTCTTAAAGACATTATGTATTATCTCTGTTAATTTATAGAGAGTTCTATGGTCAAAGAAAGGTAATATTTTTTAATAAAAATAATATTTATTATCTTTGCTAATTTACAGAGAGCATAAATATGAAGAAAATAAATACATGAAAATACAAGCATTCAAATACAAAAAAGGGCTCATGTAGTACTTGTAAAAATTCAAATTTTTAAAAGTGTTTGGGGTATCTACTTGAAATAAGGTTGAGTTAGTGATAAAAGTAGACTTGTTAGGGGTGAAGAGAGAAGCTCCAAATAGCCAGCATGAAAACTCCACAAATTTCCTCTTCTTAGGTTCAATGCCCAAATGCCCTCATAAAGGTATGGGAATGTATAAAAAACAAGGCCTACAACTACCTAAGCTAGAAAGTACTATTATTACTTGTGTAAGAGGGGTTTTAAGGTGAATATGATAGCATATTACTTGTGTAAGAGGGCTTTTAAGGTGAATATGATAGCATATTATTTGTGTAAGAGGGGTTGTAAGGTGAATATGATAGCATAGGGAGCTTCAAAAAAAATCATGGACATCTTGTTTGTTGGGAAGGGGGTTTTTTATAGGTATTGTAGCCCATGCATGCACCACTAGTGCTCTAGGGGTTAATGCTTGGTTTTTGGTGGCTCATGCATCATGCACATTCATACCTCCCATTTTGTGGGCTTGAACCTTAGTGAACTAATACTTACTGTTTGTTAACAAATAGAGACAAGCATGACACTAGTTTCCATGCAATTATTACCACCCATGAAAACCATGGATTGTTTTTCACCTTCCAACCTAACCAAAACCACTTGCCAAATACCATGTGCATATTTCCACTCGCTTTTCTCAAACCATGGTTTTCACCTAAACCTTAGAGCCTTAGATTATTTTAAAAAATTTCCAAGGGTACACACACTTATTCTCTCCAATGTGTTAATATCATTTCTATCCATGCTCCCAGTCCTAAGATAAACCCTACATTCTAGATTTCATTACAAACTTAGATTTTTCAAACTCTTTTGGGATCTAAGTGCTTTTACAAAGAGGTACACACACACACACACACAAATTGTAAAGATATACTTGTATACATGTGTACACACACATGTGTGCGTGCGTGTGTGTGTGTGTGTGTGTGTGTGTGTGTGTACACATGTATACAAGTATATCACAATTTTTTTGGGCAAGTGAACCTTATAAAATTTCAAGGTTCCTATCTAAATTTAAATTCTCAAGGGATTTTACTCATCTTTGAGCAATTTCCCCATGTTCACATTCCATTCCACATTTTTCCTTCTCCAACAACAATACACCATTTTATTATTTTTGGCCCAATTTTCTTTTATTTAACATTTTCTTTTTGCATGGGTAGGAGGGATCTTACATCTTATATGAGTAGTCATCATTATTATTGAGATATCAAGCTCAACTCTAGTGCTACGAGATGGACATTGATGACCCACCTAGGTGATAGCTTCCACACTTGTGCCATTGGCATAGTTGGTGAGATTATGGTTGATATGAAACCAATGGATGATAGGCTGTGTGACTTCTACTTTGGAGTACTAGAGTTATGTCATAGTTATAGCGGAATCTCATATAGGCAGGTTCATGCTATGGACCGACCATTTGTATGTTATTGTAGGAGAGTACTTTCCCTTTATGTATGTACTCTTATCTTTAAGTTATATGGTTGTAGAGAAGAGAAGAAGCTAGAAGAAAATTTAGCTATCCATCTCTCTTTTATGTCTTGCACTCTCTTGTGTGTGTGTGTGTGTGTGTGTGTGTGTGTGCGCGTGCACACTTGCAAGAGACTTAACCTCTCCTTGCATTCTCTTTATGGTATTAAAAGCTCTGGTTCGTGTGAGAGCTAAGGAGGAAAGCAAGAGAGGCAAGAAGAAGCAAACAAGGAAGCAGTACATGGGTAAGAGCATCATCATCTCTTAGATACACTACCCTCTCGGTAGCTTCGCGAGCTACACATCTCCAATTAAAGAGCTATCTTTGTAGGCTTGGAGGTGTATGTGTGGTACTACATAGTACTTTGTATTAAAAAAATTACGAATGGATTCGTGTTTCAGGCGCATTTTGAGCTCTGTTTTGTCACTGGTATTTTCAATAGTTTCAGGAAGTTCTGTTAGAGAATTGTCTATGGTCAAAATCTAGTTATTGCAACAACATTGCATTTTGGGAGTGCAAGCAATGCTTGCACATGTATTGTTGATATTAGGTGTATGTACATGTATGGTGATATATAAGTTATGCAAAAGCGTCAAAATCACAGAAGATACTGCTATGTTATAGGTTGCATACAGAAATTGTATGTTTGTAGGTTTCTAATTGTTGCAGAGTTAAAAATGTCTAACGGACTCAATCAAATTGTCAATGAGAGAAGCTGGACAAGAATAACTTCGATACTTGGAAGTTCATATGACCAATTTCCTAATAGTGGGTGAAGGATTTTGGGACTATGTCGAAGAAGACAATGAGGAGCCTCCAGGGTTGTCTGAAGAGAATGCTACTCTAGTAGATATAAAGGCATTTAAGGATTGGAATCAAGGTGCAAGGAAAGTCATGTATTAGATTTTGATCAGTGTCATATAGACACAATGATAGGACACATTATTAATCCCATCTTGGATTAACAAGTATTCTCCTCCATTTGAGGACATTAATAAGTGTCATGCAAAGGCACTATAAAAATTTTAACATTATGAGACACTGGCCACCCAAGGCCTTAGTTAGTAAGTTTTGGGCGCCCAAGTGTGAATAAGGACCAGTTGTATATAAGTCATTTTCTCATAATGAGTGGACATAATTTCCCTTTGTGCTATGAGAGCTATTGCCTTGTCTTGAGAGAGAGTGTGAGAGTGTACTCTAGTACATGTGCCTTCTCTATGCTTGTATGCTTGTGTAGAGGAGTGAGAGAGAGAGAGATTACCTTGTGTGGTGGTGCGAGCGACTATACGGTGACAGTGTGGAGGTCAAGCTTGGAGGATTGGAGCTTCTCGAAGTGAGCTTGGAGACCTCAAGGGACATGAGCTTGAAGCATTGGTAAGTTCCCTACGATGGTTGTGACCTATTGCTTCTTCCAATGATAAATGCTTAGAGTTCCTTCTTGGGAGGTGTGGTAGCCCATAACATTTTTAGCGCCACTGCTGGGGAAGCACCATTGTTTCTTCCGTCCTATTTGAGTTTCAGCTCCCACCATACATATTTCATCATTGCCCTTGCATTCAGATAATGCATTGTGTAAAGAATGAATGGATAAGGTTTGAGTGAAAGTAAAGATTTGTGAGAAATTGTTTGTTTTTATTGTGTGGGTGAGTACTTGGGTGACCTTAGAGGAAAATTACATTGTTTTTTCTTTTAAATTTTGATGTTTGTATCACCAAACTTATTGGCGTGAATGAGCAGGGTGACTCTGTTTTTTGTTTTTTTGAAAAAATCATAAAATTAAGGAGCCATTAGTTGTGCTTTGAACTTGAATTACACTCCTTATTATTACCTAGCACAACCATTTTGGAGCATATGGATAGTTAAATTACACCCAATCTTCACTTTGTCGACGTGGGAGTTAACACGTGAAAGTGCAAAAAAAAAACAGTTCACAACATGAAACATTTCCTGCTATCTCACGGTGTGAACCGCTTTTGCAATCAACGCTACAATTTGTTGGATTACCTTGCTAAAAATAGGGTACCTTATCCTAACACCTCTGACACAACGGATCCTACGGAACCTTATCCCGTGAATTAGCATAGAATACTTCACAACGTGAACTGTCTACCTTTTCATGGCGTGAACCATTTTTGGTCTCACAATGTGAAACACTTGCCTTTTCACGGCGTGAGCTATTCAACACTTCATGACATAAAGTGTCTACCTTTTCATGGTGTGAGCTATTTAACACTTCACGACGTGAAGTGTCTGCCTTTTCATGGCGTGAACTATTCAACACTTCACGACGTGAACCATTGCTTACTACTTCACAACGTGATCAGTTTTTTACAGTTTCACGGTGTGAACTATCAATAACGGAACTAGTTCATGAACCAAGGACAATCAGATTCAAGTTAGGAAAGTGCTTTAAAATAAGCAAGTTGAAACCAAACCAACTCATATCATGGCACGTGTACCCAAAATTTGAAGTAGCCGTCGAACACGTGAAAGTGCAAAAAATAGTTCACGAAACGTGAACCATTTTCGGTCTCATGACGTGAACCATTTCCTGCTATCTCACGGCGTGAACTGCTACCTGCAGTTTCACGGCCTAAAAATTCAGATCGACAGAACCCTACAAAAATTCATTTTGGGTATTGGTTTACCTATCAAATCATATTCACGTGCACTTGAGGTCTAGTAAACTCATCGGAGATGACCTTACGCTCGATAATAGTGCATCAAATCACCCAGGATCTTCTTATCAAAAGAGTGTTGGTTCAAGCGATTCTGCGAGCACTCAATTGAGTGTTTCAACTCTCAGAGAAATCTAACCACCGTTAATACAAGTAGTGAAGAATCCATGGAGAAAGGGCTACGATTCCTTGGGATTGGAGAGAGGAAGAAAAACCATCTTCCCCTACAAGATCCAATGGTATCTTTGACATAGCCAAGGGATTTTTCAGTCTCCAAACCAGAATAGAAGACAAAGTGCAATCTGCGGGTGCAAACCCGCTGGACAAGGTGTAAGACCAGAAGTACCAACCTAGTCTTCGAGTTCTAGGGTGTCTAACACTGGAACTCCCAGGATGAGGAGGGACATGGAAAGTGCGGCCAAGACCGATCAAGTCTTTTTCCCAACCTCAGAGGGATTAGAGTTAGACTTGAAGAGGGCTGAAGTAGAGCGACAACTGCGAGCATTGAGCTTAAGGAAACAAGAGCTTAATACTCGATGAACAAGGGTTGAACAAAGGAAAATGGAAAAGGTAGATCCATTTCAGTCATGTGTCAAGGAACCAGAAATGTTCAGGAATGCCATCGATAGTATGGAAATGGGTAGGGCTGAGGGAGCCATCCCAAATTTAGAACCCATTAATGAAGAGCCAAGGATGGATGAGGGATTTGATACCCAGAATGAAGGAGACAACCTACCTAAGGAAATTGTTGAATTTGAGGACTGCATGTACACAAAGAAAGACATAGAGCAAATGATCAATCATCCCACGTTCTTACAAGACATGGAGCTCTTGATTCTACAAAGACAAACAGAGGCTGCTAATAATGAGCTCGGCCAAAATGAGGTGGCCGGACCTACCCATAGACTCGAATTGTCTAGAAGAGCCAATGTAGGAAGAGGACAAGGTCTAGGTAGGGGAGGAAGTAGCTCCTCAAAGACCAACAGTGGATCTAAATGTAGTTCTTAATACGGCCACAAGGGCAGATTTGTTGAATATGGCTGTGAAAATAGGCCGAGGAATGGTTAGGGAACTAGGCACTGCTCTAGAATCCAGACCATCCCAAATGAAGCCACACATCATTTCCAAGCTCATAAAAAAGTTCTCAGTGGATGGGGACCCGATTCAACATGTTGAGATCTTTGAGTCCACATGCGAAATCTATGGGCCAATGAGTGATATAACCACGATTCATGTCTTCTCTCACTGACCCTAGAAGGAAAGGCTCATCAATGGTTTTGAACCCTAAAGCCAGAAGATAAGATCAATTTCACTCGCCTCAAGAATATGTTCATTCTAAGCTTTTCTTGAGGTGGTGAGACAGATGGAGCCCTGTGGCACAACTGCATAATATCAAACAAAAAGAAAATGAGTCTACGTGAGACTATGTATCCTGGCACAAGCACTTGAATTCAAGATGTAAACTACAAGAGAGGCTAACTGATGATTGATCAGTTATTGCCCTGCTTTCGGAGAGGAGTCCGAGATCACAAAATGCATGATTATGTATTATTAGCCCGAAACACCATATTAGTGAATTTGGGAATTTCCCAATTCCCTTTTTTGAATACTTAAAAAAGGGGACATGGATAACATGTTTGTAAGTTTCTCAAAACCCTATCATATGACCTATCGTTGGAAAGCGCTTGAAAATGGAATCTAAAGAGCTATAAAGCGCTCATTTTGGATTAGTGGTGTTCAAGTTATGGTTAATCCAAACTTTTGACCACGTGTCCCAAACTTGTGGGAAATTCCCATATTCTCCAATATGGTGTTCCAACTGGCTACTCTGGATGTATGCTGTAAGTTGGCAATCGAATATGTAGACAATATGCTGGAATTGCCACAACCTGAAGATGTCAAGGTAGCAGCAACAACTTCACGAGTCTCGAGTCACTAGACACAGGAACTTAGAGCAAGCAAGTTAGGAACATGACTGTGGATGAACTCGGTAATGCAATACTAGACAAGTTGAAGGTTAAGGATGGAAGAGAAGCATCGGGTCATGGGCATGCTCATCTCTACCCTCAAAGAGATCTGGTATGGTGTTCTATGTGAAGAATGAATCACACCACTATTGAATGCCCTCAATTAAGAGTAAGGCCATCACTCTATTGTGCTAATTGTGTGAAATTAGGAAACCATGACATTTCCATGTTGTGTAGGTATCCGAGATTCTAAACTGTAGCACAATTGTCGACACCCAGAGTGCCACTAGCCTTGCCAGCATCACTCGTGCATCTACCGCCACTTGTTCTACTGCCACAACCACCACAGGCTGAAATCAACCAAGCGTTGATTGAAGAGCCATCGGATGAGGGTGAAATAGTGCGTGAGGTAGAAATCAATAGTGAGTACTATGAGGAAGCCGTGGAGACTGCGCCAAAATTTATGTCTTATAAAATAACACAACAGTACCAGTGTTCCAAACCACGGTGGTACAGCGGAAAGGTAAGGACATAAACTCAAATAAGAGAAGGGGGCCACTACAATATTTTAGTTACGGTGGACCTCATCAAATAGCAGATTGTCTTAACAAGAATCTAGTTCATGTGCATATCAAACTTAGCCAATGGAAGCACCGCCTAATGACATGCCAGTGCTTACTTGTACTAAGTGTGGGATTGATCATTTGATCAGACTGCCCATATCGCTGGTTTTGCTTCCACTTCTAACCAAGCCACTATCAAGACCCTAAGTGTGTAGCCTGGAACATCATGCCATTGAATGTCCTACAACGAGAGCCCAAGCCCAACTAGAGGACATAGGGAAGAACCCAGCAAGTGCCACCACTTCTAGAACTAGCAGGAGAAGGAGAGTGAAAAAAGTGGGTAAAGGTGACACCAGGGTCACAATCTAGGATGGATCTGAAGAAGATACTATTGACACCAAATCCACCCAATCAAAGGAAGAGAGCGATCAAGTGTGCCAAAATCAAATGAGCTTGCCTAAGAGGCACAAAGAGAGAAACCAACAACCCCTAAGGGGATTGGTGAATATCCAAATGCTAAAGAAGAGATAAGAAAGCGTGAAGAAGCTAAGGCCCTAGTGGAAGAGTGCCAACGACTTCATGAAGCCAAATTAAGGGCTAATCGGGCTAGGGATACAATGTAAATGAGCCGATAAGGGAAAGAGAATTGGATGTGCCTACTCCAATTCTAGAAGAGTCTAAAGGAGGATCTCAAGGAGACCTTATGGCAAGAATGTTTGAGGAGGATAAGTAAGATGTGTCCATTCATTCATTCCCTAGGAGTGAATATGAGACACACACACGGAAGGATCCCTCACTTGCTAGAGGGCCAAGAGAGACAAGCAGTCTCACACCTGTACTTTCCACTCCCATCCAAATGCCGCATTGGGACAATTGCTACACAGTTCACCAACATTGTGGGCATACATAAAAGAATGGGTAGAAGGAGGATTAAACCCAACGACCACTGCGGAGGAGACCCAGTCACCTCTAGTAGAAAGAAACTTAAAACACACAGGGGAAAGAAAACCTAGATTTGTCAAGATACCGGTCAATCATTGGGTCGGTATTATGAAAGTGACGACACTAACGCTACAATACCAATTCATCATAACGGGTACCAAGCATTAACTATCCTGGATGGAGGAGCAAGAGTCGGCATCATCACAAAACGATGTTAGGAGAATTGGGGAAAACCAAATCTGGAAAGAGCAGATTAAAATGGCAAACGGAACTTCTTCAATACCCATGGGGCTTTTGAAGAATGTACATTTGGTAATGGACTTTCTTTGCCAACCGGACTCATACAACATAATCTTGGGGAGACCCCTTCATGAGGGAATCCAAATTGGTGCATGATTGGGCATTAGACCACGTGTATGTTCAAAGGGACTCACAAATCCTAAAGATAGATCTGCAAACGTGGAAAGCTCACCCAATGGAAGGGAAACTATTTGGTAATGACTTGGTCACCACTGATCGAACCACATCCATAACAAGTATGCCAGCCAACGGTGGAATTTTCAAAGGAGGAAGAAGAAGCTGAAAGGTATACATCGCTTTCCCCTCCATATTTTAGTGAAAACTGGATGCATGTGCTAGCCACCATAGATGTTATGTAGCCCCAACCCAATACGTTGAATCTAGGAATGTTCCTACCACCTCTATATGTATGGTCAATGTACAACCAAGTCAAGAGGTTAGGGAGGAGGCCTCCAGCACAGTGCCCCAATGCCTTAGAAGATGGTGGAAGTAGAAAAGGTATATCGCTTGACGAAATGCCCTATAAAGTAAACCCACGGACGCCCAGTGGGATGAGATATCTCGAAGCTACTAAGGTGCACGATGAGTTTTCTAAGAATTAGGGTGAGGAGTTGAGAAAGATATCCTTAGAAGGGAAACATAAGAAGGAGGTCATCCCTCAAGAGCCGAAAATGCCTTACAAAAGCGGGACGCCGAAAACGAAACAAGGCTTTGGCAAAAACCGAGCGCGAGGCCAAGAAGGTGATGACTCAGGCTTGAACAAAAAGAGAGGATGAAGATAAACTAGACCCACTCTTAGTGCCAGACCATTTCAAGACATACATGATTGACAAACAAAAAGTGGTCTAATTGATGGCCAAAAGAGTTAAGGAAAATGGCTTGTCCACATCATACGATGGTCCAGCAGAGGTCAAGGAAATTGATATTGCATAGCTAGGGGAGGAAACCAAACCTATTTGTATCGTTAAGGACTTGACTCCGGCTGAGGAAAGGAAACTTATTACTCTCCTCAACAAATTTAAGGATTGTTTTGCCTAGAACTATAAAGAAATGAAGGGTGTACCACCTGAAGTGGTACAACATGCGATCCCAATCATGGAAGGATCAAGACCTACCAAGCAGAAACCTTACCAGATGAATCCAAAATATGCAGCAATTGTAAAGGAAGAAATCGACAAACTGATTCTGTATTTCATCTACAAAATTGAGCACACCAATTGTGATAGTGCCACGGAAGAACGGGAAACTTAGGATATGTTTCAATCTCAAAAAGGTCAATGCAGCTACTACTACGAGGAAGGAAAATTACTCACTGCCTTATACTAAACATGTATTGGAATGGGTAGCTCTGATGAAGAAGCTTACAGCTTCTTAGATGGATTTTCATGTTACGATCGGGTGTCTATAGCACCCAAATACTAGCATAAAACGGCCTTAAATACAATGTGGAGAACATATTCTTACAAGGTTATGCCTTTTGGCCTCACTAATGCCCTTGCAACTTTTCAAAGGTTGATGTGCACAGCCTTCAAAGACTAATTGCAAAAGTGGTTAGAGGTATTCATTAACGATCTGTGTACACACGCATGATGGTCGAAACATTTGGCTTGTTTGAGAAAGGTGTTTGAGGGATGTCGATTGTATCGAATATCCTTAAACCCTTTGAAATGCCAATTTTGGGTCAAACATGGTATGATCTTGGGACACATTGTCTCTAAGAATGGCATCCACGGATGAAAGTAAGGTCAAACTGATTTTGGAATTGCCCCCACCCACTAATTACAAAGGTGTACAGAGGTTTATAGGCCACGTTGGGTATTATCATCGCTTCATAGTATTTTATGCTGAAATTGCTAGACCATTATATAGACTACTCATTGTCTTTGAATGGACTGAAGAATGCCAAGAAGCATATGATAAATTGAAGGAAGCACTCGCCAGTGCACCAATTCTGAGACCACTCAATGAGGATCTTATATTCCATGTGCACATCGATGCATTGAACTTTGCAATAGGATGTGTATTGGCATAGCTTGATGAGTTCAAATTGGACTACCCAATCTGCTTTTCTAGTCGCCAATTGAATGATGTAGAGGTAAATCACACCACCACAGAACGAGAGGGTTTGGCCATGGTTTATGCTGTCAAGAAGTATCAACATTACCTATTAGCCAACAAATTTATATTCTTTGTGGACCATCAGGCTTTATTATACTTGGTGAATAAGCCTTGCACCACGAGAAGAATCACATGCCACTGGTTGCTATTACTATTGGAATTCTACTTCATGGTCATGGTAAAAAAGGGAACACATCATGTGTTGGCCGATCGTATGTCGAGAATTCTAAATGGGGAACCTACAACTGGTGTTGATGTGATGATCTCCTAGATGCTTGTTTATTCAAATTGGACATGGTGTCGGAATGGAGTGAAGAAATCAGACTATCTAGCTTATGGTTTTCTGTAAGAACGACCCTTGAACAAAGATAAAATGTGTCGGCTTATTAAGCTAGCTACACCTTATCAATTAATTTGCTGGAGAATTGTACAAGCTAGGTAAGGACAATGTCGTAAGAAGATGTGTGCAGGAAGACAAATTTGTCACTATATTAGATGAAGAACACTCGGGAATAGCCAGAGGACACATTGCTGGGGAGATCACAGCATGCAAGGTGCTTCAAGTACGACTATGGTGGCCTACATTATTCGGGGATGCCATGGAGTTTGTAAAAAGGTGTGAAGAGTGTCAAAGATTCGCTATTTCACAACAAAGAGACAGGATGCCGCTTACCCCTGTGATTGTAAGACAAACTTTTGAGAAGTGGGGTATTGATTTTGTTGGACCCATTAGTCCAGCTGCGCATCCATTACAAGCTCAATATGTGATCGTGGCCACAGACTATTTCACGACATGGGTAGAGGCAAGAGCCTCTAAGCAAGCTGATGCAATGCATAAACAACGGCTAAGTTCTTATATGAACAAATCATTTCAAGATTCTACTACCCATTCAAATTAGTCAGCAATCGGGGTTCACATTTCATTAATGAGGAGATTGATCACTTACTTGTTGGATTCCTTGTAGCCCACCAAAGTCATCACCTTATTATCCATAAGCAAATGGTCAAGCAGAGAGTACAAATAATATTTTGTGTACTATCTTGACAAAAACATTAGAAGCAAGTCGCACGGATTGGGAACATAAGCTAACTGTAGCTTTATGGGCATATCAAACATCATAAGGTAGGACGGGATATACTCCCTTCCGTCTAGCTTATGGCGTTGATGCAGTGATGCCTATGGAGTACTTAGTTCCAAGCCTGTAAATTGCGGTGCAAGAGAGATTAACTGAAAATGCATTAGCCAAAAGGTTGGTTGACTTAGAGAAACTTGATGAAACCCGGCTAATGGCATCACATGGGCTTATGGTCAAGAAATTGCTTAGAAAGCATTGGTTTGACCATAACCTGAAACAAAAAGAACTAGAAATGGGGGACCTTATCCTCATGTATGGTGTCAAAAGCACCCAAAAAAAGAAACTGAAGTACAGAGGATTAGGACCATTTCGAGTGTCCGAAATCACACCTCAAGGGTTGGTCTGGATTGAAACTATTGAGGGTGTGCAAATGGAGGGTTACATCAATGGAAACAAGCTTAAAAAGTATTATGAACCACTGACCCAGGAGATGCTCATGCAAGAGCATCTACTAAGACAAAAGAAAGAGCTAGCCAAGGAAAAAATCAATCAAGCTCAAGAAGAATCCAAAGCCAAACAAAGACTCCAGGAGAGAATATTGCATGTGAACATGGCTTCATTAACCCTCCTTATTAAGGAGGATGACCAGGACATTGAGCCAACACGTCTCAGTGTGAAAGTCTCTAACGACGACTAAAAGTCATGCAATGAGAATTGCATTAATTGATACGCGATCAAGTCATAACCTGATCTCTTATGAAACTCTTAACAAACCTCACCTTAAGGCCACCAATGCACGAGTAAGAAGTGTGGATTTGAAAACTACCGAAGCTGTGGAATTCTTAGGTGTTAATATTTCCATTAGCACAATAATCCCTTAGTTGGAAAGGTGTTTTTTATGCCTGCAGGATCTATGAAGAAATAAATGATCCTTGGACGATCCTGGATTTGTGCCAGTAATTGTAATATCCAGTGGGAAAAGAGGGCTGCACAACTCGATGAGAGCAAGGATATCATTACTGTGCCATTATGGAACCCATTAAACAAGGAAAATCAGGCTATAAGATAACATAGAAATGCCAATGCCAAAGAAAGAAGCTATCGTACTAGAGAAGGCGTCAACATCACAGTTCCCCAGGCAAAAAATAGCCAAAGTCTCCAGTAATTCAGTAGTGGGTTCCTAAGAACCAACTTCGAGCCAATAAATAGTATGATGCAAAAGGCGTAACTGGGGGATCAGGGCAAAAAGTTCAAGCTACAGACAAGGGACAAGGAAGGCCATCCAAATTCAGACAACAGTATTCCAAACAAAGCGACCATCCACAAAGCACTCATAAGCAATGGGTTCGAAAGGATTTGCTAGCTGCACAAGGCTATTACTAGGGCAATACGACAGTATGGGTGCCAAAGTCCTACCCAAGGTTCATTACTGCAAATACTTTCAAAAAAACAGGGAAGGACAATAAAAGCAAACAAGACCGATTTCCAGCTAAAGGAAATGCTAAGAAGGTACAAAACTTGGTTTGGATAAAGAAGCCCATTCAACACAGCGAACTGAAGATAGCACTACCGCAGCCAACTGCACCCACCAAGATAAAGGAGTTGGACAAAGTTCAGGAGAAAAGAAGAGAAAGCGTACGACCACGTGTAAAAGAGACAGAACCCAATCAACAAGATTCAGTGGAGGCACTCTTCAATTGGATGCTGAACTTAAAAGATTACAAAACGACAAATTCCCACAAGTGCCAAGGTACCACATTGGTTTTCGTGGTAATAAACAGAGATGAAGTACAAAAGGTACCCATTTCTCAACAATGGGTACAAGGTAAAAATGTTTTATTTTCATGCCAAGAAACATGATCATTCGTTTCATGTGTATTCAACCACTTTCTGACTACACGATTGAGTGTTTGAGCATGTAAGGAGCATAGGGTATCAACCTTGCATGCACAAAATCAGAAACACATGTTGTGAAATGCCTTAGTCCTTCAAGTCGTGAAATGATCAAAAACAGTTCACGTCGTGAGTGAGACCCTTAGCACTTCACACCGTGAACTATTTCACGGCATGAAGTGCTAAGGGTCTCACTCACGACGTGAACTGGTCCGAAATAGTTCACGTCGTGAATTGCCTTACTCCTTCATGGCGTGAAATAGTCGCAACCCTCTGCCAATCATAGAATGCCACGTGGCATACTTTATTAAGATAGCTGCCATGGCCAATGGCCACTCAATAAAATCAAAATTTTTTCTTTTTTGTGCATTCTGCTTGTGCGATTTCTTTAACGATTGCATTGCTCGTGAATTGCAACTCATCACTTTCAAATTTCCAAGTGCTCTTCTACCCTGCATTGTTTTCAACTTCGACTTGAGGTGGGAGCTTGTGCTTTAACCTTGTTTTCTTTCTTTTCCTTTTTTTCTTTCCTTTGTGAATTGTTAGCACACAAATCGCATGTCATGTTAAGTCTTGTGAGCGATGAAACCATGATGCAAGTGCTCTATTTTTCTTTGTTGCTGCATGTGTGCATACGTTCATACCTATGAAATGTGAATAAAATGATCACTCATAGTAGCAATTGATTTTCTTGTAAATTAGCCACCTGATATTTCATGGCAACAACCACCTATCTCCTTAGAAAGAGGCCACACAATCTGACTCTCAAATGCTAACCATTCAAAGCTTTTAAAGTCAAAAATCCTTAGAGTTAGGACCCTGCTAACTCACGGGTCAAGAACCTGCTATCTCACGGGTCACAAACCTGCTATCTCATAGGGTCAGGATGCTACTAACTCATGAGTCAGGAACATGATATCTCACGGAATCAGCACTCACCTGCTATCTCATAGGCTAAGCCATCTTACGATTTAACCCTCTCATGCACTAACAAGTCTCATGAGCTAAGCCATCTCACGGCTAAACCCTCTCATGCGCTTAGCTGTTTCACGAGCTAAGCCACCTGCTATCTCATGATTAAGACCCTGCACTCTCACGTCTTAACTGTCTCATGGGTTAAGCCACTTCACGGCTTAACCATCTCACATCTTGACTGTCTCACGAGTTAAGCCACTTCACAGCTTAACCATCTCATGTCTTAACTGTCTCACGGATTAAAACCCTGCAATCTCATGATTAAGACCCTGCAATCTCATGATTAAGACCCTGCACTCTCACGTCTTAACTGTCTCATGGGTTAAGCCACTTCACGGCTTAACCATCTCACATCTTGACTGTCTCACGAGTTAAGCCACTTCACAGCTTAACCATCTCATGTCTTAACTGTCTCACGGATTAAAACCCTGCAATCTCATGGGTAAAGATCTTGCACTCTAATAGCTTATGCCTTCTCGCCTACATCTTTACGTATTATACACTTGTTTATTGCTCACCCCACTAAAACCCTTCTCATCACTATAACACACACACTATATCAACAAAAAATTAAAATTAAAAAAAGAAGAAGAAGAAAGAAAAAGGAGAGAAGACCACATGCTCTCACCAATCATCATGACTGACTCTTTAATCAATGTTAGAAATGTCGACATTTGACACACTTGAACCGCAAGTCGCAGAAGCTCTGGCTGTCACATAGGCAAGTGCCTTAGGGTCACCAATGAATTAAAAAAATAGACCATCACGTGGTCCAAAGCTCAGCTATTTGGGACAATATGCATAGATGTTCCATGGTGGATCCATAATTAGCAAGGATGTACAAACTGTGCATGGGAAGATAACCATGCAGTACCATAGCCCAGAATATTTGTAGATTTTAGAGAATGCTAAAGTCAAGAACAAGCTGGAGAAGGAATGCCTTCCCCACACAATCAACACACAGTGTTGTGTGCTTAATATTTAAAGACTTATGACAAGGCCACTTAGCAGGGATAGATCACCAAGTGTTGTGTGCTTAATATTTAAAGACTTATGACAAGGCCACTAAGCAGGGACAGATCACCAAGGTAGATGGTACCACTGAACGGGTTCTCATCTCTGAAGATTTGATCCGTGAGGCCTTGCAGCTGCCACCGCCAATGAAGATTTATTCTCATAACTTCGAGAAAATTCCCTTTGATGCCATGCTCAAGAAACACTCATACAATTCAAATGGGGCTAAATACGATAACATATGAGATGAGGTGACAGAGAAAGCATGCCATGCCATGTCTCTCATTATTCATGTAAAACCCGTGGACAGATACAACAGGGTCCCTCTTAATAGGATTGCTAAGGTACATAAGGAGAAAAAGGAAGACTGGGCATGGTACATCCACAGGGAAATGGAGAACTACCTGAAGGCCCACCAGTCCAAAGTTTGCAAACCCTACTTGCTTACAAAGGTGCTAAGTCACGCTGCAAAGCTTCCCAATCCAGAATTAGTGCCAGAGGAGCAGGTACAACAAGAAGCACAAGTACTTATCTTTGGTGAGCTACAAGAAGGGCAAGCACTACTGCTAAAGGACACAAAAGAGATAATGAAGGAACTAAAGAAGAGTAGAAGAAAGAATATCGACAAGAAAATGAGGGGTATCATACCTGGAGTCACTGAGGAGTGAGAATGCCTAGAAGCAGAACTAGCCAAGGAAAGAGCTTCTTATCAAGAAGTGGTGGTGCAAAAGGAAGCCAAGGGTATAAGCTTATCAAAAATTTCGAGGGTTGAAGTATCTCAGCAAATACATCCTCCTAGCCCAACTCAAATGGTCTTCAAGAACTTATCACTGCTTTGAAATTCAATTATATCAAATCAGTATGCATCAACAGAGATTAGTGCAGAGAAAGCCCCAAAGAAAGACGTGCTGCAAGGAGATGTGCACCAAAGGAAAGAAGCAACTTTAGCACATCCGAAGGTCCCAGAAGAAAGCCAGGAAGAAGACAAGAAAAAACGAGACAAAGAAGCCACAAGCCCAAGCAAGAGATGCTGACTGGATGATGAAGACCAGATCCCCGTTGATCCTTTCTAGAATAATTTGGATGTAGACCGCTTCCTACAAGAAATTGTGGAGGGCTTGGACAACTTAATGCAATTACGATTATGGGATTTAGAAGAACCCATGTCAACTAGTGCTTCAATCTGGGAACATGAACAAAGAGTATGGCGCTGCCATCTATTGACTACACACATGCTCCGAGATCGAAACAGTACTCTCTGGAAGCAAGTCCATGAAGTCAGCGAGTACAAATGCTCCAAGAACAAATGGCAGTTGTATCACATAAGGATGTTATCCTAAAGGGATTAAAGGCTACAAAGAAGAGCAAGAAGCAAGGTACGAGGTCTTAGAGAGTAACAATCAAGTCCTCAGCCAAACAATTATATAGAGGATTGAGGAGAATACAGAACTAAAGGCTTAGGTGGAGCAAGCCAAGGAACAACTTCAAAGAGAAGAAGTAGCACACACAAAGGAACAAGCACAACAACATGCCCAACAGCTTCACAATAAGCTAACAAAAAGGCAGAGGATTTCACAAAGACCATAGCTACAATAAATTAAGCCCTCGCATCTGCTAACCAAAAGATACTTCATCTTCAAGCTGAAAGAAACAGGCAAACAAAGCACATGCAAAAAAAAGTAAGAACAGTAAATGAGATGCTCAATGCCAAGTCCTTGGAAATGGAACATTAAATGAGATGCTCAATGCCAAGTCCTTGGAAATGGAACAAATTTCCATGAGCCATAAATAGGAAATGGACCAACTCACTCAGCAACTTAAGGACAACCAAGTATTGGTAGCAGAAAGTCTTAAGAGGATTGAAGAGGCTCAAGGATTGGAAGCATCAGCAAGAAGAGCACAGGAAGTGACCACACACATGTTTGAGGACTTTGATGTGGCTAGAATGGTTCAAGAAATGGCAATATCCGATCTTCTCTCAACCAAAGACGCAAGGATACAAGAATTGGAGCTGGCAGTTAGAGAAAGAAACAAAAGACAAGAGCCAACAAATGTGTGTGTGTGTTCAACTCTCCCTCTCCCATGCATTCTTTTTAATTATAGTGAGCACCCAGTCACATATGGTAGTTCTCTAGTTTAGACAGTTTATGGTGTTGGTGGCTAGATGTTTAGAAGGTAGCGTATGTAGACTTAGCACTATGCCAAGTAGAATGCATGCTTGTGTATGCTATGTGACCACGTTAGTGAGCGTTGGATAGTAAACCAAGGACACATTATTGAGTGGATAACAAACCAAGGGACAGCAAACTAAGGACACATTGGTGAACGTTGAGGAACAGTAAACCAAGGACACACTGATCGAAGGTTATGGGACTTGTTTTGTTTAAGGGGAGCCAAGACAGCCTTGTATGGCCATTTAGGAGCTGCACTAAGTCATTACAAGTCTTTGTGGTAGTCTAATATAGTCCTAATTTGATGATATGGTTGGTTGGTAATTTTGGACCATGGGTTTGGCACCAACATGGGTTTGGCACCAACATGGCCGACGTATGTCCATGTTGTTCTCGGACTATGCTTTATATAGACTAGTTTGGTAGTCTTTGCTCATCATCGAGCTCATTGTGTTCAAACACTTTTGGACCATGGGTTTGGCACCAACATGGCCGACGTATGTCCATGTTGTTCTCGGACTGTGCTTTATATAGACTAGTTTGGTAGTCTTTGCTCATCATCGAGCTCATTGTGTTCAAACACTTTTGTAAGCAAGATATCCTCCATCTAGAGTCTATCTAGATTGCTATCAAAGCTCCTTACCCAGAGCAAATGGGTGGACGGATCACCATCTTGTAATCAAAGTTTATAAGCAATAATATTGTTTGCTCTCCACTTCTTTCTGTAATTCATTCCTTTATATTGTGAAGATCCTACTTCCACTATTGTGTTTGCTTACAATATTTACGCAACCTAATTTAAATATGTGCCAGCATAGATGGGTGGAAACTCTGCAAGTGTTTAACTTTGAGATTAAATATGGGCCCCTTAAAGAGAATGTTGTAGCAGATGCCTTAAGTAAAAAAGCCTCTCTTTTTATAGTATCTATGGTTTACCGTACATCTTTTGATATAGTTGATATAGTGAAACCATGAAGCCTACAAATCCTCATGTTTTGTAAAATCAAATATACAAAAGGAATCTCTCACATGTCTCAATAAATATATATACATCGTCAATAAATATGGGGATGACGCCCAAAATGAATTAATAACACTTGTTGCAACAAAATCAAATAATATTTATTGATACTCAAAATGTGAATTAATGGCACTTGTCACAAAATCAAATAATATTCATCAACACTCATAATCGATTATCTCAAAATATTCATGACCACCACCAGCTCTCTCCAGTATCGAATCCAATGATCTACACTTATATTAACTATGTTAATCAATTAATTAATTAAAAATACAAATAGCCATACGAAACTCATAACATTAAGACAATGTAGCTAATACTTACACGCGTGTACGGATTCACCTGCGTACACATAAAGTAACCTACGATCGCTTGAATTTAGAAATGCGTCCCAATCTAAACTTGTCTAGGATAATTCATAAATAATGAGAAATGTAAAAATATACATATTTCATGAATTAACTCCTCATACCATGTCTCGAGGAGGGTGACAAAAAACTTTCCTCAGTTGTCACAAAATCATAAATAATCATTATATGAGTGAGCTAGTATGAATATAAGATACAATCAAGGATGAATAGGCAGCCAAGGACATGATCAAGTTGTAGTTGAGATTCTTTGATAGAGTGGCCTTTATACTTGACTAAATATCAATTATATTTAATCAATTGTCAGGTAGCCATTAAGATTCTTCGATGGAGTGGCCTTTATACTTAACTAAATATCGATGGATAAATATTATCTTTTCTTGTTGTTGTCTAAATTCCTAAAACAAAAAGGGTTAATAATATAAGAATATATTCAATAAAATAATATATAAGTATTATGAATTAGTTTGATGCTAGAATGATATGTGAATAAAAAATTAGAGTAAAAGAAATGTCATCTTCAATGGGTGATTTATGTGCTATAAGTAAAAGTGTTGTTTTATAATCCTCTAAAAACATGCATCTTGAGGTATGGACCAAGTAACAATGTTCTCGACCGTTTTTGGATCTACCTAAATACCAAATAATATGGCCGAGATATTCGATCTTATCCTGAAAGAAACTACTCTTTTCAAGATTAAGGTAGAGTTCGTTCTCCTTTAAGAGTGTGAATACTAACTCTAAATGTTTTTCATATTCTTCAATGCTTTTACTAAAAACTAGTATATCCTCGAAAAATACAACCACAAAGTTTTGATGTTTGAGGAAAATCCAATTCATCATACAACAAAAAGTTGCAGGAGCATTGGTAAAGTCCAAAGGGCATACCCAAGAATGATTGGTTTGTTTTCGGAATGTTGTTTTGTACACAGCTTCATCAACAATAAATGAAGTAAGCAATAAAAGTTTCTTATCTGTCACTCGTATGTTGCATATGATATATAATTCGTCTCGAGTCATTGCTCATGTTCAAGGTAGTTAATTCAACCCTTATGCAATGGAAGAGACGAGTTTTCATGATCCAAGATCCGGATGACAAGCAAGAGTTCGTCAAACCCAAAATAAGTGATGTTCGATAGAAATAGCTCGCCCTTGTGCTAAAATTTGAAGGTGAAGCAAATATGATGCAAAGCAAGCTTAATTTTTAGCTTTTTTTGAGTCGACGGACATTGCTCACAGGAACATCCTCTTACACTTGTCCAAGAGATTATGTTAAAAGGCCGATAGATGTGAAATGAGCCAAATGTAATAAGTTTTAAAGAGACTATGGGACCCAACCCTCACTTAGGCGATTGGTTAATCTAGCTTAATGCAAAATTAAACTTTTGTAAAGCTTACTGTAAGCCATGATATGCGCCGATTTGATGGAGAGGATGGTATGATGTTTTTACATATTTTCAACCTCCTTTGCATGGGTATTCACATAAGATCAAATTCCGTTTATGACGAAGAGAAGCAGCTTATTATTAAGCCTTTTAACCTTCCAAGGCTACTCCTTCACCCTTTCAACCAAAGGCCATAAGTTGGCTTCTTCTTTTGCCAAAGATCCTTGAGCTTTTCCCTTTCCCTTGTTTTTTTATGATGTTGCAAGCTTTGCAGGCTTTTTTAGGTTCATGTGATTTCTTTGCCTTTTACCAATTTGCTCCAAAATTCATAGAGAGGCTTCTTACTCCATTAACCACCTTCCAAAAATCAAAATTTTGATTTTTTTGCACAATTCTCCATGTTCAAATTCTTTCTTTGACTCTGATCGTGCTCTAATATCACTGTCAAGGATCTTTGTACATGGAGACTTTGCAATTACCGCACTCTCTTCCAAGATAAGGATCGAATCAATAAACTATGAACAAGATAAATTTTAAATTAATATTTTACCCAAACTTATGCACAAATTGGCCTAAGCCATGTAAAACCAAAATGTAGCTCGCATGCATGTGACTAGAAATAATAATATGGTAAGTACCTAAGTTAGCGTTCTCCCTCAAGCGCCATCATCGTTCATTTCATAGCATATACTCATAAAATCCACAATGTTAGATATCAATCAATTGGACTCACTACAACAATTAATTCTAACATGTGCTAATAATTGGACTCACTCACAATTGCATGTGTCATAGAATTAATTGGACTCACTCAATAATCAATTCGAGAATCAATTGGACTCACTCAACAATCAATTCTCACATATAGCATGGAATAAGCACAAACACATGAACACAAGGTCACCCATGATACTTTGTTAGTAGGCGTGCAAGCATATACTCACAATATGTATTAAATTGGTGTCACCCAAGATACCTTTGCTAAGTATAATGACACATCAAGCATCCACAATGAATCATAGAACTACATGTAACACTATCAGTGGTGTAGCCCTAGAATGAAAAAGAAATCACATGTAACTCTATCAATGGGTTCAAAGAAAGAAGCTCTAGCATGGTACCTATACTCCAATCTCCTATCCTTCATGGCACTAAGCAACATGCAAACAGTATCACCCACCATTGTGCATGTCCACCACATGTAATGATGCCAAAATCCACCACCTGGGCCAGAGAGCTGGCTGTAGATAGAGATGCACACTCTTTACCCTAGTTCCCTTAGGGACCCGTCTTGCAAGTACCAAAAAGTGTACCTACATCCCGAGAGAATCTTCTCATAGCATTGAATACGACTCATTGTGAGATGATTCTCTTGAATGAATAGGATATGTTAACTTTGGCGTCCACTAAGGTGCACCGAAGCTCCTCTCAGTCAACCATGTTCTATCTACAACAATGGGTACCCCCAAGACCTCAAACATTCCAAGATGTGGCTAAGATCTTTGTGGTTAACAGGTTCAGTAAGCAGGTGCACTTCATTCCAATGCATAAGAATGAATATGTCTAAGATCGTTGTGGCCCAAATTTTCAACCGTCATGGTATGCCAAGACTATTGAGGAGGATAGAGATGCTGGAATCACAAGTTCATTTTGGTGGCCATTGTTTTACAACATAAAATCGGTGAAAACAAGGCCCTGTTGCGCTGTATACAACACCTACTTATCTAAGCACAAACCTTATTATTATTACCAACGCAATTCGCTACCAGAAACCAATGTTCCTTTGTTCACAAAACAAACGTGGATCTAGTCAAAGGTTAAGCAATCAAGCTTCCCTACGATGGTTTAGATAACCAAGACAAAGCCCATGCCCCACAAGGACACAACCCCACACGTGTCGCAAGTTAGATCTCATTTTAATGGTGGTTCCTGAACAATGAATGGGTTGTACTCATGCATGAACTGAATGCCTTAAAGATGACATCGCCACCAAGGATGCCATTGTATATGTGTGTCTATCTAAGCCAAGCCCCACAAGGACAGGCCCACACATGTCACACAGGCTAAATCTCATTTTAATAGTGGTGCCTAAACAATGAATGGGTTGTAATCATGCATGAACTGAATGCCTTAAAAATGACATGTTGCCACACCGAGAATGCCATTGTATGTGTCTATCTAAGTCATACATCACACTACATCCCCAAATTTTGTGCATCAATATTTTTGGCCCTTAAAAAGTAAAACACAAACTATACAATGTTCTAGGTTATACTTGTAGGGTAAATTTTCCACAACACTTCACTAGCTATTCTTTGGATCAACCCGCTACTATAGTCTAACATTGCCACCGGCATGCATTCCTGTAGCAACAATATTGATGTACTAATCATTTGTGAGTCTCGATATCACCAACTCGAGAACCAAGGTGGAAATGTACGTAAGGTACGTACGAATCAAGTACGTAAGGTACGAGCTGAGATTTTGAGGTACGTTAAATACGTAAGGTACGTAAAAACATAAAAAAAATATACTATATAGTGTATATATATACATAAAAACGAATGAATAACTGCAAACTTTAAATTTGAAAAACAATTCATTTCTAAACAACACAATTACCAAAATGAGAGCTTTCAGTAAACAAAAGCATAAATAGGTTTCACGAAATGGAATCACTCAAACGTTCAGTACACATTAATAACATGGGTGACATACTATAAGCAATCAATCAAAATTTAAAAGTTAAAAGTCAGTTCACTTTCTAGAGAAGCCAAAAAATAATAGTTCTAGTCACTAGTGTCACTATCAATGCACATTGCAGAGCGCTCAATGATCAATCCACTTCATCACCATCAGATGATGAAGAAGATAAAGATTCAAGACCTCCATCTGTCAACATGTTTCCTTCGCTATCATACTCTAGCTTTGCAATGGCGGTGACCGCAACGGCTAGCAACGCATCATCATCATCTCTCGTTGCTAAGCTGTTAGTAACAAAAGTATATGCATATTGTGCGATAAAACACACAAGTTAAACAAGAAAGCGCATGTATCCTCACCTACTTGGGTGTCCCCAACGTGTGGAGACGGCTAAAATCACCGACGACAGCTGGCCTAGGGTTTTTTTTGGCCCAAAATGTTTTTAAAAACTGCCACATACAGCCAATTAGGTGATAGCTCAAGTGGTGAAGGTGTTTGCCTAGGACCAAAAGGTCGTGGGTTCAAAACCGCCCTTGGTGCTTCCTCGGTGGTATCACCTGCAGGTGGATAAATAAGCGCCTACGGGCGGGGAAAATGTGGTAACTATGGGAGATCTTGGGCCAAAGGCCAGTTGGAGGGGAGGGGAGGAAAAAAAAACCAAAAAACAAAAAAAAAAATCTGCCACTTCCGGATCCGTACCGTACACTAAAACGTACCTTATCATAAGGTAAGTACGTACAGATGCAACCTTGTCAAGAACTGATCATTTGTGAATCTATATATCACCAATCTCTTCAAAGAAATGGAAAATAATGACGTATCGATCATTTGTCAGTATAGATATCACCAATCTCATGGTTCCAATCACATAAAAATTGGTATAGCTTACTTGTTTGATCTCCAAGCTTACCATAACTCAGCATCTGCAGTTTATATGTGTTCATGCTTTGAGATCTGCAAGGATATCTTCCAATAGTGTGTGAAGTGATGAGAGGCCAGCCCTGTAGGGGTTAGGAGTGTCGTCTTGGAGCACTTGTAGCCCACCTCCTTGATGGGTTTGCTGGAGCTGTCATAAGGGTTAAGCAGCAAGGATTGTGGAGCAACATCCAAATTTATCAGCTTCTCAAACTGTACCATTTGATTCTCTTGCACCCCATAGTCAGTTCTCGTCATCAGCACGTTGTGTTTGTAGATTCACTTCTCTTCTGCATCCTCTACAAACCTTGAAAGGCCTTCCTGATTGTCTTCCACACACGTGGTGAGACCATCAAGCCCACATCCTAGTACATGTTGTGGGCCCTCAAGTGTGCACCTGAAAAAAAGAAAAAGAGAGAGAGCAGTAAGGCCTTAGGGTCAAGCCAGCTCCCCAGAGGAGAACATTAGATTCATCTGGACCTACCCCACACACACATTCTGCAGCTGCTGGGAGGGCCATCAGGGGAGCTCACAAGTCATGCAAGAGTGGAACCCCGCTTTTCTCCACACCTGAAGCACAGGACCCTCTGACCAGAGGAGACGGAGGCATCATTTGTCATCACAGGCCCCAGTGTGGCAGGTAAGAATGGTTTGGACGACAGAAACACGATCCAGGCAGCGTAAGCTGATCTGCGAAGATCTTGGTGTGCTGCATCATTCATCTGATGCTTCTTGCCCTTAACTTTTTCAATAGATCAAATGTTCAAAGTCATGAGCTAGAGCCAATGGGAGGGTAGCCTAGCGGTGTGGGTTTGTGACCAGGAAAGGGGAGGTTCCAAGTTCAAATTCCCGCAGGCTCCCCAGCGGCATCTGAGCTGATTTGTGGCCATAATTGTACCGCCATTGGGTGAGAGATCAAGTCACCTTCAGGTGGGCAAGTTGCTACTACAGAAGGATCTACTCAAAGTGGGTTTGGTTGGGGGGGGGGGAGTCGTGAGCTCTATAGAGCTTGTCTCGGCTAGAGTGCTTGAGATCTTTGACATGGCATGTAAGTCTATTCTATCCAGATAAATGATCTCTAATTCCCACAGTTGCCTCTTGGACAATAGCTCATTCTTCTGCCTCGTTGTCTTGTCTCGGTCATGGCCACAAGCTTCCTTCAGCTCTTCACAATGCTGGAAACAAGCATCTCGAACTGCTGCTGTTTGCCCTCATCAAGCAACTACTTTGCCCTCTTCCCAAGCCATATTTTGTTTCTCTTGGTGTAGCTCCCGCTGCCTTCCGGGAGCCAAGGCATCTGGTATTTTGCTCAGCATGTTGCTTGGCAAGAGCAACATGCTAGAGGGCTTGAGATCTTTGACATGATATGTAAGTCTAGGTTCTATCCAGATACATGGTCTCTAATTCACACAGTTGCCTCTTGGACAATAGCTCATTCTTCTGCCTCATGCTGTTTTTTGCCCTCATCAAGCAACTACTTTGCCCTCTTCCCAAGCCATGTTTTGTTTCTCTTGGTGCAGCTGCAGTTGCCTTTCGGGAGCCAGGGCATCTTGTATTTTGCTCAGCATGTTGCTTGGCAAAAGCATGCTAATCCAATGCAAAATGTTCCACTTGAAGCTTCTTTAATAAATCCTTGTGGCTTATCCCGAAACGTCCTAATGCTTGTGTATCGCGTCATCACATATCTGAGAAGTGCATATACAGTTCCTGGCACCACCACCAGCAGGTAGGCTCTTAACATGACATGAAGTTGCAGACATAAAGCTTTGCTAGGCTCCTTATAAGCACCTACACACATTATCTACCTGTGTACATTATAAACATCCTGCCATGTGAGTGCATCGCCATAAATGTTTTGACATTAGCACATAACATGAAGCATGATCAGGACCTAATTGAACAGCTCGATTGAAGGAGTGTTTTGCTAGCTTCATATTACCATGTGTGCAGCAGTTCATAAGCAAAGCCATCCACCCAAAAATATCTGGTAAAACTGGCATAGTCTGAAGCAGATATTCAGACTCTTCCAAGTACCCAGCACAACCAAGAAGGTCGATCAAGCACTTATAATGCTCTATGCTTGGTGCAATCCCATGGCTTTCCATCATGCATTTGAAGGAATGGCAGCCCTCTTCAAATGTTCCACTTGAAGCTTCTTTAATAAATCCTTGTGGCTTATCCCGAAATGTCCTAATGCTTGTGTATAGCTTCATCACATATCTGAGAAGTGCATATAGACACAGTTCCTGGCACCACCACCAGCAGGTAGGCTCTTAACATGACATGAAGTTGCAGACATAAAGCTTTGCTAGGCTCCTTGTAAGCACCTACACATATTCTCTACCTGTGTACATTATAAACATCCTGCCACGTGAGTGCATCGCCATAAATGTTTGACATTAGCACATAACTTGAAGCATGATCAGGACCTAATTGAACAGCTTGATTGAAGGAGTGTTTTGCTAGCTTCACATTACCATGTGTGCGGCAGTTCATAAGCAAAGCCATCCACCCAACAATATCTGGTAAAACTGGCATAGTCTGAAGCAGATATTCAGACTCTTCCAAGTACCCAGCACGACCTAGAATGTCAACCAAGCAATTATAATGCTCTATGCTTGGTGCAATCCCATGGCTATCCATCATGCATTTGAAGGAATGGCAGCCCTCTTCAAATGATCCAGCATGACAATATGCTGAAAGTAAGCTAGTATACATGAGATCACTTGGCTGTAAGCCTTGTTGTTTCATGCCTTGAAGATACTGCCCAGCTGTTGAGCACTTGCCATGTTCAGTATACCCTGCTATGAGCGTACCCCAAGCCACCAGATTTGAACTTGGCAGTTTATCAAATACTCTGAGTGCATCTCCTAAATTTCCACATTTAGCATACATTTCAACAAGCACACTCCCAATTGTTAGCTCATTTTGGAGCCCCATTTTGACAATCTGATCATGTAGCAACCTGCCCAACCTCACGACTCCAATGCTACCACAAGCTTGCAAAACACACAAGAATATAACTCGGTTTGGTTTTATGCCTATTCCTTGCATTTCAACAAAAAGTTCTAAGGCAGGTAAGCCATGCCCATGGTCCACAAACCCTGTGATTAATGCACCCCACGACACTACATTCTTGTTCGGCAGTGCTCGAAATGTTTTGTATGCATCCTCTAAGCTGCTGCATTTAGCATACATATCAATAAGGCTGCTCCCCACGACCACATCAAGATCAAATCCAGACCCGATCACTTCCGCATGTATCAGCCTGCCTTCTTCTACCACTCCTATGTTGCAACAACCTTTCAACATACATGAGTATATGAAACCGTTTGGCTCCACAGCATCCTGTTGCATCTTGTTGAAAAGTTCAAGAGCACCCCATCCATCTCCTTGCTGAGCATATCCAGCAAACATCGCTCCCCATGACACCACACTTCGATTTGGAAGGTTGTTGAACACATTGTGTGCTTCATTCAAGCTGCCGCATTTGGCATACATATCAACCAGGGCATTTCCGACAACCAAATCTAATTCAGCCCCATTTTCGACGATTTGCTGATGCAACAGCCTACCCTGTCCAACGACTCCAGTACAGCTAGAGGCTTTCAAGATGCATGTGTACGTGGCATTGTTGGATTCTGTACCCTTCTGCTGCATTTGGTGATATAAATCCAGAGCCCTCTCACCTTCTCCGAATATGGTATGAGCTAGAATGATTGCATTCCAAGTGAAGACACTTGGTTTTGAAACCTTGCAAAACACTTGGTTTGCCTCCAGCAAGCTACCACTTGATGAAGCAAACAGCCGGATAAGATGGTCGCCTAGGACAGCAACTGAATCAAGGCCATGGGTGATCATACAAAGGTGTACTTGTCGGGCAGCTGCAAGGTCTTTCTTTTGGGTGCATTCTTGCAAAAGGCCATATACCATGTCCCTTAGTACAGGCAACCCATTTTGGTTCATGAAAATAATCAAAAGGCTTCTCTAAATATGCAGAGAACCCTTGTAGGTACATGCAAATAATAGGCTTCTATACAGAGAACCCTCGGTATAGGCAACAGTGCATGTGAATGATATCTGCATAAACATAGATGGATCCATGTGAAAGATAATGTTCTCTGTACCTACATAGATGGGTCCATGTGGGTCCATGAGAATGATAATATTTTCTGCACATAAATCAATGGATCCATGTGGGTAATCTTGTGGATCAATGAGAATGATTAAATAGAAACCCCATGCCATGCACAATATTCTTCTGCACAAACATAGATGGGTCCATGCAAATGATGATATTCTCTGCACCTACATGGATGGGTCCATGTTCGCCAATGAATGTTTTCTGCGCATACATCAATGGATCCATGTGGGTAAAAACAGGTTGCCAAATGTGCACTCATAGACACGTTTTCCATAGGAGTTGCTACATACATACATCAGACTTGTCATTCAAAGGAATATCAAAGAAACCTAGCACATCTGCGATTGTACAAACAGACTTTAATTTCCCATTGATGAGGCAGAGTAACATACAGAGGCAGAGAGAAACCTGGTTTAGGATTGTCAAAGCCTCAATGAATTGCGTCTCTCTCTCTCAAAGTAGCGCTCTAAACGTAAACAGCCTACTTGCCCGCGTGACAGGATCGGTTTTCAATTTTCTCTTTCTTTTGATCTTTTTCTTTTTTCTTGTGTACTGATTATTTTTTTTAAATATTGAGAGAGAGAGAGAGAGAGAGAGAGAGAGAGGGGGGGGGTACTGAATTTTAGAAGTAGTTCATGCCATTTCGGGTCCACGCAAACTTGGTTCCTCCTAATGGGATACATTGGCTCACAAGAACCCAATTTTCATACAAGCACTAAAATAACTAACTTCGCGAATCATCTTGGTCTTCAATTCTACTTATACTGATGAAATTTTCATCCATTTTTTACGCAAGCACTAAAACAACTAACTCCGTTGATCATCTCAGTCTGCAATTCTATTTACTAATAAAATTTCTAAAATCAATTTCTTTTTACACAAGGCAACATTTTAGCTCCATCGCAGCATTTCATTAATTGAGTTAGCCTTGCATGGAACACCTCTACACCATTATTTCTTCATAAGAAGTTTCTTATGAAGTTTCTCACAAGTACTAAGTTGCCTCTTGGGCTATAGCATGGCCCTTCAACACACAAGGCATGTGCCACACCGTGTGTGTGGTGAGTGAAGCAAAGGTGCATCAAAATAGTTGAAACCACAACCTGGAAGCTAAGGATCATTCATGTGATCCAATTTCATATCTCCATTAGAGTTTGAGAGGACTTTCCTGATTTCAAGAACTGATTGCTCTCCTCATCCGTGAGGAGATGAATATTGGGGAAGGTTCATCCTCTAAAAATTCACATGAGCATGCCTTCTACTCATATACACGTAGAGGTAGAGGCAAATCCTCATCTAGAGGACATAGTGGTAGTGGATTTGGAAATCAAAACCAGAAACAACAACAAAATCACTCATATAGGTAGAAAAGGCCACTCTAGAGGTAGGGGGAGCTAGAGAGGCCAAGGTGATTGGCAAAGAAATCAAAATACAAATAGCATGGAGTGTTATTACTGTGGCAAACTAGGGCACATTGCAAAGGATTGTTATAAAAATCAAAATGATATCAAATTTGGAAAGTCATAGAGTAAGGCAACCAAGTGATGGACAGAAGTGAGCAGTTGTTTGTGATGCAACACATACTCAGAAAAGTGTAGGTTTACTTCATGAAGGAGAAAAGTGAGGTATTTGCTCACTTTCAGAAATTTAAAGCCTTGGTTAAGAAGAAAAAAGGTATGAAGATCAAATACCTAAGATCGGATGGTGTGGGAGAATATTTCTCCAAACGAATTCAGTGGTTTCTTGAGAAATCAGAAAATCAATACAATTACACTTCATAATAGAATGGTGTTGCAGAAAGGAAAAACATGCACATTGCAGAAGTTGCTAGAATATGTTAGATTTTTTGGGTTGAAGTGGCAGTAATATTTACATCATAAATAGGAAACCCACTATAGCTATTCATGGTATAATGCCTGAACAAAAGTTTAAAGGTATAAAACCAGATATGTCTCACTTGAAAGTGTTTAGATGTATTACATATGTGCATGTTCTTGATGAAGTGAGAACCAAGTTGGATCCAAAGAGAAATGCATCTTCTTATTAGTTATGCTTTGGGGCAGAAAGGTTATAGATGCAAGCAAGTAGAGATGTTGGCTTTGATGAGATGAGTAACTAGTATGCACTAGTGAAGGCAATTGAAGATGTAGATGTAACAAATAATGATACTATCCCACATGTAGAGCAATAATCACACAAGTGTTGATTAGACCTAGAGTCTCTTCTAGCAATGGATCCAATATTAGTCCATGGCTAGTGCTGATTGGACCTAAAGAGTCCTCTAGCAGTTATGTTAGAGTCCATGGCTAGGTAGGTTGAGGATAGATGCAAGGAATGTAGATGCATCATCTCATGGTACTACAAGTGCTAGTACACATGTATCCTACAAAGGGAATGAAAATGTAAATCCCTGAGTAGGTCAACCTTTTGTGCCTTATCTATCAGCATGTCACTCTTATGTGGATGGTGATTCTAGTGGCTCTGAGCAAAGCCTTGTTAACCATCTCATTCTGGCTCTCGAGGGATGAGGATTCGATAGAGGATATGGGGTTAGGATTAGGGTTAGAAAATAAATTAATAACAAAGGAAAGGGAAGTAAAAGGAAAAAAGCTGAGGATTATTACTCTCTCTCTCTCTCTCTCTCTCTCTCTCATACACACACACACACGCACGCACGCACACACACACATACATGCCCAACTACTCCGACTGCGAATGAAAGTGTTCCATGTGTAGTCGTCATACTTTTTTTCCTGCAAATATTTTTTCTACACTTTTTGAATGACCGGTTAGCTCATGTGCAAAAATGCCACTGGCCAAGTCACTTTTTGGCCGGAGGTAGTCATGTGCAAATTGTATCTCTGTGTGGCTCCTTATTCCTACAGCTACTTACAAAGGTGGGCATTTCATCTCTTTCTCTATTGTAGCTGCGGGCTATGGCGGGGATCCCTTAAACCCGCACCCCTTCCTACTGTGCCTTGTGATAATGAGCTTGATTGTGTGCCCTATCCCCTCCTTCTCTCAATCCACCAATGGGTTATCTAAACATTTGATTTCTCCATTTATTTTAGTGGTTATTGTTTGATAATGTATTTCTTTAGCATTCAGTGAGTCACAGTGCACCAGGGAGTGACAATGAGGCATCGCCCCAGGACTGATAGTGATTACTCTCCATCCAAACCACACCCAAGACTCTTAGAGTGGATGGCAACTAATAGATCTTCTATGACTAAGAGTCCCTTCACAATCATGTATCTCTCGTCACAGTCCTGTGAATGGTCCCAACCATTGGCATTCTCCACGATGTGTGCAGGTAATGAAGTCTTGTGTAGAAGTAATATAGATGCAATTTATTTGCCCTCGACTTCTCCTTTTCTTAAAATGCTAAAAATACATATATATTCTTATCTATAGTGCTAACCTACTCTTTAGTTTATCTTTATCTTAAGTTATAGCAAATGAAACCTTGTGCATACATAAATCCTCATCAAATGTTCCATGACTTTAATAGCTCTCTTCTTCAATATACCCCCATGAGAAAATTTGGTACCATCCACCACTAATGTGTCTTTTGGCAATCTAAACAAAAGATTTATTGTAATACAATTTAGTATAAGGCCAACTCGAAGAAGCCAAAGCTCAAATTTTCAGTACAGTATACTTACCACTACTTCCACTCACGACTCAACAACTCGCACCATTAACCTCAAGCAATGAAAGCTCAAATTTTGAGTACAGTATACTTACCACTACTTCTTTCACCACTCACGATTCAACAACCCGCACCATTAACCTTAAGCAATAGATCTTGTTAGCTCACAATGGAGCTAAACTCACACACATAATGCTCAATGAGAACACAAGGGTGTAGAGTGTGAGGGAGAATGACTAGCTCAAAGGGGAGAGAGATGAAGCTCTCTAAAAGTACAAAGAAGAAAGTACAAATGAGAAGCAACCCTAAACAATGAATGTGGCTTCTTATATACTAGCTAACCCTAAGGTGTCTGTTCACACTTGATGGCCATGGGGAAAAACCAGTGGGACAAAAGTGCCCATGGTATCAGTATATGGTCTCACTGTACTACTACCATAAATATATAACAAACCCCCCTATAGTAAGAATGTGAGGTTTACATAGATCGCAGATTAGTCTCTGAAAGGGATGAGGCCCAAAGCTTTACGGAAGGCCTTAAACTTTTCAAATGATACCGCTTTAGTGAAAAGATCTTCCCACATTGTCATCTCAATTGCAATAGATAAGATTGCATGGAGTTTCTTTATGACATAGTGGTAGTGCACTTCAATGTGCTTGGTCCTGGCACAAAAGACTAGATTCTTGGCTACTACTATCATTGCACTTACATATATGTGTACATATATATATACATATACATATACATATATACATATACATACATACATATATATACATACATACATACATATATATATATTGAAAACTATAGTCACTAGCTATGTAATCGTATATGTAGTTTTTTAGTGTCACATCTATCCATAGTCCCTTTAGCTAAATCCATATCTATTCATGTATGAATCTATAGATGAGTTTCTAGAGGAGGTAAAGCGTATATCACTCACATAAGTATGTTTTGTTGGATATCAATGTTGCATCTTCCCAAAAGCAAGGTAGTATATTTGGCATATTTTAAGTAAATATCACTTAACAAATAGCAATATCACTTATTAGATAGCTGATCTTAAAAGATTGGCATAGAAGCAATCTTCACAAATTCATGGGCCTTGGGAAGGCAAGCCACAACAAAAAAGAGCACATTCATACAAAAAATTTCCCATTTGTATATAGGCATGTGAACATGAGGCAAAACCATCCACAAAAAACATTCATGCTATTGTTGGGGCAATGTGGTTCCTATAGCCTTGCAATGCCTACCTCAACTCTAGCTTGGTAAGTGCAACTTGAAGAACAAAGTTGTGCACTCGTGCATGAAATCCTAGCACTTGCAAGAACACAAAGTAAAAATGCTTGCATGGTATATACTTCTCATGCTTTGTCTCTCTTTGTGTGAATTCCATGCAAGTATACTTTTAGATACTATGTAATGTGCACTGCACATGTGACTCCCTTGGCAATGGAGCTCTTTGCATTTATATGAAATATATGAGCTTCATTTTATAGAATTGCACTCTCATGGACCACTTCACCTTGCAATTGTAAACCTCTCTCCATGCGCTCTTTAAAATCTTTTCCAATCTGGGACCCCCATCATGCAACCTGGCCATCTCTCCTCAATGGCCGCACATGGCAAGGAATTGCCATCTCTTGTTTCTTTGTACACCATGTACCAAGCATGATGCCTTTAACCTTCAAGAATGAAACATGCATTTATCAAATCGACTCTTTTTCGCAGAGTCAATGAGGTTCCCCTAACAACTTTCCAAGAACCTCGGGAGTATCCAAGAACCCCAATAATTAACTTATCCACCCTCCAAGTATGAGATGAATCTAAACCATAAAACCACACATATGGCTTTGTGACACCACGTGGATGTGCACCCTTACCTTTGAAGCAATTGATGGCACTCTAGAAAGCCTTCCTCCTTCTTGGTTATCTATGAGTGCACCACACCTAGATCTAGTTGGTATCAAATAACTAAATTAAGTAACATTTATAGATGGTGTTGTCCTTCTGATCACCCAATGCATGTCACATCATATTCAATGCATATAGTTGAAAAACAGATATTTGCATCTTTCCTTTACATCAAGCAATGCTTCCAAACCCATTAGCCCATCGACAATGTCTTTCCTAGCCATCTCCATACATTTTTGAATTCTGTTTATAATGTAAATATTAGAGTTAGTTTAAAAAAGGGGCAACATAAAAATAATGATTCACATATTAAAAGGATATTCGTGGAGTATTTTAGCTCCCTTCTTCTTTGTGCAAGAGGTGTCACAGACTCCAAGATATCTAAAAGCTCAAAATCCTATAATGGGTCAACCAAAGAACTTCCTTGGAAACTAGCATGCACATGACATCTTCACATATTCAAAGGATATTTGCAAAGTATTTTAGCTTAGCTTCTTCTTTGTGCAAGAGGTGCCATAGACTCTAAGACCTCTAAAAGCTCAAAATCCTGCAATGGGACAACCAAAGAACCTTCCTTGGAAGCTAGCATGGGCATGACAATATATTGAGCTACATTAACTTTAATAGTATTGCATGTTACTGAAGGACTTATCCGTGCACACTCTTTTACAAGATCTTTACTATTTGTAATCTTTGATCTACATTTCACTTTTGGAAAGGGTGGTGCTGATTGATATCCACAACAATGGATTACACAATGGGTAGTATCTTCCCTATGAAATGGAAATGGGTAGCAATAGAAGATAGTTGCATCACAAGTGGAAATACATTCTAGCTTCTCACCACAATGCTTACAAGATAATCTCCCATCCTCTTCTGTAATCAACAAACCATGACACGCACTCTTTTTACCTTTCCCATCCTCTTCTGTAATCAACAAACCATGACAGGCACTCTTTTTACCTTTCCTTTCCAAAGTTTTTTATTTGACTACTTTACCTTATTGAAATAAGGAGTTACAACACCTTAGGTGCCCACCACACTTGCTTCTTCTTACCAAACTTGGAAAAGAGTCCTTGGTGCATCATTAGGACTTGTTTGGGGTCTTCTTGGGCCCTTTTATTTGGACACTTAGTGAAATGCTTAAAATGCTAATCAAGCTTTGACCAAGCTAGTGGCCTAGGCCTGAAAATGCATTTTTCCTTTTCTACAAAAAAGAAAATAGGCCAAAAGGTAATCTAATCATTAGATCTTCTGTCCTTGGGAAGGAATATGGACCTAACTGCCTTTTTGTCTTGTAGTGAAGTACCTTTCACAAAGAATGTTTGAAAATTTTCATCACTTTGTTCCCTCCCTTTTTGGAGGTGCTGCAGATCCCACTCTCTCTACACTCTCTCTCTAAAACGCGTTTAGGGTGTTTTACTTGGGTAAGGGCTTCTTTTTCTCTCTCTAGGAGCCATGGCCTGCAGATCTGGACCTCCTACTCCATCATCCTCTCCACCAGCTCTCATGGAAGAGCTCACCATCCCCTCTTGTGAAGGTACAGATCTACACATCCTTGCAAGCTGAAGCTCTCCATCTCCATCACTAGCAAGCTCTCCATATCTATCATCCTCTCCACCAGCTCTCATGGAAGAGCTCACCATCCCCTCCTGTGAAGGTACAGATCTACACATCCTTGCAAGCTGAAGCTCTCCATCTCCATCACTAGCAAGCTCTCCATATCTATCTCCTCAAGGCCTCCATTTCCATCTCTATATCCATCTGCATCTCCTCCACCTCCATCTCCATCACCATCTCCATCTTCATCTCCTCCATCACCATCCACATTTCCATCCTCCACCTCCATCCTCCATCTCCATCATCTCCATCACCATCCACATTTCCATCTCTGTATCCATCTACATCTCCATCTCCATCACCATCCACATTTCCATCTCTGTATCCATCTACATCTCCATCTCCATTTGCTAGGTACAATGGCTCTACGGGACATCACCAACAAGCAATCAAAGTTTCGCTTGCACGTGGACTTAGACGAGGAGTATGCCACAATGCGAAGTAATCGAACGAAGGGATGTATTCCTGCTGAGGTGCTACGACTTCAAGGTGCAAAAGCCATTGATCTTTGGACTGATGGAAGCATTTATCCCCTTGATCCACAGACTGGTGCACCTCCCCCTTTTCGTAATATCACACAGGTCGTACGCTTCTTGGGTGATGGTTATAATGGTTTCTTAGGGTACTGTCAGAGGCTCTATTCTTTGTACTTGCAGGAACTCTCAAATCAAAATCACCTCAGGAAGCTTCTAAAATTATGCAAGGCAGAAAAGGAAGAATGTGCGTCAACTTTCATGGCCACAAAGGAACATATGCTGGCTTGAGTCAAGGATCTAGAGAAGGAGGATGCAGAGCAGAAGATGAAGCTTGATAAAGGTGTGGAAAGGAGGGATCGAGCTATAGAGAACTATCTCCGTCTTCGAAACTCAACTCGGAACCTTCGCCGACGTGTCGATCATTTCACTCACCTCCCCGTGGGATATAATGCAAGGCAGCGAAAGCGCAAGCCTCTGAGTCTTCTTTCCAAAGATGGGGGGGCTCGCAAGCGACGTGTGTGTCAAACAAGGTAATCACAGCTTCAAAACTAGCATTACATTCCTTTTTCATATAGTTATGTCATTGACTCTGAACTATGTGATGTCCAGGGAATGTGCTAAAGCAATATTAGGTTGTTCTAATACTGAGGAGTCTATCCTTGAGCACATTATTCCAGAGTAGAAAGTAATCAATATGATAACCAATCCAGTAAATGGTGCGTTGCGTGACAGGATTCAAAAGTATTTTCTCAAGGAATTCGAGCAGATTGTCAGTCCCGTTGACATGCTCACTGTGTGCGACACAGCAGGTATCAGTAAGGGATACAGGGCTTTGTATACTTGCATCACAGCACGTCTACGAGGCAAAGGAATGACACGATCTATACTTCCAACACCATACAGTATAGTTATGGCAAGGAAGTCAGCAAACAACAATATTGCCGACTTGCTAGGCGGCTACTACAGATAGGTGGATGGTAGCATGCCAATGTCAAATTCAAAAGATTTTGCTTACAACAAGTTTAACAATGTTTACGTCGAGGTGGAGGCGCTTCAACGAGCTATGATTCAGTTTTATGATATGACATTAGAGGAGACGGATGGAAAGGCTATATTTGTCCTCAAATTGGATGAATGTCAGGTTGTAAAGGGCCAAAGGGTGGAACGTACAAGTCTGACACTCATGAGCAGGGCATTGAAGTGAAAGAGCTTAGACGGCGAAGATGAAACAGGTGATGCGGAGAATAACTTGCACACAAAGCGACGCAAGCAAGATTACTTTGGAGTGCAGTCTGAGAAGAACATATGGTGGCAGGCGGCATGGACCCTTCCGCACGAGGACCATGACAGTCTAAGGTGGTACTTCACCCGTACAGGTATTCAAGGAGTGATACACAGGCAATCAAATGGTGAAGTCTTGCATGTGCCTGGCAGCACTGGTCACTTTGAAATAGAGTGGCACCTTGGTGGTGATCTCAAGACCCTCAAATGCATGTTGGGAACTAAAAGCGGTGCTAACACTTTGTTTCCATGCATCTTTTGTTGTCATCCAAGGATGCCAAGTGTCGCAGTGGGGAAGGCCAAACAAGCAACCAAGGTGAAAGGTCGTAAGCAGGCAAGTGCAAAGGGCTCAAATCAATTACAAAAAGGGAAGGGTATGCACGTCTGGCTCAATGGAATTATGAGCTGCAATCAAAGCAAGGCACCATCTCGCGCAGAGGAGGATGCTACTTGGAACCCTATTCTTTCAATTCCACTGTCGCGAGTACATGTGTGTACCTTGCACGCAAGACTTAGAATTCTGGACAAATTGTTGATGCTCCACATCAATTATGCTTGGAACATGGAGCCAGAGTCACGGCGAGAACAGGGCATCGAAGAGCTTGAAGTTGTTTTATCATCCATGGGGCTTCACGTAGGTGCTGTCACCCTCTCTAAGGATCGCAAAAACCCATCAAGTACCCAAGATAACCCTAATAAGATATGTATGGGTGGTGCAAAAGCAAGACACCTGCTCTCAAACTATGGTGAGGCTCAAAGCCATACACATTTTGAATTATGGAAGCAGATTTGTGATGTAACAACCTATCGAGGCAATGAGGCGACACTAGGATTGAAGCATGCACATGTGTGGGAAGCTTGTGATGAGATGATGAGGCTTCTTGAGCGCCCGTATCTTGATGAAGCAGAGATAGCTACATTCAAGACTTCGATTGACAGATTCACAGAAGAAATGATCAATGCTTGGGGGGAAACTCATATAACACACTACATGCATATTCTCTATGCGCACAGTTCCTTCTTTCTAGATGAATATGGGTCTCTTGCACTCTGGAGCAACCAAGGCATGGAACGATCACATTACCAAGCCAAGGCGGCCTATTTTAAGAACACGGGTCATGGCGGTGGCAAGGTTCGCAGCAATGCGTTTCAGGAAATGTTCAATTGGTTTTACCGTGCACTTACTGGGAGAAAGGCCCAAAAGCGAGCCAGAAATTTGTCTTTGAGGCGCAAAATCATGAAGGTGGTAGGTGCAAGGCGAAAGAGAAGGGTGCAATGCGTCAATGGCACGTGAAAGAGCGAGGCAATGGCACAGTGGTCGACTAAGAAATGGCCGCGTGTGGTTACCCACCCAATAATTCTTGTTCGCCACTTTTTGGCGCGTTCATTTTGTAAATTGACTTTTTTGTAATTTTGACCCCCTATAAATATCAGTGAGTTTTATAGTCATTTTTAAAAGTCTTGACTTGTGAGCTCTCTCTCTTCCTCTCCCCTTGACTCTCTCGCGCGCTCTCTCTCTCTCTCTCTCTCTCTCTCTCGCTCATGCACTAATATCTCACGCACATGGAGCCCCCAAATGATCCTCCCTCCAATACGCAGGATGACATTTTCAAAGACCTTGGGCCCTTACCGGTGGCACATAGAACTGAAATCCCAAACATTTACCCACAAGCCCAAATAGATCTGGAAGCTGAGCGTGTGAGGCTTGAGCGAGAGGCCCAAGAAGCCCAAGAACGCCAAGAAGCGAAGAGATTACACAAAGAAGCAGAGGACATGGAGGCAGCTGAGAGAGCAAGAAAAGAAGCCGAAGAGACCGTCAAAACACAGGAGGACGAGGCAGCAAAGAAAGCACAGGAGGATAAGGCTGCCAAGAAGGCGGAAGAAGACGAGGCAGTTAGGAAGGCGGAGGCAGATAAGAAGGCTATAGAAGAAGCTCAGGCCACCACAAGCAACAAGAGAAGATTAGCATTCTTTGCTGCGGAGGAGGATTGGCTTAACAGAAAAGCTCACGGATTTGTTGCTGACCTGCGAATGGCCGGATACAAAGATGACACAATTTTGGAAGCGGCTATACAAAGTCTTCGAGCAGAATATACAAAGAGGAGAAATGAAGACACAGTAGAAAGGGAGCACCTGCCGAGCAATAGGATTCTCAATGCAATGCTAGACAGAGTCTTGGCTCGTGCACTTGGTAAAGGAAAGAGAAAACTCTCAGCTAAGGAAGTAGAAAATAAGAGACAGAAGCTTGAACGACAAGCCAGGGCAGCAAACACACGGAGGCTTCGTGAGGAAAAAGAAAGGAAAGATGAAGAGGAGCGAGTAAGGAAGGAGGCAGAGCAGAGACCAGCTCAGAAGACTCCATCTGCAAAGGCAAAGAAAACTCCAACACCTGCAAAGGCTAAGAAGGGAAAAACCATTCCTAAACGCAAAGAACCCCCTTCCGATAACTTCCAAGAGCAGCGACAAAAGTTTAAAAATGACACGCCAGCTTGGACTCGCCACGCGCAAGCACCACCGCCCCCAACAACGCAGAAGAAGCAAAGGTGGAGACCAGGGACAGTTGCCCTTAGAGAAATTCGCAAATATCAGAAGACCTGCACACCAATTATTCCGAAGGCACCTTTTGGGCGTCTCGTCAAAGAGATTATCCACGACCAGCGCCGGGATGTCAATCGTGTGCAAGCGGCGGCACTAGGCGCTCTGTAACAAGGTGCCGAGGATATTTTGGTTTCGCTTTTCCAAGACGCGGTTTTGTGCATGGTGCATGCAAAACGTGTCACTTTGAAGCCATCTGATCTTCATCTAACTAGGCGTATCCGTGGAGAGCAAGCTCTCTTTCACTAGATAGGGGAAGCCTTTGTAATGCAACAAATCCGTGTTTTGTAATCTCAATTTGATTAATGAAAAACCATGTCTATTTTCAAAAAAGTTATTTTCTATTGCAAGTGATTGTCGTCTTGTCAAGGTAATTGTAGTCTTTTGCATGTAATTGTTGTCGCTATGTACATTCGACCTCATGTGAACGCTCGTCTGCCACCGCCCGTCCGACTTTGGCTCGACTCGATGGGCCGATTTCTCCTGCGTATGGCCCCAAAAGGGTAGATCAGCTGTGCGGGGTGTGCCGGGGCCGGGGGGGGGGCGGTGGCTCGCGCCGTGGAACCTGTGTGCCACGGAGCGACTTTTGCCAGTTTGACCTGGGCTGTGCGGGGTGCGCCGGGGCCGAGGGGGGGTCCGGTGGTCGCGCCGTGGAACCTGTGTGCCACGGAGCGACTTTTGCCTGTGGCACACAGGTTCCATGGCGCGACCACCGGGGCCCCCCCGGCCCCGGCGCACCCCGCACAGCTGATCTACCCTTTTGGGGCAATACGCAGGAGAAATCGGCCCGTCGAGTCGAGCCAAAGTCGGACGGGCGATGGCAGACGAACGTTCACAAAAATTGATTGAAACATCATGACAGGACACGACAACAACATATAAACACATCAAGAAGATAAAACTTAAAATCAGTTTGAAAAACATCTTGATGTCATTAATTGTTTGATTTTCACAAAAAGCAAATGAGTACATTGGATCTAGCCAACTCGCTTGATGAGCTTGGTGAAAGCCTCGTGGGTGAGAGTCTTTATTGATGGTTTGTCACCAATGCGTTCGGCTATCTCTTTGGCATCAGTGATGCCTTGTCCAAGGCTAAGGCCACAAAATCCTAGGAAAGACCCTGCACTTTTATCACCAAAGCTATAGATAGTTGCTTCCCTATTTACAAGAATACATTTATGGGCATTTTGGGCTATAGGGGCTTCAGACAGGATGGCGCTTAGGGCTCTGCACTTCAAAAATTCAGCTTGCGCATCATTTGAAAAGTCGTCGTGAATTACGCGAAGCATCTCGGCATTGAAGCTCGGGATGTAGTGCCATAGCGCAGCATCTTTCCCCTCCACCTCCTTTCGTGCTCCACCCTTTCGGCTTGCGAACTAGTCCATTTCTCTTGCGGTCTACAAAGTAGATAGAAGAATGAGTTGACTTCAAAAAATTACAAATTAAGAAGGGAAGAAATTGGGTGTACTACCTCAGTGGCATCATCATGATCCGCAAGGTCTACATCACTAATATTGATGCTCTCGAGGCTGACGGAATCCGAAATGGCAAGCGGCTTGTGAGGGGCAAAGCTAGTTTCTGGCACACTCTCGTAGAAATCCTTGCACTGGGATATTTGTACAAGAGTCTCTGCCACAAGGGACTCTATTGAGGCATGATTTTCCGGGAGCGCAAGCACCTTTGTGACATCTGCGGAACTGAAGTCAATGCGGATGTCATCATCTTTGGACGGCTGTTGTGTGTCTCGCATGCCCGCGTACATAGCAATGACTGAGAGAGTTTCATCCTGGTGCAGCCCAAGGACATGGGCGATGTCATCCAAAAATAAGAACTCTACACCTTCTACTATGATGGGGTGTAGAGTTCGCACTTCGAGCTCTGGAACTTCATCCATGACATCGTCCCCTTCGATGTCCCGTTTCACAGCTCAGCTTGCGGCTCTTCTGCCAGAGTCACAAGTGCAAGAGATGCTTCTTGCACTGGGGTGACAATCTCCTCCTTTGGGTCAGCTTCCTTGATCAAGAGATAAGGTGTGGATTTCTTTGGAGGAGTGGCCTTCCTCTTTCCCTTGCTTTTCTCTGTTCCCTCCAAGATCAGGAGGGCAAGAGTCATGTCCCACCTCAAAAAACTTGTGCCGATGTTGCCCATTCCAAGACCTACCAGGTTATCTTCTTCCTCCTCCCTTAGATATGTGCTACTAAGGCCTTTGAGGAATCTTGCAAGCCTGAACCTGAAATTTTTGTCCGCTTTGTAGGTATGCTTGATAAGATCCACAGGCACCCAAGTTCCCTCCTCATCTTCAAAGTTGACACAATATTTAGCCATGTATGTGTCCATGTAGCTAGTGAACGCCCCAAACACGTCATTATGGAGTTCGGCGGTGCCTTCCATGTCAATAGATGTCTGAAAGATGGGTGCAAGCTTCTCGATCAAGTGACCGAGGTCAAGCTTGTGCAATTGAGATAGGAGAGCTTGGGCGGGGGTGGCCATGCTTGAGTAGCGAAGAAGGCGAGGGGACCGCAAAGATGCCAAGAGTGAGGAGATGAACTCAAAGTGGCCAAAAGTGACTTATAAAGAGGTCTTTAAAACTTTTTTTATGTTCAAAAAAACTCACTTAAAACCTCCAAAAAAATAAAAACACGCGACATAACTTAAAAGTGCACAAAATTGAACGCAAATTGTGAGGAGTAGCCAAAATTGTTTTGAATTAATCTCTCAAAATCTGTTACATAGCTTGCTTGATATGGATACATCTAGGGAAGGGAATGCTTTTACAAAAGCAAGATGCCTCTTTCCTCTTACGTAGAGTGTGTTATCAATCACAAATGAAAAGTCACCTTTCAGTGCAAACCTAAGGTCTAAGTACTCCCTTAGGTTCGCCATATTCCAATCAGCATTTACTACGATATCCCACACATCAGCTTACGTGCTAACATGTACATCAAGCTGTTCTGCATCGTTGATGTCCGAATCGAGTGCTTGCCATTCGCCTCCAGTCAGCTTCCAACGTCTGTAAGGAAAGATAATAGAGAGTTGTTGCTTTCCAAGCTGGTACCGAACGACCATCTTCTCCGACACCACCATGCACTTTATCTTGTCACCCTGATGTTGAATAACCTTCAAATCCCACGAAGGTGGCAGAAAGGCACTCATTACTATGCCTCCCTTTGCAATCCACATTGTAGGAGTCCGGTGAACATCAGCCTCCTTGAACAAAAACACAAACAAATGTAAAGGCATGAAGAACGTGAGAGTCGCACGATGTGACCCATAGGTGCACTTCATTGCATTGCACACATCAATCTCAATCCGACGTCTGGTTAGTGCAACCAAAGTATTGTCGGGCTTTGGCCAATCATGGTCCGTGAGACTTGGTGTAGGGAGCCTGCGTAGAGTCCTAGAACCATCTCTTGACGTGGGTACAATATACTCTACATGAAAGAAGAAAATTGAGCGCTCTAAAAGCTCTGATGCCGAACAACCAGTATATAGTAGCTTGCCGATTTCAAAGTGGTGCGCCTCAAAGGTTCCAGAAAGGGCCTCTAAAGGCTCCCATTCCATAAATGTCGACGGAAAGATGTCTGCACAGAACATTACAAGAACACACTTGAAAAAATCAAGCTTCCGTAACATGAAATGATATTAGCATGTCTCAGTGCAGCCCATAAAACAAGAAACACAAATAAAACTTACAATTTGCAGGAAAGCGTTTGTGATTGGCATTGTTAACACGGAGTTGCGATGCCTTGTAGACGTGTTGGATCATCACCTGCTTGCTTCCGTCAGCCCCCTGCTTGAGATCCACTATGCGGCCCTTCCAATGGTGTGACTTTAACCCTATGTATTTGCGAGAGACTTTGTGGGCTCCCCTTGTGCTTGGATGCATCGTCACCCACATTCCTTTTGCAAAGGTGCTTGTAACCCACAAGCCAGTGTCGTCTTGTTCGTTGTTGCTGCTAAAGGACTCCACCCTTGAACGAGGTCGGTGACTCATTGTGCTTGGCTAACCAATTAAGCTAAATGCTATGAAGTTGTAGGTGTGTGAGAGGATCTCTGCAACCTAATGCTAGCAGAGCATATAAGCTGGCAAGAGGAGTCAAGAATGTGTATAAGCTAGCAAGAGGAGAGTGAAGAATGTGTGCAAGCAAGAGAGGATGGACTTGATGGGGAAAAAAGTGGACTGTTTTCCAAGCTTTCCATAGCCAAGAAGATCTCTGGAACCTAATGCTAGCAGAGCATATAAGCTGGCAAGAGGAGTCAAGAATGTGTATAAGCTAGCAAGAGGAGAGTGAAGAATGTGTGCAAGCAAGAGAGGATGGACTTGATGGGGGAAAAAGTGGACTGTTTTCCAAGCTTTCCATAGCCAAGAAGGCACAGAAAGATAGATCTAACTTTAGGAGGGAAGGGGAAGGCAGAATGGGGAGGGAGGAGGCCAAAAAAGACTCTTTTAGTTAGAGAGAGACTCAAAACCGAATTGCTAGTTTTAGAGAGAGGAAGAGGGAGTGGGGAGAGGGAAAAGTAGCTTTAAATGAGGGATAATGATGGGGGGGGCGTTTCTGGCCCTAGCCCACTTTTTGAGGTGGGGTCATTTATGCCAATTTGAGCTGTCTTTATTAAAAAAAGGTGGAAAATTTGATTTTATTGAAAGATTTTGCATTTTTCAGCCCAATTTCTTTAAAAAAAACGTATGATTCAAGTTTGATCCCTACATATTAGGGGCAGGGAAACCCAACATTTTTCTCCACATGGCCTTCTCCCATTGCACCACTCCTTAATGACTGTCATTAGGCTTGGGGCAAATTAAAGGGCCCAAGAAGACCCCAAACAAGTCCTAATGGTAGCATATTCAACCCACACATGTCTAACATATTTTTGTTCCATCCCCAGCATAGGACAACTAGTTATGAGTGTAGGTAACTCAAAAACTACATCACCACCATAAAATTGGGGCAACTCTCTCATACTTACCTTATTGAGTGCCAAGAAGAGCGAGTCATTTATTGGAAGATTGCAAACCAAAGCAAGAATGCCGCCACCTTTGAATGCCCACGATGAGCCACATGGTTCATGAGAGTGTGTGTTTCAAGACCCTAGCAAAACACAAACCTTGAATTCACCTGGCCATCTAGTTTAAATCCAGAGACCCCGTCCTCAAGTTCAATTGGAGAAATTTGATTAAACACATCATCTACACATTATTTCTCCAATACAAACCCACTAACACCTATCCCAAAAAAATCTTTCAAATCATCAATGTAAACCTCACACATAACAATGTTTTATCTTATACTAAATCTCTTATGGGATCCCTCAAATGAAAATAGAGCAATGCATCCGTGCTCACACTTACAATCAATAGTGAAGATAAGGAGGGACCTAAGATAGTGTGTATAAACCAATAGAATTTTTTGTGATAATTTGCTATGATGAGTTATAATTGTTAAAGGCATGTCACCTTTTTACTACATAAAATCAAAGATTTGGAAAATGTTTTGAAATTTAATGTTTATACACTAGGACAAACAAAATCCTCCCAATTCTGACATGTAATTATTTATTAACAAACAAAATCCTCCCAATTCTGACATGTAATTATTTATTAACAATTAATACCCACATTCATACATTTATAATAGTTGTCAACATTTTCCAAAATATCAATTAGATTATCAATTCCAAAATGTTCCCTTCTAAATGCAAAGTCTAAATCCAAACCATTCCCACCATAAGCAAGCCTATTATAGAGATCACCACTATTGAGGACTCCCATGTCCACTTTGCATTCGGCAATGATGCTAGTGACTAACATAAAAAAGAGGAAATGCATTATTTCTCCCTAATGAAAAACGATCCATACAGTCAACTAATGTAAATGGGAGATGAAATGGGGTCCATTGAATTAACTGTAAATTGGTGTTGATGTTCTTTCCAATGGGAGTAACAATGTCCGAAGAGCATAACGCCAAAATGCCCAAATTAGGGCTTCCAAAATGGCCACTTCTACACATTTCTCATCTTAATGTCCTTGCTATAGAGTGGTGAAGAAGGACTTACACGCTTACACTTGCCTCCACCACTATCTTCACTCACCTTCAGTCACCTCCACCGCCCTTGGCTTCTATAGTCGATATAGACCAAGAGGGGTAAAAAACTCTACTTGCCTCAAGTGGTGCTTCTATAGTCAGTGAGGCCAAAGTTAGGGACTGTACCAAGTAATGTAGCTCAATTCATGTGTGTAGATTGTGTGTGTGGTGTTTGGGGTGGCGACTTAGATGTCATGGGTGACTAGAAGGAAGGGACTTGTCTGTGGATGCTTGGTGAAGAGCACACCCCCCTTCTCTCCAAAAGAACATTTTCTCGTTGAAGGGGGGTGCATTGGCATACAACCCCCCTCCACCCCTTGGCTAGTCCATTGTGCATCATGTTTTTTATGGTTGTAGTGAAATGTGCACTCCCCTCCAACCCCCTTGGCCAGCTTGTAGAACATTTGTTTGGTGAGACCGCACCCCCTCCACCCCCCTTTGTGGATGCTCAGTGAAGAGCGCACCCCCCTCCACCCCCCTTGGCTCACCAGATTTTCTTGGTGATGAGGGGGTGTGCTGGTGCACCCCCCTTGGCTAGCCCACTGCCCAGATGCTAGAGTATTAGAAAGATGGCATGGGGCTTGCTAGTTATATTGAGTAGCCATGGGTTACTTTAACAGGTCATAGCCATAGAAAGGTAATATTGAGCAGTCATGGGTTACTTCAATTGGTCATAGCCATAGCTAGGTCTCAAAGACACATACATCTTTTGTAGAGTTGGTGTTGCAACGCTTGTGTTGACCTTCCATGGTACATCTTGATTTTGGTGAGCCCAAGGGGGTGGTGTTAGCACACCCCCTCATCCATGGTACCTTGCCTTTGTGGCCAATGAGTGGCACTGGCCTTGCCTTATGGACGATGACTGCCACGTCTGAAAGCTACACTCTCTAGCTCCTCACAGAAGGTATAGTAGTATACTACTATACTCTATTAATAAGGCATCTCTCTTCAGAATCAACATGTGGCATGCTACGAGATCTTACACAAAACTGGCTTCACCATAAATCACAATAACTTTGATGCATGTGACCTTCCAAACATTGAAAATTTGGTATAACCCATGTAAATATCTTTGATAAAACGAACATATGCACCTGATAGCTAAACTACACTCATAATAAAAAAACCCAAAGAATTCAAATCTTATGGGGCCAAAAGGCTAAGATGATGTAAGACCAAAACTTGGGGAACCTTAGTCTGCATGCCATTCTAAGACATGAAAAATAGTAGAAAGAATCACAAGCAAGACTCTAAAACATTATGCAATGAAGGGAATGATCTTGGGGAAGCACATAGGCAAATAAAAAGTAAATCCCCTGGTCAGTTAGGTGGTAAGCTCCATAATAGCTCCCACAATATCTCCACTATTAGCCTTCAAAGCTCTCACTACTTTGGCCTAGATACCCTAAATTGAGTCAAAGTTGGATATCCTTGGGCTCCATATTAGTTTCACCCACATCTTCGTCCTCGTCAACTTTCAAGGAGGATGGCTTGCCTTTTGAATCAAAATGGCTGATGTCAAGAGCTTTAAACTATTTAGCTACTTGTGTTTGGAGTTGAGAGCTCAAGTCCTTGATCTTGGTATCTCCAAACATAATGTATGTATCTAATGCCCTACCCAAGCTACATAAGTAATAGCTACGAGGGGGTGCATTGGTGAACCCTCCTTTGCTATGTTTTTGCTCACCCGATAATGGAGCCTTAATGTGGTGATCAAGGGTAATCACCCAGCATCAAGAAGTCCACTAGAGGAAGGATCTAAGAGAAGGAAGCCATCAACCAACATCAAGGAGTCCACTAGAGGAAGAATGCCATTTAGGGGGATGGCCAAGCTAGAGAGGAGGCATATATTTAGAACCCCTCTCAAGCCTTGAAGATGCTTCCTCTAGGCCTATTTAAGGAACCTATGCTTGCTGGTATTAAGACCATGTGTGTAACATTTGTTTGAAGCATCATATAGCACATTGAGCCCTAGTGTTGGGGTGGTCAAGATATTGTGCCCGTGTGGTGGTATTTATTTAGATTGTCATGGTTGGGATTGAGTTCTTGCATGGTGGTGGTGGATTCTTGGTGATTAAGAGGGGGTACACCAATGTATCCCCCTTCATACATCCCCCTCCACCCCCCTTCATGCAGAATCTTGTAAACAAGAGAGGTTTCAAATAGTGTATTAATACTGTAACACAAGACCCCCGTGTGTCACATCGATGGTGCCTGGGTTACTTGTTGATGATGTTTTGAACTCCAATTGTGAAAATGAAATTTTTTTGGAGAGTATGGCTATTTTCTTCAATGTTTCGACTTCATTAATGAATGACCGCGTAGAACCCTCTTGCTTGTTGGTCAAACCATTTGTGCTCAATGGCACTTTTTTTTTTCTTACATATCAAAATGCCACTCAAGGGAAAGAAAGTCGCATCTAATAAAAAGGCTTCCATGTCTCCCACATGTCCAAGAAAAAAATTGGAAGCCACATTTCCTCTTGAGAGTTAACAAGGAGCATTAATTATTGTGCCATCAAGAAAGCCCATCAAAGATGTGGAGGTTATCAAAGGAGGGTATGTGATCTCTAGTTATAGGGTGTTGGATCCCTCATCTTATCCCCATGTTCCATTATGCAGGTTATATCCATTTGCTAGGGTGAGGGGTCTCAGAGAGAATGTGGTGGTATTGAAGACATCTCTGCAATCTGAAGGGTATGTTCTAGAGAAAGGGACATTCATTATGTCAGTGTACTCTCATGATGGAAAGGATATCCTTGACGGGCATCCTTGTGAGAGATAATGTGAGAGAAAAATGGGATGCCCTTTGGTTGCAAGCTGACCAAGAATTTGAAACAGAGTTGAGAAAAATCCCATCACTTGGCTTCATGCAAAATTGAATGTTTTATGTTAGGAAGGGAATCACCCCGCACTCTAGTTCTTGGATGTCAGTTATTTCAGATTACTATAGAGAATCTAAGTGCATACACATTAGTGTGGTCTACACATTGATTGATCCAAGATGTATGAGTGAGATATCATTACTTGTTTGCTGGCCTTCAAAGAATGAATGAGTAATTACTCTAAATTTCCTTGCAATGTTTTATTTACATGATGCTTTGTATCTATTTGACATACTTATATAGTGTTCCATGTTTGATTTTGGATATCAAGCCTTAATGAGCACAACATAATATTATCAAAACTGAAATGTCTTAGTGAATGAGTAAGTACTTGCTTACAATGATTTACTTAAATGATGCTTTATATCTATTTAGCCTACTTATGTAGTGTTCCATGTTTGATTTTGGATATCAAGCCTTAATAAGCATAATGTAATATCATCAAACCTCAAAGATGTCTTGGTGTGAATGCATCCAATATATGTAAATGTGATATCAAGACTTAATGAGCACAGTGTAATATTATCAAACCTAAAAGATGTTTTGGTGAATGCATACAATATATGTAAATGTGATACAGAGTCCTATTTGAGAGATATTCTAGCAACAAATGAGGCCCAAACACTTGAGTTGAAGAGGAAGCTTGAGGAAAAGACCGTAAACACATGGTATATCCATTGATATGAGATGATTTAGCCCAGTTGGTAAATCAGGTAGAAAATTTGTTTGACTCATATTCATCTATTTTTATGCTATGGAATGTATTCTACATGTCCAATACATGTATAATTTGTAGGTTGAATATTAGAATGAAGTCTATGCTTGCCTTGGTTTTTGACACTACTGATGCACTAGAAAGAGAAAAAAGTTATTCAGGAATTAAAAAGAAAATATGTGGACCACATCACTAAGGTACTTCTCAAGGCTTTATTTCTTGTTCTTTAAATATTTTATGGATCCTATTACAACCCTTTTTCTTATAGATCTTGAACATCATCAACCCATCTTTGGGCAATGAGTGGAGGGCAAAGCTATTGCATTTGAAGCGATGATTCATATGTTACTCTTGAGAAGCTCAATTTGATAAACATTTATAGTGTGTCTATTGAGAAAAATATTATGTGGCTTACCTTGCTTGATATTCAGAGGGGGATGACAGAGTTTAGGAGGTGAGTCACTTTTCATCATTTATAAAAAAATATTGTTTGATAGTCTTTGCGTAAGGATCTACTTTTTTTTTCCATCTTGTAGTTGAAGTTTCTTATTTAGTTTTTTAATTCTTGTAGTTGGATTTCTCGAGAGGTCTTGTTGGAGATGATAGAGAAACAAGCTCTCAAATGGCTTCAATAGTGTGTAGAAGTAAGCCAAACTACTAGGCCACTTGTGATCCCTCCTCAATATGGTTTGAGGGAGTATTTTGAGGAGGTAAAGATGGAGGGAAGAATGCATCTTTTTGTTTCTTTAAATATAAGAAGGGTCCTAATGATACTGAGGGCAATCTTGAGCCATATCTTCTTGATGCTACTGGTTATAGGTTTGTGTTTAGGTACTTAAACTTTGCTTTTGTTTACTTGTTCTTCAATATGTGTCTCCAATTTGTGGTGGTTGTTGTGACATATAACTCCTTCTTATGTATCTTTGAATAGAGTTTTGATGTTTCTTAAAACAAGAATGCAATTGAAGACTTTTCATTTCATTGTAAGAGTTGGCTAGAGAGCTCCAAAAAGAACTCATACATGTAACCTTATTCATTAGGTGTTGTCAGTCCATATGAAATATCCCATTGTCCATGGTGGGTGGATATACCTAGAGGGAAAGTTCCTGTAAGGGAAGAGGATGCCTACAAAGCCTAAATGGGAGGGACTTTGTATTCTCTACCACCATAATGTAGAATAATTCTTCTTGAATTTGGTAAGTCTTCATGCATTGTCAATTTCTTTCTTTAACAAATTGTTTTATGTTATGCATATTACTAGATAGAGGTAGAAGAAACCATACCCAGCTATCCAAAAGTCAAAAACCACCGTCTTTGCAAATATCCAAAAGTCAAAAACCAATGTCTTTAGATATTTTGCAAATACAAGAACAAACACACACACTTGGTAGGCTATTTTTTTAAATTCAAGTCGTGTAAGTGTTTCTCTTATTTGATTCTTATGTGTTTTTCTCGGTATTCTTAAGAGTGAATTTACATTTGTGTAGATGATATAATGTTGATGGTATAATGTTGATGATAATATTCCAATGTTGATGGTACAATGTTGATGATAATATTCCAATGGATGATGGAGGTATGGGACAATGTTGATGGTAATATTCCAGTGGAAATGGATGATGGAGGTATGGGACAATGTTGATGATAATATTCCAATGGAAATGGATGATGGAGGTATGGGAATCCTCTTTTATTTTTTGCAACTCATGTTTGTTTATGCTTCTAGTGACTTGTCAGGTGAGAAGATGACAGCTACCCTTATTGTTATGTATGGATATGTTTGGCCTCATAGTCTTGATATTGAGGCATATGGTTAATCTCCCTCCATGTTTGCTTATGGTGTTGGTGCTATGGGAGTGATTTTTTCACTTAAGAAGAAGAATCCCAAGTTTTTAAAAATCCATGAGTTTTTCTTATCTCATTCTCAAGGCTTTGAATGAATGACCTCGAGAAGGCTCGAGAGTTAGATGGGCTCTACGAGCTTTATATTGCTAGACTTGCCTGTGGGATTCTAGGGCTTGATGTGATTGTAGGATGGGATTCTAGGGCTTGATGTGATTGTAGGATTCTAGGGCTTAATGTGATTGTAGGATGGGATGAGCTTATAGAGGAGCATGTTAGGAAGGGAGTGGGTGTTTCTAATGCTTCACCTTTATATTTAGGATGGTTGGTGTTACTTGCTTCCATTGTAGGTGTGGATTGTAGGTGTGGTGTGTAGAAACTTAAATGATGCTTACTACTAACTTCATGTCTTGGCTACTACTACTTGATGAATTTATCTTCATATTGTAGGTCCTTGTGCCTCATGGGTTTAGAGGCATATCATCCGATAGGGCATGGAGATATTTTTTGACATCTTTTTGGGCATGCTAGTGTGCATGGAGTGTAGTTAGAGGTAGGATATCATTCTATCATTATAGAACACGTGGTAGTTGAAGATGATATACTAATGAGCATGGAGTGTAATTAGAGATAGGATATGTGTCAATTTTTTTAATTATTAGAAAGTGTTGTGCATGGAGTTTAATTAGAGATAGGATGTGTTAATTTTTGTAAATATTACAAAGTGTTGGCCTTATATTCAACTTATTTTGGTGAAGATGGATACCTTTATGCTCTATATGGTGCATAGGATAGGATACATGTCCAGTCTATGCTTGGAGGGGAGCAAGTGGACCATGTCCTTACTCATTATTTGCCTCATCTGAAGAGGTCTCTAGGGTCATCTTTGATATTGCCATCTTGAGGTGGCATGGAGCAAAGTGTTGGTTTCATCGCTCTTGCACCCTCCTAAGGGATTGCTCGTGGAGATGGGATGTGGTACCGCCCTGCTTTTGCAAGCATGATTGGCTTCAAGCAAGCCTTATTTCTCATTTGATAGGGATGGAGACATTAGCAAGGGTGTTGTAACTCCCATTGTGCAGTGTCGGAGCCAAGAGGAAACACTTTGACACATGTGTTCTTGTGGATGAGGATGATGAAGACTTTGAATGCCCCCTAGGAAACCATTTTTAGTATTGTTCATGTGGCTCTCTTTTAGAACTTTATCTTCCTTGAGTTTTGGTAGTTTTTTTTTGGTTTGTGTTATCATGTTTGCTTTTACACTCGGATCAACATACATATTATCTTATATTTTGGTTAATTTGTTTGTAGTAGTACTCTTCCATGTTATGCAAAGGCCACAGCCTTAAAGATGTCAAGAGACAAAGCATATGATGTCATCACAAAGGATAAGCATGTTGCACAATTTTCCTATATGGACTTTGAGTGTGAAGAGGATTAAATTTGCTTACAAAATGTGGTTTATTATCTAGTTTGTGGAATCGAAACCCATTAAATTTGTGTTTTAGAAGAATCTTTCTTTTTCCAATACTCAATATAGTAAATTCTAATATATTGTCTACAATCATGAGACTTTTCTTTCTATACAGTAACAAATAACATAGCTAGTATATTGAATGGAGCATTGAGTATAGATCGCACTCAACTTGAGCTTGTTTATTGAATTTCAAATTATGCTTTAAGTGTATTTTCACTCCAAAGGAGATATAAACATAGGTGATGCAAGTAAATGAGAGAATTGGTGCAAGACTAGAAGATACATGCATAGTAAATTAGTGAGGGGGCGTGTGTATGCACACAAGTGTTAGTGAGGGATATCAATATATGTAAGTTACAGTTTTATGTATGTATATGAGTGTATGTGCATACGAACATACATGTGTAAGTATAGGAAAATTTGAATATTCCTAGCTCATCGATCCGAGACCTCACTCGGTCCTTACCCTTGGTAATAAGGACATTTTTTATTATAAAACTCTAGAGAGAGTAATTTCACTCATCTAACTTGTCTTCTTTTGAAATAATACCAAACAAATCATTGGATGAGTTACTAGCCATACTTGCCTTTTGTTGAATATGAGAAAACGAAATGTTGAAAATAGCTTGAAATGAAGTCACTAGATGCTGATGACCAGTCTATCAATCTACTAAAAATCTGTAGAGTTGAATTAGACGATTAGAGCCTAGATCAGACAATTATTGAAGTAGAATCTAGCGATTAGAGCCTAGATCAGACGATTATTAAAGTAGAATCTAGCGATTAGACGATTATTAAAGTAGAATCGAGCGATCAAGCTGTAGGAGAATAATCGAACAAGTGAAGTTTCTTCATGTGAAACACCTTCACCACTCCCCTTGGTAACTTCTATAACCTCATTGAGGATGTTCCACAACATGAAGGTAAGTATGTTAACCACTTTTGGTTAACATGGATCCTTCAACCAATAATGTAGGTTAAGAGAATCTTCATTGTATTGTTATCATGTCATCATTTATTTGTTGTACGATGCTTTGAAGTCATGTACATCAAGGTCATAGCATGAGAAAATTGGCCAAACAAACACTTTTAAAAGCCTTATAGCTATTCATTAGGCCAATTATTACACTTAGATGGCGTATTGTAAAAATTCTTACAAAGTTCCTAGCATAAACAGAAGATCATTAATAGAAGGATCATGAGTGGAGTAACCATATATAATAATTATACTTATGAAATAGTCTAATTTGAAAATGAAGCCATATGGATGAGAAAAAAACTCATGGAATGTGGCATTTGGAAAAAAATAGAAAATTTACTTATAGATCAATATTTTGGTGATCTTAAATATCAAGCAAAAATTTTGGTCACTTTTGAGTTAACCTCCTATTTTTTTAATTTCAAGGAATCTTTATTGGGAAGCATTTTCTTCCCAAATCTACATCTAGCATCAAAGAATATGCAAGTGGTTTTAGCAAATGTGCAAAATGAAAAAATGTTAAAAAAGCACGTGTGTGAGATGAGAACACTTCACAAGAACACTACATGCATGGTTAAAAGGATTGCATTATGTGCCCAGTCGTGAAAATGTTGTCTTGCTTTCAAGGTGCGTTCTTACATTCACATTTTTGGAGATAAATGTGTGCTCAAACATGAAAAAGTTATCTTGCCTTCTTCAGGGCACGTTTTTACATACACTTCACAAGAACACTACATGCATGGTTAAAAGGATTGCATAATGTGCCCAGTCGTGAAAATGTTGTCTTGCTTTCAAGGTGTGTTCTTACATTCACATTTTTGGAGATAAATGTGTGCTCAAACATGAAAAAGTTATCTTGCCTTCTTCACGGAACGTTTTTACATACACATTTTTGGACATTACTATGAAAAATAAAAATAAGTGCACACAACATTTTGTTTTGACTACAATGAAAAGAAACAATATTTGAATGGTTTTAGGTTGAAATTTGTGGGGGATGGATGCTTCTTTTTTCCAAACCCTCTTTCCGTGCTCTTTGCCTAGAAAAATGGGATGGGTGCTTCTTTTTTCCATTCCCTATTTGCATGCTCTTTGCCTTACATGGGAAAGATTCATATGAAAATAAGCCAAATAGAGTCATTCATATTATAACAGAGTCATACTATAACATGGGGCGACTCAACAAATTAAAACCGTCAATTAAATGGGTATATCATACATGATGAATAAAATTGCCTTGAAATCATGCAATCGTACTAAACTGGTATGCCATACATGATGAATACAATTGCCTTGAAATCCACCACCTTGTGTTTTTTTTAATCTTTCTAGAAAGTTGTTATAAAGTGTAATTGGGATGGCTTTATTCTTGCACAAGCAACCTCAGTGCCACCAAGAATAGCTCATCTTCAATACCTTTGTCAACAACTGAACCTATGGCATTGTTAGGGGGGTTATTTAACTTTTTTAATTCACTTAGCTCCTTGGGGAGCTTAATATCCCCTTGATTTATCTACAAATTGGTATGTGAATTATTCATCAGCACAAACAATTATATTTTAGGGAAAAAATATGTTTTTAATGTAATATAGCATGGCTATTTTTGTGCGTCTACACACATAAATCCATGACCTTGTATAATGTCGTCTTATAGTGGTTCTTTAAGTTTGTGGATATGATGTGTGCATGCATGATGATGGAGGTGTTCCCTTTTACTACCCCTTCCATCTCACGTGCAAGAGCAGCTCCCCGTTCCCCTTTCTTGCAAAACATGTATCTTATTTTTTAAATCTTGTTCGATGGAGAGTTTTCCTTGTTTTATGAAGAGAAAACTTAGTTTTTGTGTAGATATTACATTAAGCATGTCACACCTACCATCCATCAACCACTATGCACTCTTTATGCCACCAAGTTTGGCCTCCAACTTGGCCACCATAACATCACATAAAATTACCTCCAAAAAAGTTTCTAAAAATATCTTACCCTCCTAAACTCAATATTTTAAGGCTTGATAGCCCTTATTACAACACCCTTGTGTTGATGTGTTGTGTCGATGTGAGGCTTGATAGCACTTGCAACACCCTTGTGTTGATGATGTTGTGTTGATGTGAGAGTGTTGATGATGTTGTGTTGATGTGAGGCTCGATAGCACTTTACAAGACCCTTGTGTTGATGATGTTGTGTTGATGTGAGGCTCGATAGCACTTGCAACACCCTTGTGTTGATGTGAGGCTCGATAGCACTTTACAAGACCCTTGTGTTGTTGTGTGATATGAGGCTATTCTAGCATCCTCCAAGGCTTTGCATGTCTTGCATGCTTATCTTATGATTCAATAAATCTAGCCTTTGCCTTTGCCCTCTACCTCTTCAAGCATTTTTTTCTATGTAGCATGTATTTCCATATAGGAAGTACAATCCTTTCACACCCAAAGAAGGGGTTAGCCCCTTGTTTCCAGCTATTTCTCCCCCCATAAAGGAAGTACGCTCCTTCTACACCCAAGGAAGATGTCACCCCCTTGTTTCCAGCCAATGCTCCCCCATATCCACACTTTGACATTGAAAATACCCCCTCCTCCCCACACCTTATACATTAATAATGCATGGCCTTGAGACTATAACATGTTACTCTTGATAATGTGGTGATTGTCATTCTTCACCCTCCACCTACCTTGCTTTTTTGGTGCAGCTTCCACAAGGCCCATGCCATGTTTCTATAAAGAAAGCCCACACAATCTTTCCTTAGCGCTTTTTTCTTGCTTCCTTAGTAGATTGCATCAATAAAACTCAATTTTTCATTCAAATGTGACTAAGATCATGCCCATTTTGAAAGGGGACTTCTGGTATGGTTTATGGTGTAAGTCTAGGAGGTCAACCTACACCTCTAATAACATCATTTTGGTTTTGATTTTTGCACTTTTTCATGGCTCATAAAAACTATCAATCATTAGCCTTTAATAATCTTTATGGTTTTGCATGGTCCAAGATAAGATCATGCACTTCTAAGAAACACTTCTAAAAAACCCCTTGTACTCTTGTAGAATATAGCCTATGAAAATAACTAACTTGCAAGAGGAGGGACGTACTCGTGTGCTCTTGTAATCTTGTAGAATCCAGCTAATTAAAATAACTAACTTGCAAGAGGAGGGACGTTATTGTTGTAGAATCTAGCCTATGAAAATAATCTTTATGTTTTCTCATGGTCCAAGATGAGATCATGCACTTCTCATGGTCCAAGATGAGATCATGGTCCAAGAGGAGGGACGTATATTGTTGTAGAATCTAGCCTATGAAAATAATCTTTATGTTTTCTCATGGTCCAAGATGAGATCATGCACTTCTAAGAAACACTTCTAAAAAAATCCCTTGTACCCTTATAGAATCTAGCCTACAAAAATAACTAACTTGCAAGAGGAGGGATACAATCAAAATTAGAGACATAGAATTTCAATGCCAATTCTAGCATAGTATATACTTGAATCATTGAGAAAAGTGCAAGCATAAAGTAGTCAAGCAGTTAAGTGGCTGATTTTAAGCATTAATAAAGGTGTTTACAAGTAGCCAAGAACCTTTTTTAGCCTAAAATAGTCCTTGATTTCTTTTAAGCAACCTAGGCATTGCTAATACAAAGTAAGACTTCAGCAAGACTTCAGAAGTGCTTAACAACAAAGCACCTTAGGCATTGCTTACAAAGCAAAGAAGTTCTTACCAAACAATACAAATAAGAAAACATTATAAGAACTTTTTACAAGTAGTGCTCACAGGCATTGCTTAACTTATAACCACCTTAAGCACTTCCTAATTCTAGGCAAGAAACAATAAACAAAAACTTCTATGCAAGCAAAATCGATAAGAAAAACTTTTAGGTAAGAACTTATAAGAAAGTAACCAATAAGAAAAAACCCAACACAATATGAAAAGCAAAGTTTTATAATGATTCAAAATCCCTAAAAAATTGGTAAAGTTATGTAGTGCTATGAAGCACTAAAGTAATTTAGTGCTACAAAAACAAAACACTAAATTACTTCTTGATAGTGCTTATGAGCCTTAGTTCATTACTTGGCATTTCTTACACAAGAATCACTAATTTAGTGCAACAAAGCAGTAAGTTACTTCTTGATAGTGCTTAGCAGCCTTAGTTCATCACTTGGCTTTGCTTACAAGCATTGCTAGTGTTGAACATCACAATTTATCAATTTTCAAATCATAATACTTCCAACTTAAATGTATAAATAATGCAAAGATATGTGTTGTTAAGAACCAATCTAGAAAACCACAACTAAGTATAAGCACAAATACACAATGTAAACTAATTTAAGTGTGATATGCCATTCAAGAAATGTGGATACACAATGCAAGAAAAAGGACAAGCTACTCTATTGTAGAATGTAAATAAATGTAGTGGCACAAGCAACCATTCAATAGAGAGCCAAAAATAATGCAATAACTAGTGCAAAAAAACAAGTTAAAAAACTTCATGCAAGAATAAATCCTAATGTAGAAGTGTTGGCAAACAACCATTCAAAAATCCCTATTACAAAACACAAAGTCAAATGCAGGACATAGCTAATCCATGCGGATTATTACTTTGCAAACACAACATCCATAGGGAAAATTAACATGTGTGCATTACCCTTAGAGGATAGCATTCACAATGGTAAGACCCAATAAACAATCATCGACCTAATTTAATAACTATGGTGCCAGCACCAATCACAAACACATCAAAAAAAGGAACGAGCACAACACACAACATAGGATGTAATCTGCTGAGCTATGGAGAGGAGGAATTTGCAAAATACAGTTTCTATATGGTCAAGAATGAGCATAATGTAAAGTGGTGGGTGGGACTAGTCACATCATCAATTCAAATATCCACCTCTCTAGACTTGAATCCACCTTCCTAATAAAGAAAACCGATCTCTTACTCAAGAAAAGTAATTCACTTAATGTACTCCACTTCTCATGCACACAATAGTGATCAAAGACCTTTATTTTCAACCATAAAAAGTGATCTACCTACTAAGCATTCATATAGCCTATAATATGTATATTCATATATATGCTAGATGAAACATCTATGTTATTGGTTAATGGATTCACCATATAAAATTAATTCAATCCAAATAAAAATGTGTGTGTGTGTGTGTGTGTGTCTCTCTCTCTCTCTCTCTCTCTCTCTCTCTCTCTCTCTCTCTACACACACACACACACACATAAGTTATTTCTTCTATTGATAGTAGATGAGTAATATAATATACTAGTTTTCATCAATATGTTATTTTTGTCAATTGGGGAAAGAAATTAGTCTATATGGTCTATTGACTAGCCTTACACATACCCTTGTTTTTAGTTCTGATTTTGATTTTAATTTTTTGGGTGAGGACTTGGATTCAAACCCATCCTTAATTCCTTTCTATGCCAAGGAAGACAAAAGTGCATTGTGTGCCATTGTCTCTTTATCCTCATTCAATTCTCTTTAAATTCTAGAATGAGGAAAGAAGCATGTTTCTTGTAAATGTTGAATCTAAAGTTTACATCGAAGTGCTACACATTTTGTTGTACATAGCCACACCACAAGTTTATGATGTAGTGAAATTAATTTATATCTTGGTCGACTACCTCGAGAATTGTTAAACTCACTTGAAAATAATTTCTCTGGAAATGATAATCCCCTAAGAGATGGTAAACTAAAGCATTGCACAAGTTTTAACAAGTTAACTACAATTGATTTATGTATAAACCTCACTAAACATTGATACATCCTATCGTGATATGAGCCTATTCCCAAAAAAAAATGTGAAAGGGTAAACATTTTGTAGAAATTCATTTGGTACAAATAAAATTCATACAAAAGTAAGGGAGAAAATATACATATCTCCAAAAGTTGTGACATGGTTGCACATCATTTCAAGATTGTTTTGTATTAATTATTTGATTTTCATGTTTTCAAATGATGAATTTCAATTAGTGCAATTAAGTGTCTATATACACATGTGCATGCATGTGTACACACGTATGTGTGCACACATGCACTCACACTTAAGTTATATAGAAGTGAATGCATGCACAAAGACTCAACAAGGGTTTCTAATGTGAAAAAAAAGTGAGCCTACATTGGATCATAACACACATGCCCCTATATGAAAGACATCATGGACACACAATAAACACTAGTAGAAATGCTCTACATGTAAAATCAAGTTTCCATGTGCATCTTACTAGGCCCTCCTTTTGGGTAATCATAAGTTTCACTACTTACATATACACAACCACTAACATATACATGAGGTGGGGCCATATCAAACTAGTTGATTTATCGTTTGTATATGTAAGATTCATACTTACGGCCTTTGATTTATTTTGATACATGAAGAGCAAGAATTATATTATGACTTGACTTAAAAGCCTTTGATAGATCATATTATTAAAAATAAACATTAAAACATGCTAAGAAACACAAATGTCATAAGTGTGCCATTTGGCTATAGTAGTGCATAGGAGCAAAATGCACAAAAAATAACACAACATGCTACATATGAATACCAAAAGACCAAGATCAGAGTGAATAAGCATATTCAAAATGCATATGAAATTTATGGGGATCCAACATGGGCACCCACCCACATGGCATTAAAATGCGGACACCCACCCCACATGGCATCAAAATGCACACACCCACCCCACATGGAATCAAAATGCATAAACTTGACAAGACCACATGACTTACCATACATTGTTAAAAAAACAAGTGTGGTATTCATTATAACTTGTCGTGGTCTCCACAAAAGTAGAAAAAGGATTAGCAAGAATAATGAAAGTGAGGAGGAAGATGAAACAACATGATTGGTTAGCCTCTTTCTACTTGGACAACTCACTATGCAAAGAGGGCATATGTGCGTGCATGCACACGCACATGTGTGTGTGTGTGTGTGTGTGTGTGAGAGAGAGAGAGAGAGAGAGAGAGAGAGAGAGAGAGAGAGAGACCCCTTTCTTGGTAGGTACCTAATTAGAGGTGGGGGGGCTACATACCCTATCAAAGATTAAAACTTATAATTGCTTACACACAATATTCAAAATGAAACCCCATAATACCCTATAAGTGAACAAGTGTTTAACAAAAGCACAAAACCCAACCCAATAACAACAAAGTGAAAAGAGAGAATGCTGTCTAAAGAGCTAAATTGGTTTTTAATTTAAGGAAGGAGAAACAACATGCTTGGCTGGCCTCTTTCTACTTGGACAACTGAATATGAAAAGATGGCGTGTGTGTGTGTGTGTGTGTGTGTGTGTGTGAGAGAGAGAGAGAGAGAGAGAGAGAGAGAGAGAGAGAGAGAGAGAGAGTCCTTTGTTGGTAGGCACCTAATTAGGGGGGGGGGGCGGGGGAGGGGGACTACATACCCTAAAGAGAGAGAGAGATACTCCTTTCTTGGTAGATACCTAATTACATGTGTGTGTGTGGGGGGGATTACATACCCTATCATTGATTAAAAGCTGCTTACACAATATTCATATGTATGAAAGGTCAATTTATGCATCCTTGCATATTTCATACACTTTATAATTACTATAAATCCATCAACTATGCAAAAATAGGATTTAGTATCAACATGACACATGGTACTCGTTTTTCTTGTGACATATTTGACCTCCTTGAATTCGAGTCAGTTACCTAAGATATTACACTTGAAAAAAACTTTCTATGTAGATCAAACAATCAAATGGGTTACTATACTTTGTACTTAAGTTAAATGATTTCTCAAATGCTTCTTAGGCTTCTTTATCTCACGAGTAGTGTTTGTAAGTTTCCAAATTTGAGAGGGGTGGATTTCACTAGACTTAGGGTCAATATGATTTTCACTTATGTTGGGAAGAGACAAGGTCCATTGTTGCGCATCAAGGATGCTGCAATCTATAAACAAAGGACCAATTTGTTGAATTGATCTTTGAGGCTTGCATTGAAGGTCTTGGAAACAATTTGAAATTGTGGTTCAAGATGGGAGGGCAACTCTACCAAACAAATCATGTTTGGGACTTTTATAGTTGTAAAAAATAGACAATCAAGATTCGATTGTCTATCTAAGAGGTATCCATTGCTAGAATTCCTCCTCCATAATAGGGATAGGCGATGATATTTAAGCATCCTTAGAGTTTATATCGATGATTTATAAGATGATGTAGTAAGGTCCTTAGAGTTTATATCCATAATTCATAAGGTGAGGTAGTAAGGTCCTTACTTGTGCAAGCCTTTTCACAGTAGAAAGTTTTTTTTTTGAAGAAAGTATGATATTATATTATTTAGAATGGTGCCAAGAAAGTCCTTCTCCAGTAATGGATCACAGGTGGTTTTCCCCTTTTTTGCAACACAGTAGAAAGACTTAAGTTGTTGACGTGTGAGGTAGTGGCCCCAAAAAAAAAGCCACACACCCACGAGAGAGAAAGAAAGAAAGAAAGCTGTATTAACGTCTACTAGAGGCCGAACTCGACCTATGAGACAAATCAATGTACAATTGTCAATGTCTTCTGGATGTCCACGAGAGAGAGAGAGAGAGAGAGAGAGAGAGAGAGATCTGAACTGTGGAAATTTCTTGCATGAGCGATTCCAGCTCACCCCTTTGAGAAATTTGTGTAAATTGTAACCACCCCATTGATGAATTCTCAACACATAAGGAGATGGTAGTGGTTGAGCTTAGTGCTTGAATACAAAACTTTTTCCAACCAATCTATATAAGGATATAAGGACAACTCCTTAATCTACATTGTTATTTCCCAAATGTGTACTAAATGTTGTTATAACTAAAATATATAAAAAATAATTTCCTCCAAAAAAATCCTTAATTGGTTTTCCTTAATCGTGACCGTCCAGCAAGGATTTCCACCCACCCCTCGAGGTGTGTAACCTAAACCGCCATCGTCAGTGAAACCCTAGTTACCCTACAGAGGAGGCCAATAACTGCCCGGTTTCTGGCGTTCCCCTTCACCCTTTCCTCTTTTATCGACACTTGTCTCCCTCTTGCTGCAAAGCAAGGTCCTCTCCCTGCAGGCTTCTGCCATTGGACCTAAGCTGAGGGTCAAGTTTGCACCCATTGGCCGGATTGAGCGCCAACACAGAGCTCTCTTCCCCCCCCCTTTCCTCCCTCCCTCGGCGGCCCCATCCCTGCCTGCCTTTCGCGCCTTCAGTACACGCAAATCCCCATTCATTGCTTTTCTTCCCGCTCTCTGCCATGCGGGCGACTCAGAAGAGAATGACGCGTGGGCGATGCTGAATGAACCTTTTCCTGCTGGATTTGGCTTTGGAGGAAGCTCTGGCAAGTGAAGGAAGTATCAGATCAAGCCCGGTAAAGCCCTCTTTTCACTACTTCAAAATGCATGTTTTTGTGCAAATTCGGAAGTGGGTTCACAACGAAGGGTCAAAATAGGTGCACCCATGTCGTCGTTCTTCACATCCTTTCAGAAAACCAGAGCTATGATGGCTTCTTCTTTTTGTAAAATAGTAATACGTAGTGAAATCATGTCTACAAACTTCTGTAATATAGTTTACATGGCTGACTTGGAAGGAAACCATCCACATCCACATCCACATCCCCTCCCCCCCCCCCTCCCCCCTCTCCTCTTCCTTATCCCCTCCCCTTCTTCTCCCTTTTCCCCTTGCCCACTCCTACAGTTGAAATGCCCAGGCCGGATGATGGGGCAGCCATCTTACAATTTTGTGTAGCTGGCAGGACTAGAATCTTCACTCCTGGTTAGAAATTCTGACACCTTACCAGTGGACTACCCCTGTTCATTGATTCAAGTGGAGGCTTCCTACTATCCATAAGCCCCTCCCACCCGATGGTTGTGAACCTAGCTTATGTCAGTATACATTATCCTGCAGTATTTTATGGTTTTACCTTTAATGTGCTTGCCATCTCATTTTGTATGATTTGGCTTGCTACTTTAGCTTGCATGTGTTGGGTTGTTCTCAACCTTTTCCCCACTTTTCACGGGTCACAGTTGTGTTCAGGTGATTTGACACATAGGCAACGGAGAATTGGCCTAGGTTGCAAGAACGTGAAGGCGGCTAGCATTTGTGAGGGCGGTTTCAAGCAATGGATCAACAAAATAGCCAACAGTCCATGACCATTGCTAGTGGCCAGCCTCAAGTTCAGTATGCCTTGGCACCAGGCCAGATGACAGGAGGGTATCAGAACCATGGAATAGTCCAACCATCAACTGTCGTAGCTGGACAGCCCTCAGGTGGGTATGCTGCTGTCCCTCAAGCCATGGGAGGATATCAGCATATTCATCAGCAACAGTTGCAGCAGTTCTGGAACTCACAAATGCTTGAGGTTGAGCAGGTGAACGACTTCAAGACTCACCAGCTTCCTTTGGCTAGAATAAAAAAGATCATGAAGGCTGATGAAGATGTCAGAATGATCTCGGCTGAAGCACCCGTCCTGTTTGCAAAAGCATGTGAGATGTTCATTTTGGAGCTGACTCTGAGGTCTTGGATCCACACGGAGGAAAACAAGCGACGAACGCTGCAGAAGAATGATATCGCAGCTGCCATTACACGAACCGACATCTTTGATTTCCTGGTTGACATTGTTCCCAGGGATGAGCTCAAGGAGGAAGGTCTCGGAATGCCTAGAGCTGGCCTCCCTGTTGGAGCACCAGCAGATGCTATTCCCTATGGGGGGATGTATTACATGGCTCAACCACAGCCTCCGGGTGCTGTACCTGTTATATCTCAGCCAACTCAGGCTATGATGGCTTCACCGACAATTATTGTGGGTAGGCCAGCCATGCCTGTCGATCCCACCATTTATAGACCTGGTATGCCTTATGCTCCTCAGCCAGCAGTGCAGCAGGTCTGGCAACAGCAGACCCAAGACACACAAACCGAAGCACCAGAAAGCAGCAGTTAATCAAGAGCACTTAGCTAGACAGAAACACTTGCCAGAAGATAGTGAGCATGGGTAATTGATCGGTTTAATGTTTGTTTAGCAACATATGGTAGCTTTTTATGCAATCAAAATGACACCTTTAGGGGAGTCAAAATGACATTTTTAGGAGATTAACTTCAGTCTGACTGGCTATCTATGGCCCTTGTATGGCTTTATGCAAATAGGCTAATTCTGTTGTGAATTGAACTATATTTGGAATGTAGTGTATTATGAAGTCATCACGATTGCATGTGTGTGTGTGTGTGTGTGTGTGTGAGAGAGAGAGAGAGAGAGAGAGAGAGAGCAGTCGGGGTGGGGGGGTGGGGGGCGGGGGGGGGGGGTGGGGGTTGTGGGGTTAGTTTGCATTAGAATACTAAATTCTTTCTATCTGGAGCAGGGTTTCATACTTCTATCTGGAGTGGGGGTTTATATTTCTCTTTCTGGAGAAGTGGTTCATTCTCTCTCCGTAGACACACGCACACATGATATATTGTATTAATATGATAATAGACTTGCTTGAGATCTGGTTTGATGTTTCGGCCAAGCCATGAGAAAGCTCTAAGTATTTGGTATTCCAATCAAACACACTCGGGATACTCTCATCTCCGATGTGTTTGAGAGTTGGGCAAATCATAAGAGTGTTGCTGTGGGGTTGATCTCTGAGGGAGTTGATTCTCTAAGAAATGGGTCTTTGAAAGTGTATATGGATGGTCAATCTACATGTGGGTTTATGTCCATCAGTGCACTAGGCTGTAGACTTGACTTTTTATTGATGCTCTGCTATCTCTGCTGTCTTCCATTGTTTATTGTTTTGCATCGTTATGGCTCAGTTTTATTATTCACATATGCCCCCGTCTTAGTGGGAGTTTCTATAACTTCTTTTTCTCCTGTCCTGTATTATCATTCTGTGTCGGGACTTCAGAACGTGGCGTAACAGAAGATGTTTCTCTTGCTTGTCTTTAGGGTCTCAGAACATCCCTATCAAGCAGGTTCAGTCATTTTTTTTGATAGCATCTTTTGTTTTGGATGTAGGAGACTGTTTGCCTCAAGACTTATATCTCTCAAGTGTCTTTGTGGCTCATTTTAAGCAAGCAAGGGAGTGTTCTTCACTCTCGTTTTGCCTCTGCTGCAAAAGCATGTTTTTTTAATTTTAACAGATTTATTGGCTCCATCCCTTGTTTTGGCTTGAAATCTATTTATATGTAGAAAGGACCCAAGGACCCATGTTACTAGTGCATTGATAAAGTCTCACCAGATGTTTTGTAGTGTGCACGATTGTCTTCCACTGTATCATTGAGATATTTGATTAAGTATATCAATTTCTTCTTTTTCTGCAGCCTTGTTTGTGTAATATTGGTCTTGCCAATGTTGGGTGAGTCAGATTTCAGCTTATCACAGCCTTTTTGAAAGCAAGTACATACCTGCATGCACACGTGTGCACCCAAAATGAACAAGAGAAATCCAATGTGTGTGTCTGCTCTCCCTTTATATTTTAGATTTTGACAATATCCATTGCCACTTAAGAATTAATTTACACCTGCTGTATGAGAACCCTTTCTGGGCCAGCAAGATGATGGGAGAGGGGTTGGACAAGCTGTAGGATGAGCTGTTGCACCCCTTTCTCAAACGGAGGGGGGATGCCACAAGCACAAGTAGCTCAAATACCTTGCATGAATTGCATCTGTTTATACTGGACTAGGTCTATCTAGATGAGGAGGAACCATGACATCGTATCCAGGTGAAGGTCATGCATTTCAGTGTAGGTTGGACTAGGCAGCATGGGCAGGCCAGACGGATCAGAGCGGTCCCAGTTTTGGCAGCAGCCAACAAGGGTCGGTCGTCTATTATTTGGACTTACGGGTTTTGCCCAAGGAGAGGGGTCCATGACTGCTACCCATTGCTCTTGGCCCTTAGTTATAAATTAAAACATCAATGCAGTGTTCGAGAAATTATTTTTATTGAGCATTACGTCAGTCCTTTTCACCATGGATTGAATGGGAAGTCGTCATTTTGAAGAAGTTTGTTCACATTTTAACTATATACCTAAATGTTGAGTTTTTCCAAGTGGACTTTTTCTTTCTCCCATCAATTTGAGTAACTGGTTTTACTTGCTAGACCTTCCATAAGGTGCTTTCCCATTTTACCCACTTCTCTTTTGTAAGATGATGTTGAAACATATAAAGCAGCTTTAACTTGTAAGATGGTGCTTTAATAGAGGTCGGACCATTTTTAAGTTTGGCAGGCCTAGTGTGAAAACTAGTTACTTGTATATAAGATATTTTTGACAATAAATATTTCACAATCATTCCCTTGTAATAGGATACTTTTGAGCTCTCCTCTTCTCTAATGTTTGTATGTTATTGGATTCATGTAGGCTAGATGGATGCTTGCTTGAATAGATTTGCTCGTAGGTTTTCCTTTTCCATTAGCTTCTTTTTTCCTCACCTTGTGTGAGAGAGAACCACTGTGAAGAATCTCGAGTTATCTCCATTTAGACGAAAAGTGCTTCCATTGTTAAAGGAGCAGTCCACTGTGACAAGGGAGTGAGGACATGATAGATGAGCTAGTGCACCCAACATTAAGAAGTTGTGTTTGTAGCTTAAAGGCAAGGTCTAACAACACATGCTTCGGCAAGGCTAAGGTAAGCTCTTAACTTGAACATATTTGGCGTCACTCTGTTGGGGGGACTAGCTAAGGACTTAGCTCCATTCATTCATCCATTCTAAGCTATGGGGATCACCCAATATTGCTCGGTGTTGATGGGTAGCACACTCCAAAAAACACGTGGATTTGGAGTCATGGATGTATTTGTTTTTGATTTTTTTTTGAAGCTTGTGGCATTAGGGCATTTTATTTTTATCTCTTGGAAATGAAAAACCTTGGTTTCTTGGAGATTTGCATGATTTTAAAGCTCATAAAGCTTTGATCTTGTTGCATTAAGCTAAGAAATAGCTTAGCAATTGTGATTAGGAGCGAAATCCACTTTGACAACATGAGCATTAAGCTCTCTTAGGTGTGAACGACAATGGGATAGTTAATTGTGTTTATGCATTTCATAATTTTTCATGTATTGGTGGAATTGATGGCGTATATAAAACCAATAGAAAAGAATTGAAAAACACTTGAAACACTTGCATAACCACCAACTAGGATTAGGACTCTTAATCACCTTCCATCAAGTCCTAAAAATCTCAAAAAAAATCCAAAAACTGGATGAAAGGAGGTCTTGGGTTGAGGAATCATAGTCCCACAAAAAAAGACATGAGTCAAACATGTGAGTCAACACACGTTTTAACGTAATTTTATACTCAGGGGTCAACTTATTTCTAAGTTATCTTTCCTTGGATTCAATCATCATTTTTGCTTCATAATGATCTCTATAGGTCTAGACACTACATCTTTGATGAGTGTTACCACGAGGCAAAAACCTAATAGACAATTTGCAAGATAAAGATGTAGAAGTTGTCCACCCAAACCAAGAGATAGGAGATGCGTCATCCAAAGTCTCATCGGCGAAGGGTGTCCAACAAGCATCAGTAGAGTCCTAGTCAAGGACATGAGCATGGATGAGTTGGCAAAAAATCTGTTTAACCTTTAGACCAGCAGTGGGGCGAGCCCCAACCAGTTTCTCAAGAGGGACACACATTTATTTCCACGGAGAGATATGGTTTGATGTGTAATTTATCGCTACTCAAAACCATACAAGCATGGAGTGTCTGCAGACAACAACAATATTGTGCTCATTGTGAGTGTCATGGGAATCTATTGTTGGTACCAGGAAACTTGACATCAGAACCTATGCTCTTGGCGCCAAAGAAACCATTAGCACTACCCATACGGAATGCTTCTCGACCGACACTTAAGTTAATGATGTTTTTCAAAACCCTATACTAAGAGGTATGTGTGACCAATGCCATACCCACCTTCGATATTACTAACTCAACCGGTTCCTCTTGCAATTGTTGAAAATTGTGCTACCTAGGGTGGACCATAATAAGAGAAGCTTCATGATTAAGAAGCTACACTAATTAAGTAAGGATTAAAGGGCTAAGCAATGCCACACTTAATTAAGAAACAATCTCATTAATCAAGCTCTTAAAATGAGATCATTTTATAACTCTCATGGAGCTCCCAAATCACACTAGGTGTGCTACCTTGTGCTATCCATATGTCCATAAATGCTCACACTACATGTGTCTCCTTGTACTTTCCATGTGCTATCTTTTTCACCTTTGACTTTACCTTTTACAAACGACCATATAAATCAACCTTTGCTGATGTACCCTTAGTCTATTTCTTTTCTAATGTGTATGCTCCTCCCCTTGCTCTACACATGTTGCACCCTCACACATTGCATTTCTCAACACCTCCCCTTAATGTGATGAGGGTCGAACACCTAACGAGCATTGACTTGACCTACACTCCATACTCATATGGTTGGAGCGGTCTGTCTATGTCGGCTTTGTCTTGACTCTTTACACACTGGGAGAGTGGGGTTACAACCAGGGGTTAGAAGCCATGCCCACTAATGACACATCGAGGTAAAACTCATATTAGAATTGCCACCACCCACCTACCAACTACAAGAGAGTACAATGGTTTATGGGTCACATAGACTATTATCGGAGGTTCATTATGTTCTATGTTGATATTCTAGGCCATTGTATAAGCTTTTGATTGTCTTCGAATGGACTGAGAAGTCTCAACAAGCTTATGATGTGAATTGAAGAGGGAATTAGCTAGTGAATCTATCTTCAGACCACCAAATTGGGATCTCATGTTTGATGTGTAATTGGGAGTGTTTTCGCTTAACCAGGAGAGTGTAAACTAGATTACCCAATTTGCTTTGCAAGTCGACAGCTCAATGAAACTCATATGAATTATACCACAACAAAGAGGGAAGGGTTAGCCATAGTGCATGTAGTGAAAAATTATAGACACGATCTATTGGCTAATAAGTTTGTCTTCATCAAGCTTTGTTGTATACCTTGCATGACTATGAGAATTACTCGTTGTTGGTTGTTGCTATAAATGGAATTTACTGTCATAGAGAGAAAAGGTTCACAACATGTATTGGTAGATCACATTCAAGAATACTTAATGGAGAACTTGGCACTATTGGTGTTGATGATAAACTAATAGATTCTGCGATATTAAACTAGATCTGGTATCGGAATGGAGTGAAGAAATCAGTCCTTTGTGGTGTCTTGACCAAGACTATGGAAGCTAGTCGTGAACAATTGGGAGCATAAGTTAATAGTAACAATGTGGGCTTATTGGACTTCCTATAAGGTTGCTATAGGACAACCTTTTTGACTCAATGAAACTAGAGTGGTTTCTCTCCATGGGATGATAGTAGATAAGCTTAGGTGCAAATGATGGTTTGATCAAAACTTGAAGTCTAAAGAGCTATAGGAAGGAGACTTGGTACTTATGTACGGAGTCAGTTTACCAAAGAGAAAAAAACTGAAATGTCTAGGGCTAGGGTCATTTAGAGTTGTAGAGCTTACCTCACAAGGTTTGGCTCCTCACATTGAAACCATTGATAGAGTTGAGATGCAAGGCTACATAAATGGTAGCAAACTAAAAAAGTATTATGGACTCTTAACCCAAGACATGTTGGAAAAGTCGTGTAAAAAGAAACAAGAAAAGTTGAAATAAGAAAGTCTCAAGAAAGAGGCCAAGGCAAGGGTGGCCAAAGTCAAAGCAAAATAAAATGGCTTAACACTACAAATAAACATGGCTATTATAATCTTGATCGAAGAAGAAGGCCTTGAGACAGAGCTTGCTCGTCATAAAGTTGGACTCTCTTAAGAAAGAGGCATAAGAAGAGGCTAAGGCAAGAGTGGCCAAAGTCAAAGCAAAATAAAATAGCCTGATACTGTAAATAAACATGGCTACTCTAACCCTGATCGAAGAACAAGACCTTGAGATAGAGCTTGCTCGTCTCAAAATTAGAGTCTCTATGGAGGGAAAAACAATAAATCTTTGTGATGATTGACTGACTTCAGGGCAAGTCACAACTTACTCTCATATGATACATGGGTGAAGCTGAAGAAGCTAGAGTTAGAGTCAACATTAGGAGCTACTAAAGTTAAAAGTGTGCATGCAAGAACATTAGTAGGGGCCTTAGGAGTTTTAAAAGTTAATAGTTCTATCATAAATAACCCTTCGACGTGTAAGGTTTTTATAATGCCTGTAGGCGCCTTAGAAGAGGAGATGCTGCTTGGACGTGTAAGGTTTTTATAATGCCTGCAGGTGCCTTAGAAGAGGAGATGCTTCTTGGATGAGGTTGGATCTCAGCTATGGGTTGGGAAGAAGTGGATTCGGAGCAAAGGATGGCACACTTGTCATGTAGAGGATCAAGATATATAGTGCCATTGTGGAGTACCCTAAACTTGAGTAGCAACCTAAAGTCTGAACAACCAAAGCCATGTAGGATGCTTTTATGTCTCTCTGCTCTAGAAACACAAGCAACCTCGAAGAAAGAAGGCTAGTGTGTCAAGCAAAGGCAAGAGTCCCACCTCACACAACGAAGCTTTAAGAGCCAGAAGCCTCATGTTCATCAATGTTGGGTTGTTGCTCAAGTTTAGGGCATTCCGCCACCACAGAGCAGATCTCGGGCCCTCCACCATTTCATCCTTTATTCCTAAAGCGATGCAAGCTCTATCACCTGTGCCTCGTTTTGTCTGCTACTTTTGTAAGAGCTGAAGCTATAGAGCCAACTTCACCTCTTGCAGAGTTACAGACATCTGGGCTAGATTTGCTAAATAATTCAAAGATTGCTGGACCCAAGATTTTCTTATTTCACAAGGAAAGATGGGAAACGTCTATGAAGGTTTGATATTCTTGACTTTGATCTCCTTAGTGCTCTGAACTTCCACCCCCATAGGTTCTTTAAGTAAATCTATCACATGGAGGGGCCAGCCCTTGTGATAACTAGAGGATTAACTGGTACATCCTCCACCACTACTGGTTTCACTACAATCTTTGGTGGATCTTCATCTAGCTTCTCCTTTTCTGCAGGTTTGGTGGTTTCTATGGGTTGCTCTGATTCTTTGTTTCTTTACTTCTAGAGGGTGTGCTTCAGAGGAAATCATGATATGCCTACGCAATCGTTTGATGCCCTTACCTAAACACAGTGGAAATCAGATCGCTTCCTATGTTTCCTTGTAGCTAGAAGAATGCCAGAGCTGGCCTGATGAGCGAGGGAGACTCGCACATCCTCACAGTTTTGAATCAAAAAATCCAAACCAGGCAACCCTTTCTTCTTTCGAGTCTTGTACTGGAGGGGTGGCATCAATTGGAAGGGAGAACACTTGGGCAACCATCTTAATAGAGAGTGGCAGACTTCTACCTTATCCAGTTGAATAACCACCATGGCTTGCTGCTGCAGTTCAGACTGTGCATGAGGATTTGCCTCCTATGTACTCTAAGGCAAAGCGATGAAATTGTCCAATCGAACCACCTTAACCATTGGTGGTGCACTCTTGTCTACATTTTGGTGAAAGAGGTTGCTAACCCCATTTTGAGATTAACCTAGCATCTCTCTGTTACTTAAGAGAGATAACATAATAAGAGTGTCATGAAACAACACTATAAATATTGTAATTATAAGAATGGTTGGTGTGAGGTGAAAAAAAGAAAAAAGAACCATGCCTCATAGCCTTTCACCTCCCAAACTTGGAAAATACAACACAACGGAGGCACCACCAGCCACCACCGGCTGGAACACTTCTCACGATTCACCACCCACCCACACCAGAAAGATAGCTCAAAACCACGATAGACAGTTGATCATTCACATAAACATACAGAGCACCCAACACCATGTATAAACTCAGCAATTACACCAAAAACCAGGACTCTGGCCAGGATTTACTGCCAAGGGAATTCACCCTTGCGTCTGATAACCAAGCCTCTGTCTCCCGGTCTCTGTTTCACTTCAGAAGGCGCCCCACCAGCTAACCCTCAGCTTCCTCTGCAACCCGGCTACTCTTTGTCCAGCTGCTACCTGCCAAGTGTCGTAGGCGAGTCCCACTGTCTCCAGCCCACACATCAGCACCTCTACTGCAGCCAACACACACAAAAAACCAAGGCTCTCTCTCTGGTCAGCATCCACTCTCTGCCTGCAGTCGTCGCCCACACAAAACCAACTACTCCTCTCTTCAGAGGGCGCCCCACCAGCTAACCCTCATTCAGCAGCTCTCACTCTCTGTGTGTCGTGACCAGCAGCTCCGCCAACCACAGAGCCTCTGCACAATCTCTTCAGCACCAACATCAATTGCTCAACGCAGCATCCAGCCCAACTACTCTCGACTTCAATCGCTTGCTAACAGCCCGACTGTCTTCGCCTGTATCCAGTCTCAAAGGCGGCATCTCTTAACCTTCTCTTGCACATCTGGCTGTGCTCCAGCCCTTTAGCTGCCTCCACTGTTCGTCCTCTTCAGCTATCACTAGCAAGGCATTCCACAAGGCGGCGGCCACCTTCCCATTAGCTCTCCACGATCACCGAGGGCCTGCAGCTCTTCGCCAGCCTCTACTCGTTGCCCTTCAGTCCTTCTGTTGCCAGCTGCCAGCTCGTCCTCTGCCTTCGCTACTCAGAGGCCTTCTCACCATGCGGCCACTCCAGCGCAAACCTGCAGAATCGCCTTCAGCTGCGCCTCTCCTCTGGTCTCTGCAGCGCCTCTGCAAGGCGTCTTCCTTCTGGACCCGGGTCTGTCTGCACAAGTCTCCAGCTAGCTCTACCACGCTTACCCGCCAGGCGTCCTTTTCCAGAGAGGCCGTCACTTCTTTCGCTCTCTCTCTCCTTTGCGTTTGCTCCACCACCTTCTAGACGACGTGCTAGCAGCAACATTGGCTTCCATGTGGCTATTAAAATTATTGGCCATGTGTATTATATTTTTTATTTATTTTAAAGCTTCCATTAGATGGCCACACACTGCCCTTTCATTACCTTCTGCCTCAAATTCACGTGCAGCATCCACGACCTTCCAAAACGAACAAGAGCTGCCCACAGGCTCGTAATCATCAGCATCATCATTTACCAAACAAGACAATCACAGTCGGTGCCATGCATTTGGCAACCATCTCCACATTCATGCTAAAAATGGAGTGCCATCTCTGCATCCAGAATCAGCCCAGACTGACTAAACATTATCACATCGGGACTCCCATAACACTTTCACGTGCAGGCATCACCATCAGCTCGTAAAAAAAACCATAAAACCACCCACTCTGTACATTAGCCAGGGCATTCAGGGCAAAGCTTATTCGCAAACCACGCACACCATATGTACACAGACCCAAAACACTTCTTAGATTTTTGCCTGACAGTTGGCAATGCCAAAATCTATGTATCTTGTAATCATTTAGTTCATCTTTTTTGAAGTTTTGGGCACCCAGTGTGAATAAGGGTAATTTGTATAAATAACAATATTCTCATAATGCAAAACAATTCTTCTTTGTGCCAATTGAGTTTAATCTTTATCTCTTTGCTCTCTTATGTCTATGGTGTGAGAGAGTTGAGAGGATAGAGCTTCATTCTTGGTACATGTTCCTCTTATGCTTATGTTTATGGTGTGAGAGTAGAGAGCAGTGAGTGTTTGTCTATAAGGAGAGGCAACCTCATGGTGATAGCTTGAGGAAGGAGGCAAAGCACTAGCACAGTTTGGAGTCTTCAAAGATACGAGCTTGAATGTCGGCAAGTTTCCCACCACGAGCGATAAGGTAACATTATTCGTTGCTAGGAAAGGGGTAGTGTAGCATGTAACATTTTTGGCACCGCTGTCGGGGATCCATGTATCTCTTTCTCCTCTATTTGTACTCCTTGACATCTTCTTACAAGCCTCGTTTCCCTTAATATGGCTTCTTGAAGCTGTGTGATTGGTTGAGAAGAGGATAATCTATGGTGAATAAGGTGAGAAGGGAGAAAACAGAGAAAAAGAAGAGATGTTTTTGATTGATTTAGCATTGAAAATGGTTGTTTGCATTGTTTAAGGATTAGAAAAGTAATAAAACAAAGCATTTACATCTATACTTCCATGGTGGAAACTCATTAGTCACGTCGTGATTATGTAGGGAACACCCATTTTTTATAGTTTTTAAAAATCTTAAAAACTAAAAAAAAATAAAGAGCCATTGATCCTATTGCTTGCTACCACTTAAAAGTTCATGTTGTAAAGGAATAATCTGAAAATTTTGAACTAGAGAAATGAAGATTTTCACCCCCAAACCAATGATTTTTGGTTGAAACCTGCAGAATCACGTCATCGTGATTTTGCAGTTTGCAAAATCATGCTTGGGATTTTTGATCACGCTGTGATTCTTTGACAATTCCAACTATCCCACCAACCCTAAGATTATGGATTAGATGCATCTTATCTTTGACTGATTCCTTCTTATCTTATCCAATCGTGATCACGGCTCATGGCTCACAAATCGCTTCACCACTCATAGATCACGACTCTCATGGCTCACAACTCACGGCACATGATCAATTAATCACGCTTGACTGTCACATCATAAATCACACCTTCAAATCACATCATGACTAGTAATCAAGCCGTGATTGCCACCATCAATCACGATGTGACCCTACTTGACAATTCGATAAGGTGGATATTTGAAACAGTTATTAGGGGCCTCACGGAACTCATTTAAACATTCATTGAGCTTGTTTGGGTGAAGATCATAACCGTGCATGGCGGGATCATCTCAATTGAGACTTTGAATATCAACATGATAAGTACTAAAGGGTATTTCTAAGGTCGACGCTAGGGGTAGCTGAAAATAGTTGAGAATAAATAAAAATTTACTGTGATTTTTGTTGCATGATTACGTCCATGATTTCTGATCACGTTTCTATAGAAATCTGGTAACTGCAGACCTCTATAATTTCAATTGTGTGTAAATCAACATTTTTGCCAGTTAAAATCATTTGTTGCCATGCTTCCGTAGGGGAGTAAGAGACACGAGGATATGACTACTTGTTGTTGGCCAAGGTAACATCACTTGATGATTGTTGCAAATTAGCCATCGAATTTAAAGATAACATACTTGAGTTACCAACAACCTGATGAAATCAAATCTTTGCACTACAGTAGTTTCATTACATGCGTCAACTTTGAAGATAACATGCTTGAGTTACCACAAGATGATGACCTCAAATCTGTCACCAGTAGTTGTGTCGCATGCATCGGGCCAAACAAGCACATGACAACCTCGGAGAGAGATGAATAAAAGATATGACCTTAGATGAGCTAAGGATTGTGCTTCTAGATAAGATAAAGCTTAAGGAGGTGAGGGATGTGCCCCCGTACCAACATCTATATTGTATGAGAGTGGTGTTCAATATGTCGACAAAATCACATGAGTAGTGAGTGTTCTTAGTTGGAGGCCTCGCCCATTGATGTATTTTGCACACATTGTATGCGACTTGGGAACCATGATACGAGTATGTATAGATACCTATGTCAGCAGACACAATCTCAACAAGTACCTTAGTTACCTTCTACACGATAATAGTTAGCTTTACCTGCACCACCTGGGCAAGGGCATGCTCCAGGGACAAATCTATTAAATGTGCAAAATTAGACGAGAAATTTGTATAGAGTAGTTGAAGTGTCTACACCACCACAATCACCGGCATCTCGCATAATGCCAATTAATCAAATGATCATTGAAGAGGTTCAAGAAGGAGAATATGCACAGGAACCTTGGCAAATCATGGAGGAGTTAGATGACATTTTGGAGGTAACGTCGAAGTATTTTTTGATGTAAGGGAACACAACAGTGCCAGTGTTCCAAACTGTCGTGCAATGAAAGGGAAATGATATTAATACCACAACAAGGATATCCCTGCTTGCAATGGTGTCACTGCCAAAAGGACCTCACCATGTGACTAAGTGTCCTCACAAGGTCAATGCAATGAACCCACCGGTACACACCTAGGATTGTGTTATGTAAAATGTGAAATTGACCATCTAATCATGGAGTGTCCTTATAGAGGCACTAGAGAGTCTTCAACAACCACTAATCCAACCAAAAGACTTCATATGATTGGGGTGTGATCAAGGGTGGTGGAAACACCACTTAATGTCATGACTTGTGTGCAAGAACTTTAGCTAAATTGACCATCTAATCATGGAGTGTCCTTATAGAGGCACTAGAGAGTCTTCAACAACCACTAATCCAACCAAAAGACTTCATATGATTGGGGTGCGATCAAGGGTGGTGGAAACACCACTTAATGTCATGACTTGTGTGCAAGAACTTTAGCTAAATCTTCTACTCGTACGTTGGGAAGAAGAAGTAGGGCAAAGAAGTTGGGAAGAGGAGGCTTTGTAATGGTGATTTAAGACGATTTAGATGAGGGAATTGTTGACAATGTAACTGACAAGTCAAGCAAGGATAATGTGTTGACAAGAAAAAAAAAGTGATGACACAAAAAGAACCCAAACCGGCGAATGAACCTAAGACACCAAGAGGGGTGGGTGAGTACCCTAATGCCCATAAGGAAATAGGGAAACTAGAGACTGCACAAGCCCTAGTTTGGGAAAGCAAAAAGAGGCTTGAGAAATGGCTGCAAGCTTGCCAGGCTACTAAAATAGTCTATCCTACATGAAATATCATGGGGGAAACAAAACAACTGAATATGCCAGAATTTGTGTCAACATAGCGAAAGTGAGATCAACTCGAAAGAAGGAGGAAAGAACGATTTGTTCTCAAGGATGTTTGAGGAAGAAGGAAAATATCCTCTACATGGCTCAACAAATCTTGTTCTAGAATTATACAATAATGATGTTGGTCGAGATCGAATGCCCAGAGTGGCAAGGCTAATAACATTTCTCATTGTAGAGATAAAAAACGCCAATTGGAACCTGGTTGAGAGGAAACCCCCGACTTTGGACTGATCTAAAAGATTGGGTGGAAGCAAGATTACAAACCAATCTGCCAAACTAACAAGGAGTTACCCTTGCCTATCGAGGAAGATGTAGAATTGACCTGCCTCGCAAATACGAGTTAATTAGATGGGAAAAGTATTATGAGAATGATGACACAAATGCAGCACTTTCAGTGGTGCATTCGTGTAAGTATCGTATAATTTAGGCAATGTTGGGAAAAATGAGGAAAACCACCCTTAGAGAAGACCCTCATTTTGTAAAAATGGCTGATGGTACCATGTCTCAGGCTATAGGAGTTTTGCACAACTTGAAGATGAAAGTCTTCTCATTCTGCTACTACCATACATTTGCGGTCATGATTTTTACTGGGTCCGCAGATTTGTACGATGCGATTCTTAGTGGACTTTTTATGAGGACTACAAAGCTAGTACATGATTGGTCCCCATGGATCACATTTACATATGGAAGGACTCACAAATCCTAAAAGTAGATGTATATACATGGAAGATGCATCCCATGGATGGAGGGTTATTTGGAAATGATTCAAAAACCACAGAAAGAACAACCTCGGTACAACTGTGTCGATATACGACTATGTCCTACCCATGAATAAGTAGAAGTGTCCTAGGAAGAGAACATCTTGTATGCCCCTCTTCCGAATAATGATTTTTGCAAAAACTAGATGCATGTACTAGCCACAATAGATTCCATGGGGGAGTCCAGGACATTTTGTGGAACTAGATTGGAAGGATGAAATGTCAACCACACCATTGTATGCATGATAAAATCATTTGTGATGTGGACAAGTCAATAAGAATCTGATTTTGATTGGGAAAAAAGCTTCGAAGTCAACCCCGTAAGGTTGAAGTTCTGAAGATAGATGAAGAAGAATCATTATCATGCTAACCATAATGACATCCTTAAAAGAGGACCCACATATGCTCAATGGCTAAGATACGTCGAAGCCATTAAAATTCATGAGGAATTCTCTAAGAATTGGGGAGAAGAGTTAAGTCAGGTAATGCTACAAACACCTTAAGGACCAAAAGTGAGCCAAGAAACCCTCAATCTCACAAGATCGGAGAGAAGGAATCGAAATAAAGAATTGTGGCCAAAGCTGAACAAGAAGCAAAAAAAGGGCATTGGTAGAAAAGGAGAATGAGGAGGAGCCTGACTTACAGAAGGTTCCTAATCATTTCAAAACCTTTTATATCGATGAAAGGAAGGTGGTTCACCTAAGATGGCGTAATTGTCAAAGGGTGAACAAAAAAGGATCTCATACGATGGACCTCCAGAGGTCAAGGAGGTAGATATTGTAGAGCCTGGTAAAGATTCCAAACCAGTCTTCACATTGCCACGAACCTGACCCTGCGGGAGGAAGAGGCATTGATTGCATCATTACTCTTTTGAAAGAATTTAAGGGCTGCTTTGATTGGAACTATAACGACATAAAGATAGTGCTGCCAAAAGTGGTTCAACACACCACTCTATCATGGATGTTCAAGGCTAATTAAGCAACGCCCTTACCAAATGAATCCAAAATACTCAGTGATTATTAAGGAAAATTTTGAAAAACTCATTGCTGTGGATTTCATTTACAAGATTTAGCACACAGATTGGGTATAGCACTGAGTCATGAAAAACGACAACAAAATCATGCAAACGACAACTCAACTCCATTTTTGGAAAAAAAACCCAAAAATATACCTTTTTTCAAATTTAGAGACAAAAGACAATTTCATGTCAAACATTTAAAAAAAAACACTACTCTTGTGAAAAAAATGCATAAAACATTACTTACATTTTACTCTAAACCCAAAAATGTCAAATTGAAAAAGAATTACAAAAGAGAAGAAACTCTTCTAATCAGACAAGAGTCATTGGACCTTTTCCTTAAAAATATCAATTATTTTCTGGTGCAAGTGTCAAGAAGTTTTTTAACTCAAATCCATACACAACAATTTCTGGTGCAAGTGTCAAGAAGTTTTTTTTAACTCAAATCCATACACAACAAATTCTATAACATGCAAACTAAGCATGTTCACACGTCGGCAAATTTCACTTTTCTTTCCTTTTTTGCTTTGTTTAAGCATCTCTAGATCATACTTTCCCTTGAGCACGGATAAGTTTTGTACCAATACACATTTCTACATTGCGTGTTGTGTTGAAATATACAAGTGAATAGGGTGTGTGTGCGGGAACAAGCCCTTGGTTAGAGGCTGTAAAAGAGAATCTGTAAATGTGAGAGAATCTATGAAAAGGTGAGAAGAATCTATTGGGAGAGAATAAAGGGTAGCGTGAGAAGATTTAGGAAGTGTGGAGATATTCTGGGAGAGGTGGAGAGAATCAAGCAAAAGAGGTGGAGTGAATCAAGGAGAAATCAGTGGGATTAGATGCTTGGATGTAAACTCTAAAAATTGAGGCCTTGGCCTAATGAGAATTTGCTGGTTTTTGATTATCCATGCTTACATTAAGCTATTAGTTAATCACTCACTAATTACGTCTTAATTATCCATGCCTACATTAATTATTGTGTTTGTTAATGATATTGTTTCTAGTATTTGATCCACCATAGCTCATCACATTGCTGTAATTTTAACATGGTATCAAAGCCAAGCCTAGAATCCATCAATTTGTGAGCCCATTATCTTACTAATTACTTTGCCAATTAGGATTAGTAGAAAATTAATATTTTCACCTCTTTTTTAACTAACCTCTGCACCCCCAGCCAGTGGAGGAGTTCCCTCTCCTTGTAGGCTCAACCATTGCCCAAGCCTTTTTAGGTACTCATAGTAGACTCAAGGGCCCACACACAGCCCAAAAGAATTGAACTAATTCGGCGCAGAACGCCGGCGGGCAGCACGATTTGCAGGCACCGTTTTTTTGGAGGAAATCTGAGTTTTCTACTTCATGAAATCAAATTGGTCTAATTCCTCATAGCTCCAGGGGTTTTCAAGCATGCTCTACAAGCTGATGAAGTTAGAAATCGATTTGATCAAGTCTACAGTGAGATCCAAGCTCTTCATCAAATCTGCAGGTGACTTTGGTAAAACAGAGATTAAGCATTCAATGTTTGGTCAAATCTTGTGTTTCTTGGCTTAATCCTCTACTAGACTAATTGCTATTGACGGCCTTGAAAGGATTTGAGCTCATTTGAACTCTAAGGTTGAGGCATTGGCCTAATGAGAATTTGCTGGTTTTTGATTATCCATGCCTACATTAAGCTATTAGTTAATCACTTACTAATTACGTCTTAATTATTATCACTTTGTTAATGATGTTGATTCTAGTATTTGGCCCACCATAGCTCATCACATTGCTGTAATTTTAACATGTTATACATAGCATGTTATCAACAAACTGATAGGTGATAAATTGACGTTACTTTTAGACCCAATATAATTTGATGAAACTCTTACATGGGGTTAACTAGTGCATTGTCTATGAAAATAACTTTTTTTTTTTGTATACAAAGTTGATCCAATGGTTGAATTTAAGCATATTTTGATATTAAGACATGTAGGTTTATGGAGTCCATGGCCATAGAAGAGGTTTATTGAAAGAAAAGATGTCTCTAGATTTAGATAGAAAGCCAACGATCGAAACGGCCGAATTTTTGAATTTAAGCATATTTTGATATTAAGACATGTAGGTTTATGGAGTCCATGGCCATAGAAGAGGTTTATTGAAAGAAAAGATGTCTCTAGATTTAGATAGAAAGCCAACGATCGAAACGGCCGAATTTTATATGGTAGTGAGTACTATAATTCATCAGTTTACTTTATTTTGATTTAATAGTTTGATTTAGAGTTATAGTCTTTGTAAAAACAAAGTTTTCAGTTTATAATAGTTAGATTTTGAGCCATAAAAATGACAATAGTTGTTTTAAAAAACTGATGGAAATTTGGATTTCACTTTGTTGACAAAGCAGATTCTAGAATCCAAATTTCCATTCAGACTAACGTTTCTATCGTGACATTAAAATTTTTCGTTTATTTTTTTTTTGGTCCATAATGAACAAAATTTTCACTTTTATTAGATGAAAAATTTAGCTCGTCAAAAAATTCTGTCAAAAAACTCCATCGATGGAAAAAAATTCCCGTCAAAAAAATTCCATCAAAAATTTCCGTCGAACGGAAGACATTCCTTTGCCAGCCTACATGGTGCCATTCCTTGCCACCATAAAGGAATATCTAAACATCTATAGGGCATCCCCTTGCATTAACCCCTGTTGTACATGCCAATCAAACGAAGGTTCAGTGAAAGAGAATTCAAGGAAAGGCAAGCTTAGGATTCACTTTCTCTACAACTTTCCTTACTTCAAGCATAGAAAATTTGACACTCTCAACTAATAACAACAATTTATGCTCACCATAATGCATGCATGGAAGGCAATCCCTGATCTAGTTATAATAGCCATTGTGTAGTTTTTCAAGCTGATTATTCTTCTTATTAATATCCTAGATGACTATGTCAATAGCTACAATGAGGTAATGCACTTCAATCTCAACACATGGCCTTCTGATAGTGGTACCATGTACTACTACCATCGGCTATGCTGCCTACCCTCAGACATGCATACTACTTTTAAAGATATAATTGACACTAGCTTCTAGAGGTTGATCTACTTTCTTTGTCAAACTCTTTGTGTGCTCTAAACTAGACAGAGCCGCCTACAAAGAATATCTTGGGCAACAGGCCTTATGATAATAGATTATGACGATGGAATCTCCCTAATAGGTAGGGGGGATGTTAACCCCCTTTTGAGTTTAGCCTAGCATCTCTCTATTACATAAGAGAGATAGCACAATAAGTGTAATGAAATGGCACTATAAATGTTATAATTATGAGAATGGAAAACATATGTATCCTATAATCATTTAATTAATACTTTTTAAAGTTTTGGGCGCCCAAGCGTGAATAAGGGTCAATTATATAAATAACAATATTCTCATAACCGTTTGTGCCAATTGAGTTTAGTCATCTCCTTGCTTTCTTGTGTCTATTGTGTGTGAGAGAGAGAGATTTGAGAGGAGAGAGAGCTTCATTCTTGGTGCATGTTTCTTTTATGCTTATATTTATGGTGTGAGAGTAAAGAGGGGTGAGTGACCTTGTATTATGGAGAGGCAGCCTCATGGTGTGACAACTTGAGGAAGGAGGCAAAGAAGTGGAGCTAGCTACCATTAGCATAGCTTGGAGTCTTCAGAGATACGAGCTTAGATGTTGGAAAGTTCTCCACAAACAACAAGTAGGGTAAGCATCATCCATTGCTATAGGAGAGGGGTGGTGTAGCCTGTAACAACAGAGGTGAGGCTGTCAAACTCCGCCATTGTTAGGGATGGGGTGAATGACAAGGAAGGTGATGGCGAGGGGGTGTGATCAAAGATAGAACTGCAAAGAAGGATGTTTGATCAGTACGATAGCAAGAAAAAAACAAAGTGAGAAAGTTCAAGTGAAAAAGAACTTGCCATAAGTCGCCAATCTCGCCAAGATCCTCCAATGGCCTCCATATCTTTGTCTACCTTGCGGATTGTGGTACCTTCTTCTTTGTTGATTATTGCACATGCCCCTCCATATTTTGTGGGCCAAGTTGGTCTCACTGAAATATCCATGCCTCATGTTGATCCTTTCATTTAATGTCATTGATGAGAATGAGCGAGGACATATATTTTCTAAAGAGAAGTTATAAATAACTGCCAGTGTAGGTGAACAAGTGGCCCCATTGTCACCACTTCCCAAGGGATGGGTATTTCTACCGGTGTGACGAGGCATATGACCGTTTTGTCCCTTAAGGAACCATGTTGTTGGCCACCCAAAGACTGTCTATGATGCAAGTCTTTCTGAAACACAATCTACCCTAATGAAATCCACTGCCTGTAACATCCACAAAGAAGAGTATGTCTAGTTTACACTTTGTAAGCAGTTCGGAAGGCTCATAATATGGAATAAAATTTTTGATCCCAATATGCCCAATTTTCATTAACCAGGATCTTCTAGAGGATTTTATTTGTGGATTTTGCATGGTCACTGTTGGTTTCTTATGGACGATCATATAGTGTTGTGTCAAACTTTGGATCACACCATTAATAAAATTCCCTTCTTGATCACTCACCAATGGACACCAAAAATAGGTCATGATCATTTCATATAATGCACAAGCTTTCACCCATTTGGTGTAGTAATACGTAGCCGCCAAAATGTATTTGTTTGCGAGTATTCCTTGTTGCCACATGTTTAAAGGGACCTACAAAATACAACCCCTACTTCTGAAAAGGTTCTAGGGGAAAAACAAGCTTGTGAGGCTGACCTAGGCATTGACATACATCACACTCTTGAGCCATCACTACCATGCATCCTTAAGCAATGTTGGTGGGGGGCATGCCACCATAAACCAGCTTGGAACACTTTCTACCCCATGATATCTCCATATAAGTTCCCATAATACCTTGATGGGCTTCCACCAAGATAGCTTGCTATTCATGTGATGGAACATATCTCCTAAGAACCTAGTATGATGCCCATTTTGTACAATTGGCCTGTATCATCATGAACATTTTGCTTCTTAATGCCAATCATTTTTGTTAATCCCGTGATAGGGTAGGCAAAAATTTTCCTTGTGTTAGAAACATCAACATCTCATCATACCGATCCAATGGGGATGGGACTACTTTACTGAGAATAGATCCGCATTTAGAAGTGAATCAATCACACCGGTGGGAGCTTCTCCTGTTTCAATTCTTGATAAAAATTTAGCTTGCATGCTCCTTCTTGGGAGTATGGTGAATCAATCACACTAGTGGGAGCTTCCCAAGAGTATGGCAAATCTGAAAGGTAAGTTCCTAAAGCAGCAACATCCGTCGAGCTAGCTTACCCATCAAATTCAACTTGCAAGTAAGAGCTTGATGATCCACATGAAAAGTGAATTCATTTCCCAACAAATAATGTATAAACTTGTTAATAGTATAAACCATCTCAAGGGATTCTCTTCCTGTAGTGAAATAATTATTTTCCACCCGAGAAAGTAGATGATTGCTGGCATAAAAGATAGGCCAAAACCATCCATCCTCAGACTCTTACATTAGTGCATAGCTGCTAATAGAAAGTGACATCTGAGGTATCTACAAACACATGAAAAGGCTTAGATATTAGTCTAGCACCTGTATGATAGGGTCCACCATCATCATCAAATTCAGCCCACTAGAAGGCTTGCTCGCACTCCACTATCCATACAAAGATTATATCCTATCTCATCAAGGCATGCAATGGGTGCACCACATCCATTAAGTATTGAAGAAATTGACTATGCCAATGGAACTACCCAAGAAATCTTCCAAGTTGCTTCATAGTACCTAGGCTCTTTAAAGATCTAATGACCTCCACCTTCTGTGGATCCACCACTAGGGCATTTTTTGACACAATATGCGCGAGAAGAATGCTGGCATTGACTCTGCAAATGCACATTTTGTCGATTTAGACTCATTTGAGCTTTGTGGCATTTTTCCAAGCATAACTTTAGATGCAAGAAGTGTACTAATTCCTTACAAAAATACTAAAATCATTCAGGAAATCCCTCATGAAGCTTTTCGAGTATTCATAAAAAATCTCATGTCAGAAGGTTGCGGGAGCATTCTTTAAACCAAATGTCATCACATTAGAAGCGAATACTCCCAATTTTGTCGTAAAAGATGTCTTCTCTCAATTCTCTACCACCAGTAACACTTGGTTATATCCGCTAAAACCATCCAAAAAAGAATACATCTTGTGAGATCAGACACCACTTCATCCAACAAAGAATCTATAAAAATGGTAGTAGGAATGGATCCATAATCATGGATGTATTCAGCTTCCTATAATCTGTACATACCCTCAACTTGCCATTCTTATTAGAAACAATCACAATTGGTGATAGCTAACTGGATTTATCAATTGGATAGATGAATCTGACCCCGACACCATCCTTACAACAAGATCTGTTCATATTCTAAGGCTTGTTTTCTCTATTTTTCCCATGATTTTTTTATAATGATATTCACTCTTGCTTTGCCATCTAGGATCACAACTGCCTGATATTTGTTATGGTAGATAGGAATGACAACATTTGTGTCATGATTCTTAGAGTAATCTCTCGAATTTGATCCCAAGGCCCCATAGTTGCAGCAAGTTAACTCCCCATGCAAGTGTCTTTCCACCCGTATCCCTTCTTGAGAGAGCGGAAGGAGTATGAGAAGCTTTACATAGATAGCTGGCTTGAGAAGCTGCATGCCTTTTTTTTGTATAAGTACTCTGATGTGCAGCATATTAGTTAGATACAGGTCATGTTGCATAATAAAGCATTCGCCTAGTGGAAAGATCTCTGAGAACCTTGGTATAGCACAGGTTCTTCATTTGGAGCCGCATCTCCATGACCCTATAAGTAAGAAAAAGATCTTAAATCTAGAATGACCATAAATACACTTTAGAGGTTTTTAAATGAAGATAGGACCCAAATAAAAGAAGTAGATGGATGACCTTAGAAGACCTTCTTTGTACACAAAGAACTTTACTTAAAGTTGAATGGAATGATATCAAGGAAGGGAAGATATTGAGAAAACCTCACTAGGATATGTGTGGCTAGAGGAATTTGACTTGCTCGGAATTTGACTGGAGAGCTATGATGTCTTATCAAGCTTTCACGATGGTTTACACTATTAAGGAATACGATGTATATTGTTTGGAGCCCTAATTTATTATAAGATACTATATTCATGTAATGCATATCGTACCACACAGGTTTATAGATTATTATGTGGGTGTATCACACAAAGTGGTTGTCTGAGACCTTGACCACTATTGGTCAAACATGTGTGTGTTCTTGGAATGGCTATGATGGAAAAGGAAGAAACTCTCAAGAATAGGTAAGGTAGTGCCTAATGGCTAAGTATGCATTCTGGGAGTAGATAAACGTGGTTAAGTATGCATGGTAGGAGTAGACATACATGGATCTTGACATTGGTACTTGGAGTGTCCGTGCTTCTTGGAGGACAAGTGACAATTAGATCAATAGAAGTGAGTCCTAGGATTGTAATAGCCATAGATGGTGGTGGGAGAGATACTTCCCCATCACTATAGTTGTAATAGAAAAAAAAACTATAATGTAGTAGAATGAGAATTATGCATGTGGCATTGGGGTTGTGGCATTGGGGTGGGTTTCTTTCTCTCTTGCGATTTCTCTATAAAGGAAAGAGGTGGGTGTCTCTTTGAATCTCTCTCTGAGCTTAATTAGCATAGAAAAATCTCTCTCAACCAAGCAATAAGTCTATCTCTCTTGTTTAGATCATTGGTGGACTATTGATAAACATGACCTCTGTTCCACAACTTTCTCTGGACATCACGATGGTCCAAGGGTGTTCAAGTTCATTGGTGCATGTGACATCCTTGTCTAAGGATTACTATCGTGGATTGAGGAGATTTGTGATGATGATGTGACATTGATGTGTTATTTATAATATGTGATATGCACATATAATATATGCATGTTATAGAAAAAACTTTATGTTGTATGCTTTTCTTTTATGAAAGAATTATTTTCAAAGGAGTGTGTGTGTGTGAACTTATCTTAAGTGGTGTGTGTAAGTAAAGTGGCAATTTAAATTAAGGTGCATAAGTTCACACCGGCTCCATAGGTCTAGTGGTGGGCAGAAGGCTAGACCGATGGGATTGGATGAGGCTAGGCTACCGTCAATTATTTTAAAGTGAAAATTTTCATTGGATCTAAACCTATGACTTGTAAGTTTTATGTGACCCATTGTAGAATGGGCATAATTGCAGACAGGAAGCCAAGTCCACACTCCACCGAGAGCCTCCCACCATCATCACCGACCACTCCGACCGCCGTCACACTGCTGGTACTCTCCAACACCTCCGGCCGCTCCGATCGCCAGTGCCCTTCAACGGCTCCGATCGTCGTACTATCAATGCCCTCTAAACAGCTGCGAACGGTGTCACCCCACTAATGCCCTCCAATCATCCGTGCTCACGACTCTGACTGCTGTCATCACCGATGCACTCCGACTGATGGTGCTCTTTGATCGCTCTCTGACCTCCGTCACCACACCGATGCCCTCCGACCGCTCTGATTGTCATCACCGTCGGTGCCCTTTGACATCTGTAAGACTGTCATCACCATTGGTGCCCTTCGACATCTTCGATGTGCATGGCCAACTCCGACGGCACTCATGGAGACAATACCCCTTTCCCTTTCCCAAGGTAGGGCGAGATCCTCTTAAGCACCATCTTCCTTTTCCCCGAACGGAAGATCTTCCCTCCACACTACATAATGAGGGTTGTGACTTCAAGGAGGAGGAATCCTGAGGAAGAGGACACCCAAGGAGGAGATAAGGGGAGCACTCTCTCGGCAGTCGTGGAGACTCTCTCTTGTGTCACATTTATTCTAGCACATTCGGGGGAGAGCACATTCTCTGTGTGTTGGAGCACAATCTCTCTTGTATCATTCTTGTCCTACAGTTTGGTATACAGTTTTGCACTCTTGTGGTGGTTTGTCCTCTGTGTGTGAGTGAGGTGAGTGAGTGGTGAGTGGTGGGTGGTGTGGTGTGAGTGAGAGGCTTGTAGGGATACTATGGTGCTAGGTGGTGGTTGGAGAGGATGGTAGACAGTGTAAAGCATAGGTCTTGCATGTCTAGCCAGTGAGGATGACTCATCCTTGGCGGGTATGCTTCCCTGAGAGAATCCATGCTCCCTTTTCCCCAGCCCTAGTGTTTGTGTCAGTAGTCCTCGAGTTCCCTAGCAAGGAGATAGGCGGAGTTATCTATAACTTAGAAAAAATTTGGCAATCACGATGGGGCTCTCCTAGAGGTCAAGGGTAGTCTCAAAAAAAATTCTTTTTCTTTTTAGTGATTTTTGTTCGTGGGTGGTGGGGAGTGTTGTGTATGCCCCTGAAGACTAGAGCTTCTAGAGGTGATTCACCCCTTCATTCTCCTCTTCGAACTAGTCATCAGGGCTCTTCCTCATTCCCTTACTCTTCCCTCATCATCTTCTAACCTTACTCTTCCCTCATCATCTTCTAACCTTCGAACTAGTCATCAGGGCTCTTCCTCATTCCCTTACTCTTCCCTTACTCTTCCCTCATCATCTTCCTCTTCTAACCCTATGGTAGCTCTAGGGCTAGAGCCATTAGTTATTGTCCTTAAACCGCGTGCAAGTTAAACTACCAACCTTCAAAGGTACCATCATTGAAGATGTAGAAGACAATGTGTGGCAGTTCCTCACTATGTGTGACTCAAGAGGTCTCAACCGAGATGATGCACACTTGGTCTTGTTCCCAACAACGCTTGGAAGAAAGTGCCGACCAGTGGTATAGTCAATTTCCCATCAACTACTTCTCAGATTCGGCCACCCTCAAGCTACAATTCTTGGCTACCTTTCAGCCTGGGAACTACTTTGACCTCATTACTCAAGAGCTCAACCAACTCTCCTCTCCATGAAGGCGGGGGAGTCAATGGCCCAACTTGTCACAAGAGCTAAAGTTTTAGTCGCTCGGCTACCCCAAGATCTTGGAAACTACATGCTGCAGTAGTGCGTGCTTCGAGCACTCCCTACTCAAATGGCGATGAAGATGAGAGAGACCTTTCCACCCTAAGGCACCCTACAAGACTTCCAAGAAATCGCCTCATGGCAGAGCGTAGTACCTCTTAGTCCCCACTTATTCTTGGCATGTCTTTGGCTCCTCCAACTATTCCTCTAACCCCGATAGTAACTTCTATGTCCGCTTCCATGGATGAGCTAGCCAAGCTCAAGAAGGATCTTATTTCTTTCAAGTGATTGTCCCACCAAGAAATGTTGCTCCTTTTGCTAAAAGGTGGGCCATGAGGGGACAAGGAGTGTTACTACCTCAAGGAACTTTGCCTTGTGCAACAACAACTTAAGCAAAGTGCCACCCCGCTTAATCCCTTTGCCAAAGACTATATGGTGACCCCAACCAGTAGTGCTTCAACTTTTGCCCAAGCCCCTAACCACCAACCAAACCCAACACCCTTCTTGAACCCTCAATCAGCTTGAGTAGCTACCCCCAAATCCCAAGCTTATATTTACCCTATCACCACTAGCCCCTCCTAGTTAGCTTTCCCACATACCCTTCCCTCCCCCATTGCTACTTATGCACCAACCCCTTAACTGTCCCAGGCTAATCGCCTCAGCAGGGAGCTCAAGTAGCCACGGTAGCATACACTAATACCCCTCATCCCAAAGCAACCATAGCATACAACCCCTTGCCTACGCAAATCCCATATCAAAGCAGGCACTCTCCCAACCTATCAGTCATGCCTCCCACCTATGCTGATCCCACAAACACCCTAAGTCTATCAAAACCCATCCCCGGTGGTCTATGCAGTAGCTACACCCGGGATTGTCTAAGAACCCCATGTTAACAATCCTAAAATGGGATTGATCATGGTGATAGACACAATAGATTAAGCATAATTATGGTGGATTAAACCACTCTAAGAACTCCATATAAGAGAGAGAGAGAGAGAGAGAGAGAGAGAGAGAGAGAGAGAGAGAGAGAGATTGCACACTCAACACTAGTTCTCTTTCTTCTATTGCATTCACAAGAGAAAGAGAGAGAGAGAGAGAGAGAAAGAGAGAGAAAGAGAGAAAGAGAGAGAGAGAGAGAGAGAGAGAGATTGCACACTCAACACTAGTTCTCTTTCTTCTATTGCATTCACAATGAACCATACAATGATATAGGCTTTCTAGCCTTATCCCACTTTACATGTCATCATCCGTGTGTGGCAACTCCTTTTCCACTCTTTTGATCAACACTCACACACCATATAATATTACATGTGGCATTCTTATCTTACCACAATATCTTGCACCTCTAGGGTGCTTTCCCACATACACACAACATCGTGATTACATCTCTTAACACCACTCTTAATCAAGGTGTTCCATAACTCACCCAATATACATATCAATGTAGCATTGCATAACCGCAATTGCTACCTCTCAACACTCCCCTCAATGATACATTGAAGTGTCCATTAACCAAACATGTGTTCGCATGTCTACCATGAGAGGTGTGATTGTGGTGGTGGCTACAGCTAAAGGTTGGTTTTTACATCAGATGGATGTAAAAAATGTGTTCTTGCATGGTGACTTGCAAGAAGAAGTGTATATGGATTAGCCACCTGGTTTTGAGGATACAGGTTACCCGGAGTATGTATGTAAGCTTTGTAAGGCTTTGTATGGGCTGAAGTAAGCTCCACGAGCATGGCATGACAAGATTGCTGAGTATCTTGTCACTATTAGATTTCATATGGCAGGTTCATATCACTCTTTATATGTGCGCAAGAGTGATAAGTGTATTGTGATCATCACCATCTATGTAGATAATCTTATTGTTGGGGGCGACAACTTGGATGAGATTGAGCATGTGAAAAGTCTTCTCAAAAGGAAGTTTGAGATGAAGGATTTGGAAGATCTGCACTACTTTTTGGGAATTGAGGTCATTTGCACACCTCTGATGGTATTTGGTGGCTATCACAGAGATAGTATGTATTGGACATGTTGTCCAAGTATGGGATGGCTGATTGTAAGTCAATCTCAGTGTCATTAGATCAAAATGGAAAGCTTATTGTGGATGCAGGTTATGTGTTGGAGGATCCCACTATGTATAGAAAGATTATGGGGAGTTTGATCTATGGGCCAGATCTATGTACAGGAAGATTGTGGGGAGTTTGATCTATGTCATGATCAGTAGACCAGATTTGAGTTACACTATTGGCTTAGAGAGCCAGTTTAAGTAGGTTCCGCGTAAACCATGTCTTAGATAGTGTGCAATGCACACTATTGGTTTCCGTGTATATGGATTAGCCACCTGGTTTTGAGGATACAGGTTACCCGGAGTATGTATGTAAGCTTTGTAAGGCTTTGTATGGGCTGAAGTAAGCTCCACGAGCATGGCATGACAAGATTGCTGAGTATCTTGTCACTATTAGATTTCATATGGCAGGTTCATATCACTCTTTATATGTGCGCAAGAGTGATAAGTGTATTGTGATCATCACCATCTATGTAGATAATCTTATTGTTGGGGGCGACAACTTGGATGAGATTGAGCATGTGAAAAGTCTTCTCAAAAGGAAGTTTGAGATGAAGGATTCGGAAGATCTGCACTATTTTTTGGGAATTGAGGTCATTTGCACACCTCTGATGGTATTTGGCTATCACAGAGATAGTATGTATTGGACATGTTGTCCAAGTATGGGATGGCTGATTGTAAGTCAATCTCAGTGTCATTAGATCAAAATGGAAAGCTTATTGTGGATGCAGGTTATGTGTTGGAGGATCCCACTATGTATAGAAAGATTATGGGGAGTTTGATCTATGGGCCAGATCTATGTACAGGAAGATTGTGGGGAGTTTGATCTATGTCATGATCAGTAGACCAGATTTGAGTTACACTATTGGCTTAGAGAGCCAGTTTAAGTAGGTTCCGCGTAAACCATGTCTTAGATAGTGTGCAATGCACACTATTGGTTTAGAGAGCCAGTTTAAGTAGGCTCCACGTAAACCATGTCTTGACATTTACTTAAAGTTGAATGGAATGATATCAAGGAAGGGAAGATATTGAGAAAACCTCACTAGGATATGTGTGGCTAGAGGAATTTGACTTGCTCGGAATTTGACTGGAGAGCTATGATGTCTTATCAAGCTTTCACGATGGTTTACACTATTAAGGAATACGATGTATATTGTTTGGAGCCCTAATTTATTATAAGATACTATATTCATGTAATGCATATCGTACCACACAGGTTTATAGATTATTATGTGGGTGTATCACACAAAGTGGTTGTCTGAGACCTTGACCACTATTGGTCAAACATGTGTGTGTTCTTGGAATGGCTATGATGGAAAAGGAAGAAACTCTCAAGAATAGGTAAGGTAGTGCCTAATGGCTAAGTATGCATTCTGGGAGTAGATAAACGTGGTTAAGTATGCATGGTAGGAGTAGACATACATGGATCTTGACATTGGTACTTGGAGTGTCCGTGCTTCTTGGAGGACAAGTGACAATTAGATCAATAGAAGTGAGTCCTAGGATTGTAATAGCCATAGATGGTGGTGGGAGAGATACTTCCCCATCACTATAGTTGTAATAGAAAAAAAAACTATAATGTAGTAGAATGAGAATTATGCATGTGGCATTGGGGTTGTGGCATTGGGGTGGGTTTCTTTCTCTCTTGCGATTTCTCTATAAAGGAAAGAGGTGGGTGTCTCTTTGAATCTCTCTCTGAGCTTAATTAGCATAGAAAAATCTCTCTCAACCAAGCAATAAGTCTATCTCTCTTGTTTAGATCATTGGTGGACTATTGATAAACATGACCTCTGTTCCACAACTTTCTCTGGACATCACGATGGTCCAAGGGTGTTCAAGTTCATTGGTGCATGTGACATCCTTGTTTAAGGATTACTATCGTGGATTGAGGAGATTTGTGATGATGATGTGACATTGATGTGTTATTTATAATATGTGATATGCACATATAATATATGCATGTTATAGAAAAAACTTTATGTTGTATGCTTTTCTTTTATGAAAGAATTATTTTCAAAGGAGTGTGTGTGTGTGAACTTATCTTAAGTGGTGTGTGTAAGTAAAGTGGCAATTTAAATTAAGGTGCATAAGTTCACACCGGCTCCATAGGTCTAGTGGTGGGCAGAAGGCTAGACCTATGGGATTGGACGAGGCTAGGCTACCGTCAATTATTTTAAAGTGAAAATTTTCATTGGATCTAAACCTATGACTTGTAAGTTTTATGTGACCCATTGTAGAATGGGCATAATTGCAGACAGGAAGCCAAGTCCACACTCCACCGAGAGCCTCCCACCATCATCACCGACCACTCCGACCGCCGTCACACTGCTGGTACTCTCCAACACCTCCGGCCGCTCCGATCGCCAGTGCCCTTCAACGGCTCCGATCGTCGTACTATCAATGCCCTCTAAACGGCTGCGAACGGTGTCACCCCACTAATGCCCTCCAATCATCAGTGCTCACAACTCTGACTGCTGTCATCACCGATGCACTCCGACTGATGGTGCTCTTTGATCGCTCTCTGACCTCCGTCACCACACCGATGCCCTCCGACCGCTCTGATTGTCATCACCGTCGGTGCCCTTTGACATCTGCGAGACTGTCATCACCATTGGTGCCCTTCGACATCTTCGATGTGCATGGCCAACTCCGACGGCACTCATGGAGACAATACCCCTTTCCCTTTCCCAAGGTAGGGCGAGATCCTCTTAAGCACCATCTTCCTTTTCCCCGAACGGAAGATCTTCCCTCCACACTACATAATGAGGGTTGTGACTTCAAGGAGGAGGAATCCTGAGGAAGAGGACACCCAAGGAGGAGATAAGGGGAGCACTCTCTCGGCAGTCGTGGAGACTCTCTCTTGTGTCACATTTATTCTAGCACATTCGGGGGAGAGCACATTCTCTGTGTGTTGGAGCACAATCTCTCTTGTATCATTCTTGTCCTACAGTTTGGTATACAGTTTTGCACTCTTGTGGTGGTTTGTCCTCTGTGTGTGAGTGAGGTGAGTGAGTGGTGAGTGGTGGGTGGTGTGGTGTGAGTGAGAGGCTTGTAGGGATACTATGGTGCTAGGTGGTGGTTGGAGAGGATGGTAGACAGTGTAAAGCATAGGTCTTGCATGTCTAGCCAGTGAGGATGACTCATCCTTGGCGGGTATGCTTCCCTGAGAGAATCCATGCTCCCTTTTCCCCAGCCCTAGTGTTTGTGTCAGTAGTCCTCGAGTTCCCTAGCAAGGAGATAGGCGGAGTTATCTATAACTTAGAAAAAATTTGGCAATCACGATGGGGCTCTCCTAGAGGTCAAGGGTAGTCTCAAAAAAAATTCTTTTTCTTTTTAGTGATTTTTGTTCGTGGGTGGTGGGGAGTGTTGTGTATGCCCCTGAAGACTAGAGCTTCTAGAGGTGATTCACCCCTTCATTCTCCTCTTCGAACTAGTCATCAGGGCTCTTCCTCATTCCCTTACTCTTCCCTCATCATCTTCTAACCTTACTCTTCCCTCATCATCTTCTAACCTTCGAACTAGTCATCAGGGCTCTTCCTCATTCCCTTACTCTTCCCTTACTCTTCCCTCATCATCTTCCTCTTCTAACCCTATGGTAGCTCTAGGGCTAGAGCCATTAGTTATTGTCCTTAAACCGCGTGCAAGTTAAACTCCCAACCTTCAAAGGTACCATCATTGAAGATGTAGAAGACAATGTGTGGCAGTTCCTCACTATGTGTGACTCAAGAGGTCTCAACCGAGATGATGCACACTTGGTCTTGTTCCCAACAACGCTTGGAAGAAAGTGCCGACCAGTGGTATAGTCAATTTCCCATCAACTACTTCTCAGATTCGGCCACCCTCAAGCTACAATTCTTGGCTACCTTTCAGCCTGGGAACTACTTTGACCTCATTACTCAAGAGCTCAACCAACTCTCCTCTCCATGAAGGCGGGGGAGTCAATGGCCCAACTTGTCACAAGAGCCAAAGTTTTAGTCGCTCGGCTACCCCAAGATCTTGGAAACTACATGCTGCAGTAGTGTGTGCTTCGAGCACTCCCTACTCAAATGGCGATGAAGATGAGAGAGACCTTTCCACCCTAAGGCACCCTACAAGACTTCCAAGAAATCGCCTCATGGCAGAGCGTAGTACCTCTTAGTCCCCACTTATCCTTGGCATGTCTTTGGCTCCTCCAACTATTCCTCTAACCCCGATAGTAACTTCTATGTCCGCTTCCATGGATGAGCTAGCCAAGCTCAAGAAGGATCTTATTTCTTCCAAGTGATTGTCCCACCAAGAAATGTTGCTCCTTTTGCTAAAAGGTGGGCCATGAGGGGACAAGGAGTGTTACTACCTCAAGGAACTTTGCCTTGTGCAACAACAACTTAAGCAAAGTGCCACCCCGCTTAATCCCTTTGCCAAAGACTATATGGTGACCCCAACCAGTAGTGCTTCAACTTTTGCCCAAGCCCCTAACCACCAACCAAACCCAACACCCTTCTTGAACCCTCAATCAGCTTGAGTAGCTACCCCCAAATCCCAAGCTTATATTTACCCTATCACCACTAGCCCCTCCTAGTTAGCTTTCCCACATACCCTTCCCTCCCCCATTGCTACTTATGCACCAACCCCTTAACTGTCCCAGGCTAATCGCCTCAGCAGGGAGCTCAAGTAGCCACGGTAGCATACACTAATACCCCTCATCCCAAAGCAACCATAGCATACAACCCCTTGCCTATGCAAATCCCATATCAAAGCAGGCACTCTCCCAACCTATCAGTCATGCCTCCCACCTATGCTGATCCCACAAACACCCTAAGTCTATCAAAACCCATCCCCGGTGGTCTATGCAGTAGCTACACCCGGGATTGTCTAAGAACCCCATGTTAACAATCCTAAAATGGGATTGATCATGGTGATAGACACAATAGATTAAGCATAATTATGGTGGATTAAACCACTCTAAGAACTCCATATAAGAGAGAGAGAGAGAGAGAGAGAGAGAGAGAGAGAGAGAGAGAGAGAGAGAGAGAGAGATTGCACACTCAACACTAGTTCTCTTTCTTCTATTGCATTCACAAGAGAAAGAGAGAGAGAGAGAGAGAGAGAAAGAGAGAGAAAGAGAGAAAGAGAGAGAGAGAGAGAGAGAGAGAGAGATTGCACACTCAACACTAGTTCTCTTTCTTCTATTGCATTCACAATGAACCATACAATGATATAGGCTTTCTAGCCTTATCCCACTTTACATGTCATCATCCGTGTGTGGCAACTCCTTTTCCACTCTTTTGATCAACACTCACACACCATATAATATTACATGTGGCATTCTTATCTTACCACAATATCTTGCACCTCTAGGGTGCTTTTCCACATACACACAACATCGTGATTACATCTCTTAACACCACTCTTAATCAAGGTGTTCCATAACTCACCCAATATACATATCAATGTAGCATTGCATAACCGCAATTGCTACCTCTCAACACTCCCCTCAATGATACATTGAAGTGTCCATTAACCAAACATGTGTTCGCATGTCTACCATGAGAGGTGTGATTGTGGTGGTGGATACAGCTAAAGGTTGGTTTTTACATCAGATGGATGTAAAAAATGTGTTCTTGCATGGTGACTTGCAAGAAGAAGTGTATATGGATTAGCCACCTGGTTTTGAGGATACAGGTTACCCGGAGTATGTATGTAAGCTTTGTAAGGCTTTGTATGGGCTGAAGTAAGCTCCACGAGCATGGCATGACAAGATTGCTGAGTATCTTGTCACTATTAGATTTCATATGGCAGGTTCATATCACTCTTTATATGTGCGCAAGAGTGATAAGTGTATTGTGATCATCACCATCTATGTAGATAATCTTATTGTTGGGGGCGACAACTTGGATGAGATTGAGCATGTGAAAAGTCTTCTCAAAAGGAAGTTTGAGATGAAGGATTTGGAAGATCTGCACTACTTTTTGGGAATTGAGGTCATTTGCACACCTCTGATGGTATTTGGCTATCACAGAGATAGTATGTATTGGACATGTTGTCCAAGTATGGGATGGCTGATTGTAAGTCAATCTCAGTGTCATTAGATCAAAATGGAAAGCTTATTGTGGATGCAGGTTATGTGTTGGAGGATCCCACTATGTATAGAAAGATTATGGGGAGTTTGATCTATGGGCCAGATCTATGTACAGGAAGATTGTGGGGAGTTTGATCTATGTCATGATCAGTAGACCAGATTTGAGTTACACTATTGGCTTAGAGAGCCAGTTTAAGTAGGTTCCGCGTAAACCATGTCTTAGATAGTGTGCAATGCACACTATTGGTTTAGAGAGCCAGTTTAAGTAGGCTCCACGTAAACCATTTTGAGATATGCTTGGAGTTCATGAGCTGGAGTTGAGCTTGAGGGGGAGTGTTGAGATGTCAAGCTCAACATGGGCTGACACTCACGAGGCGCTTGCATGACCATTCGACATTTACATCACTGGCGGGTTTGGTAGCTGGCACCGACATATCTTTGCCAGAGATTCTACAGCTAAACTACACCGACTAGTCCACACCTACCCACTCCACTTAGCGTGTTCACATTATGGACCGCTTGTATATACTCTATTATGTGTGTTAGTAACTTTATCTTCTTTGTAGACCTCTTCTGTTGTGTGAAGAAGAAGAATTTTCAGCCTCTCACCTTGTGTGTTCTCTTCTAGGATTTGTGTGAGTGTGTGTGTGCTTGCAAGAGCTCAAGCTCTCTTCTCCCTTACATCTTTTCACCCCACTGGTTAACATGGCGGAAGCAGTGGTGCCATCTCCCAAGGCTGACACTCCAATAGTGGCGGTGGTGCCACCTCCCAATGCTGGCACTCCGATAGTGGTGGCCGTCACCTGGTTCCAAGGAGCCCCATAGACACCTACTCCTCCTCTTGATGGTGCAATCTACCCATCCATTGTGGAACAAGCTTATAAGGAGGCTAGGGAGGAATTCACTCTCAAACACTACCCATGGAGATGGAAGCGGTGCCTACCTTGGTCATTCTCCCAACCACCACACCTTCAAAGGTGGGTGAGGTGTCTACCCAGCCCAAGGTTAGTAATTTACATTGGGAGGAAGTTTTGCCAGGGACAAAGGTGGAAATCACCCTTCCTCACAATTATGTGGTTTGATCTAGGAAATAGGAGAGCAACTGTTAGGCTTGGTCTAGCATTGGATGGATTCGAAGGCAACTAGGGGTGAAGCCACATCTAGTAGGCGGGGGTGATGGCCCAGGCAACAAGCAAGGGTATGCCTCACTACCCCAAGAGTGGCTGATCACCAAAGCCCAAGGGTGACAGTCTCTGTGGGAGGAACTCAAATTACAGGGGCCATTGTGGATGGTGGTTCTGGTGTTAACATCATGCCTGAAGCTACTAGGAAAGTCTTGGGTCTCTGAAATTACCAAGCCAGCTCCCTTTGCCATCCAAGTGGCAGACTAGAGAGTAGTGATGCCCTTGGGACTAGTCAGGCAAGTTTCGATCACTTTTGAGGGATTAGTATTTGAAATGAATTTTGTGGTATTAGACCTCCCACCAACTAGAGGGACCTACAGCTTTCTCATTGGAAGGCCTTGGTTGAGGGCAGCTTGGGTGATCCATGATTAGGCTCGGGACAACTTGCATATCCCTAACCCGGAGGGGACGGTGACCTTGCCCTTGGAAAAAGGCCCTGATAAGAGCATTAGGAAACCTTTGGACATATTTTGGGCCCTTTGCTAATGAAATTCATTAGCAATGGACCAATAGGAAGAGAGGAGTGTGTACATTTGGTCTCCTCCAAAAGTAGGGGGCAACTAGGCTTGTCTCCCTCATTACTACATTTGTGGGGTTCAAAAAGTAGGGAGAGGCCTTCATAAATTAGGGAGGTGGAGTGCAAAAAGTAGGAGGGTTCTATAAAGCAAGGAGGTAGCTTCTAAAAAGTAGAGGGCTCCACCAATTTCAGCCCCATCATTCTCGAGGGTCAAAAAACCCTAAAAAATAGGATTTTTCAAAAGTGTATTTTCCCTCTCAAAACCCAACCCAAACCATATTATATCAAAAAAATTATTTTTTCACCTCATATTTCTCTCCCTACACATTATTCTTCTCTCCAACATCATCCTCTTCACCCCAAACCGCAAATCTCCATAGCTCATTCTCTCTCTACTATGCAACCTTCTCTCTCTCTCTCTCTCTCTCTCTCTCTCTCTCTCTCTCTATATATATATATATATATATATATCTATATATATATATATATATATATATATATATATATATATATATATATATATATTGTAATTAGATCTTTAACCTATCTCTCTACTATGCAACCTCTCTCTCTCTCTCTCTCTCTCTCTCTCTCTCTCTCTCTCTCTATTGTGCTCAGATTTGCAACGTTCTCTATCTCTATCACGCACACATTCGAATCTCTTCACACCCACATCTAACTCCCTCTACCCAACAACCTCTAATCTATATTGTGAAACCTTCTTCCCCCCCCCAAAAAAAAACATTTCTAGCAGAACACACTATAGAGGGTAGTGCATCTTTGTCAAGGAGAAGGCCACCCAAGGGACGAGGTTGGGGCTTTGCTCATGCACAATACCAGGGATGAACATGGTGCTTGGGTTGAAAAATAATTTCAAAAGGGAGATTGGGTGTATTTTTGCAGCCCAGTGCCACTGGACCGCATATCGAGTTCTGGGCGTCGAGATGTGGTTAAGCACCATTGGAAGGGGAGCCTACTAGGATTCAAGGAAACAAGGCATGATGGATTGGTGGCCCTAGTGTTACATGTGTACTTGGCATCGAAAATTTCTTTGAGTCCACATCGTCATAGTCATCATTTCCCTTGTGCAACTATATGCTTTCACTTTGGTATGTTAGTGTACATGGTATTTGAACTGTTCTTTTCAACTTTATTTGAGAGTTTCCTCATTTCCAGATATTTTCCCTTCTAATATCATTGAGGAGTAGCCCATAAGGAGCCTAACATGAACATTCTATGCCGTACACGCGCACATTGGGGATGGTGTATTCTCTCTGATAGTGCCCCTTCTGACCTTGCTAGTCGAAAGATTTTCTTCTACACCCACAAATATGTAATCCTGACACAGGTCAACGGGTTTGGTAAGCTTGAAGAGGTCCCCTCTCCTTCCCTCTCTAGTGCTAAATGGCCAATGCCTGATGTTTGGACTATTGTTGCTCTTAAAGCGAAGATGGCCAATGATATACATTCTTCTTTTTGAAGTACACAAAGGCCTCAAGAGATTGGTTGGTCTTAGCTGGGCGCATGCCCTGTGCATGTGTTTGCCCACATGTTTTGGGCCAAAACTTGCACACTAACGTTAACAATGTACATGTGCAAGGTGGTAGGCTATAAAGAGATTGTCAATTTGCTTGGCCAAGGGTGGGACATTATGGACGGGGAGCACAAAGGAGAGAATTCCAGGTGCACTGTAGTGCATTCCAGTGTCTCCTTTTGATTCTTGCGAGCTCGTACCACTTTGTGTACTCGTTTCTATTACGAGCGGTGGATGAGGAAGAAGGGTGCATGGATACCCTTACATGCTCAAGAGGAGGTTGTATCGCCTATATATCTCTCTATAGCTCTACCTAATGTGGGGGTAGAGATTGTCCAAGAAAGTAAGCATTGGAGCATTTTGAACGTCCATGATCACCTACGCATTTTGGGATTTGAGGGAATCAATAATGCTTGCTTCAATGTGTAGGGTAGGAAGGTAAGGATTGTTTGACATTTAAACCTCTGTATTTGCTCACCCCTTTCTGGAGTCACTTATTGTGTTGGGTATTTGGATAGGTTGGAAGGAGGATGGAAGCAAACACCAAGATGTCCTTAGATTGGGGGCCAAATGATGTCACCTTGGTTCAAAGAATCTAAGCAATGAGTATCACGGGAACAATTTTGTAATATCCCTCCATTGGAGTTTTGTATAAAAAAATATTTTTTGAGATACTTCGGTATTTAAAATATGTTGTTTGGTTTCTTGAAAAGGTGGTTTAGTCTTTTAAAAAATCAACAATTTTTTTTTGGTCCAGTGTGAAATGGCCACTATCTTGTATAAATAGTACTTTGAAGGCCTTATGTGTCATTTTTCACTCATTCTCAACAGCACAAGCCACCTCCACTCTCGAGCTTCAATGCACATGGCTACCTATGAATGCTTCATGGACTTCCTCCATGAGAGCGAGTTTCCAAAGGCCACACACTTGCACGTAATGTTCACTCGTGAGATCGATTGGATCTCCACACTCTACGAAGAATTATTTGTGGACACGTTATCTTACATGGGCACCCACATCAAGCCACACTCTATCTCTTTGGCCACCGATGACAGATTGTGGGTGCCCTCCAACCTCCTAGAGTACAATAACCACAATGAAAGGCCCTTCCAAAAGTGGCTCAGAAGATTTGAAGCAATGGCTATGAAATCTAGACACTTCCTAGAGCTTGACAAGAAGCAAGTATGCAAGCTCAATAGAGGTGCCATTGGCCATCACTTCTTTATCATGGATGGCCTGCTTTGTTTTGTTCCTTTCAGAAGGAGAGGAGGTCGAAATGCCACAACTGTGCCTTGGCAGATTCATCCACAACGACAAGGAAGAGCCTCAGAGTGCAGTGCACATAGGTGTCAATGAAAGCCTGATCATCCACAAAACAATTTCCAGGAGGTGCGCTAGCGCTCGCAGAAAATCCGTGCCGCTTTGAGGATAGTGGAACCTGGCACTGCAATTGAAGAGATGAAGATAGTGGAACCTGGCACTACAATTGAAGAGATGAAGATGACTGTGCCCCCCTTCCTCAGATAGAGATTGACTCTGTATGTCCGATTGTGGTAGGGAGGGAGTTTTTCATTTTTTTGCAAAAAGTCATGTGGCCTTCGCGCATGGATGAGTGCATGCTCAAGGTGAAGGCATAGTTCCCATTCGACGACTCCAACATAGGTAACATGGAGGAGAACCTCCTCCCACTCACAGACTCGGTGGAGGAGACAGTGGTGATTGCTCTGGAGGCAGCTAGGAATGCAGAGCAGGCAAACGTCACCGAGGAGGAGTTCCAAGCAGTGCGCAACAAAGTGTATCCTGCACAATTATGCCTTGGACACAAACTTCAACACATAATATCGACGAATCCAAGTCCAACATTGACTTGGAAAGAAATGATGATGGAGATGAAGATGATAAGCAAGAGAAGGTGCTAGAGATAGACAGTTTTGCTATGCGGGGTAGGGGAACACGGTCTACTTTGCAAGTCCATATTTGGCTCTTGCCCACTACATTGGACACCTCCCACACCCAATGACTTTGTGATTATTCACAAAGAATTCACACCGAATGCAGCTTCCCCCTTTGCATTGAAGACCTTCTCAAAGGAACTATGTGTGGCCACTATTGGCCGGTCGGTCAGTTTTGTAATCCTAGTTAAAAAGTCATTAGTCTCATGAGACCGCTTTTGGGAGCAGATATAGAGGCAAGGTGCTTGCCCAATTAGGAATTGCCAAGTCGCTTGGCCATGACTCTGGCCATGACTCACGTCGAGAAATTGCCACAGCCATTCTAATTGTTGTGGCGAGCTCCCCGTAGCTAAGAAGTGATGAACCTCACTTGTAAAAATTATTCCCAAATTCCATATGTAACTTTTTATATCAATATAATGCAGAAAGATGCTTTAAAGTACATGTGTTTGATTTGTAATGTGAAAATATTTGCCATTTAATTTTAGTTGGTTTTCAAGTGAAATAAACGTGTTTTCCTTTGATGACATGGCCAGAAATAAACGTTCAAATTTTAGGGAAAAAACTACAAAAATTTTTAAAAGGGCCAGAGGGGTGCAAAAATGGCCTACATGAGGCCCCCGTACACATCTTTTTCGCACTCCTCTAGCCCTCCACTTGAATGAGAATAATTTCTTTAGTCCCTAATTAATCATATAAAATGGTGTGTCTTTAAATTTTAGGAAAAAAAAACTATAAAAAATTTTAGAAGGGCCAGAAGGGTGCAAAAATGGCCTATATGAGGCTCCCGTAACACAGCATTTTCGCCCCCCTCTGGCCATCACAATTTTGATAGCTTTATGTCCTCCACTAGAATGGAAATAACTTCTTTAGCCCCTAATTAATCATATAAAATCGTGTGTCTTAAAATTTTAGTGACTACAAAAAAAATTTAGAAGGGCCATAGGGGTGCTAAAACGGCCTGTACGAGGCTCCCGTACACAAGATTTTTGCACCCCTCTAGCCATCATGATTTTGATAGCTTTATACCCTCCACTAGAATGAGAATAACTTATTTAGCCCCTAATTAGTCACAAAAAATGGTGGAAATTAAAAAAATAACTTTGGTTTGGTAATATGCAAAAAGATATTGAGAACCACATGAAGATATACTGCAATCTACAAGAGCAAGGCCATCTCTTTTGATCTCTAATTTACCTTAATTTTAAAAAGGAAATTAAAAAATTACATGCATTTTGATTTTGAAGGTTTAAAATCAATCATGTCTTGTATTTATATCATCTTCCTTCACTTGCATTCTTCACTTTGGGAAAAGACCATTTAAGGAGACCAACTTCATGATGTATTGGGTTGCCTATAGAGTATCTTAATTCCATGATATTTCCATCCTAATGGTAATTTTGATCTACGTCCAATTTTAAGGGATTTGAGTTTTAATATTCTTAAAAACCTTCAAATTTTAGGAAAAAAACTACAAAAAAATTTAGGAGGGCCAGAGGGGTGCGAAAATGGCCTGTAGTGTACGAGCCCTCATATACACAACATTTTTGCACCCCACTGGCCATCACAAAAATGGCATGTATGAGGCCCCCGTACACAGTATTTTCCCACCCCATGCCCTTCGCGAGATGATAGTTTATCCTAGATTGATACATCTTACAATTAAAAACCATGTGGACCAGAAGGGTGCAAAAATGGCAATTACACGTGACCCGGAGAGGGACCTTTTTGCACCCTTTTGGCTCTTTATTGAAACGTGATGGAAGATAAATTACACGATTAAATCAAATAGACAATCAAATATACAAAAAGAAGATATAATACACATCAAAAATTCATTAATATCAAAAGTTGAGATACATTGAAAATTGAGATACATCATTTTTTGTTTCCCTTTTCTCCAGCGAATACGACAGGCCAATTGCATATCCTTTACCATTATGGTGACCCGCTTTGCATGGATAGCGCACAAGTTGGTGTCCTCAAATAGATTAACAAGATATTCTTCTCAGTGGCTTCCTGCAAGGCCTCAAGGGCAAGCGATTGCATCCGACATTCCATCTTGTATTCCCATAAAACGTCTTTACACATTCGTGAGAAAGGTGCCCTCCGGATGAGAAGCTCTATGGACTTCTGGTAGTGCCGTATCTCTTAGGAAGAAAAACTATATTTGAAGGTATTACAAAGATTCCTTGCCACCAATTAAACCTTGCAAGGAAAGTATATCAATCTAACAAAATTGGTAATGACGCATGACTTCACGGTCCTTGAAACCAAGGGGGACTCCAGAAACTACAATAGAATTTGCACCATAGACTGTCGGTGCTCTGTAATGTTCCTAGCAAACCACAACGCCCTTGTGCGGTTCGCTTGTGGTATGGAGGGGTCATTACATGGCCTCTCGCTTGTCAACATGGAAAACTGAGCCCTGCACATGCTACCATGCAAAAACAAATTTGTCGATTTGGGCGGCAAGGTTGTGCAAATCCTTGACTTCTAGCTCCTGGGCTGAGAGGGCATCCTCATCAGGTTGGATGGGGACCTCAATAGAGAATAAGTACTGTGCGAGTTCAGAAGCAGTGATTGTGCCCACCATGAGGACTCGAGTGCTTGTGTGCTCTCAAAGTGCATGTACAAAATGGACAAAAAGAGAGAGGGTGCTCATTTATAGTGGCCAACGTAATCATTATACAAAACCCTAGTTTGTTTAAAAATATCACATGCACTAGAAAAATGGGTTTTTAAACATGAAAGATAACATGGTTGCACATTAGGAAAAAAAGAACCATTTACATTCTCAATTATAACACCTAATTACATTCAATAGATAGTATCCCCATAGATCAGCTACACATCAATCCTAGGCCTCATTCAAGTCTATAGGGACCCATAATTTACCAACTCTCCTACTTGTAACCCTCCATGGCGGCATGACATGCACGTCTTGTCCGTGCACTCCACCTTAATGTTTTCTGACCCTTACTTTTTATTTTGGCAATTTGGGCCAATTTGGACATTCGAGCCCTCTCCCTTGAAAGGTTTCTTCCAAAGGTATAATGGAAGAACCAATCAAACATTTCTTTGAGATAGTTTGATCGAGTCCTGCCATCTCCATGTCTTGTGTTCTTGAAATAAACTCCCCTTGCATGGTAATGACTTTTCTTCATCCCTTGGGTGCTCCACATGTCAAGTGAGCCGAGGCATTCATGAAATATGCACCATGAGCGTATAAGATGTGCTACAGATACCAAACAAAACCACCATTTAGGAAAAGTGCATTAGAAGAAGAAATCTCTTTTGCAAAACCTTTAAAAGCATTATATTACCATGTAATGCACAATATTCAATTTACGCCATGTGTGGACCATGGCTTCAATGAAGCTTTTCAACTCTGCTTGAAATTGTTTGTGATTTTCATCTGTTGTGCTGCTTTGACTCATCAACCGCGCTACTTTACTGAAATTTGCCCACACTTGCTCACGCAAAACAACAATGTTTGCATCCAAGCAGTCGAATGTAGTACAAGCACAAAGGTCTTTCCACAGCTCCCATCTCTTCGTAGGAACATTTTCACCTTCCTCGACATGTTGCATGTCTACATTTCTTTGAACCTTGTCTCGTTTGTTGAAAGGCTTTTGGAGAAACCTTCTCACCTTGCCTCCACTCATTGAAACCTTTTGAGCAACCATATGTGAAACTCCAGAGGTCTTTTGGTTAACTCGTATCTCCATGCTGCCCCCATGGTAGCCAATGTCATTTAAAATCTTATCCACTCTAGCAACGCCTCATCCTATCAAGTTTTACATAGCCTATGTGACACTTTAAGAGGCGGTCAAAGATACGCATGAAATCATGCAAAGTACAAAAGTGAACAATCCTGAGAGGGAAAGGAATTATGGGGTTCCGGATATTATCCCTTAAGTCCCTATTTGGAGGAGCCAACAGAGGTGATGAAAGGACACCACTGTCCCACTCTCCCTCACAACTTCCTGCTTCCTTGCATTCCTCTTCACCATTGGCCGTCCCCCTGTGTTTCTTCTTGCTTTTTTGTTTTAATCCATGCATGCACCAGGGGCATGGGTGAGCTGTATTTGCACCTTAAGTGCAACCCAGCATACACTTTATTGTATTCAAATCCCCGCCAAGATGCTAATCAATGTCAAAGCTTCCTAAACCATCAACATCCAGCTTCTCACCCCCTATTTGTGACTTTATCACATCACGAACCCAAGGCAACCTCTCAAAGACCCATGATAGCACCTCATGTGTCTCCTTTGGGAACCTCAAATGCTCCTAACCACCATATATCTTTCTCTGATTGAACACTGATTAGTGTGTGAAATATTGTCATTCCCTTGCTCTTAAAAATCAATTGTGCTCTCTCCCTCATCATCGGGCCCTTCTGCAATAGTGGTATAGCAGATGGAGACTTAAAGGCTGCCGCCATAGGGTGGTTGATGAGTGTGACCCTCATTCTCTCTACCCTTCTTCCTTTCACAATCTGGCACTCGTCCAACTTCAGCACGAAGGAGACCTTGGAAACTATAAAACATGGAAATCAAACAAAATGTTAAGTCGTTCCCTATGTAAATGAGCAGAGACCTAATGCGTACAAGGTTACTTGTGTTACTTACATCCAGAAGGCAACCCATTTGAATGAAACATTACCATCCGCACTCTTCTTATTTCCCCATGCTACAATGGTAAATGTAACATTCTCTCTCTCTCTCTCTCCCCCTTCTGCTTCTCTCTCTGCAGAGCGACTCTCACTCTCTCTTTCCCCCCCTCCCTAACCCCATTGACCACCCTATCATCCCACCCTTTCTCCCTCATCCTCACCGACCACACACTCGCCTCTCCCTCAACCCACCGACCAACCCCACCCCACCCTTCTCTCCCTCACCTCACCGACCACTCTCTCTCTCTCTCTCTCTCTCTCTCTCTCCCCCCACTGACCACCCTCTCACCCCACCCTTCTCTCCCTCATCCTCACCCTTGCTGACCACACACTCACCTCTCCCTCAACCCACCGACCACCCTGTCACAACACACCCTTATCTCCCTCACCTCACCAACCACTCAGTCCCACACTCCCTCATCTCTCTCTCTCTCCCCCTCTCTCTCCCTCTCTCACCCCACCGACCACTCCCTCGTCTCTCTCTCTCTCTCTCTCTCTCTCTCTCCCTCTCTCACCCCACCGACCACTCCCTCGTCTCTCTCTCTCTCTCTCTCCCTCACCCCACCGACCACCCCCTCTCACTTGCACGCCTCACCACCCCCTCTCTCCCTCTCTTTCAAAGCTCTTCCCTCTCCTTTCCCCCTTCTCTCATGCACGGTCACCCAACCCCACCCTTTACTCCCCCCCTCGCAAAGCTCACCCGCCTCCCCCTCTCCTCACCCCATCGACCCCCCTCCCCCCCGGTGCATAGTCCTTGCCCCCCCCCCCTTTTTGGTCGCTCACCTGCCCCCTCTCTCACGCGCAACCCCCCTCATCCTCCCATCTCCTTGTCTCTCGTGCGCTGCACCCCCCCTTCACTTGTGCACCGATCCCACACTCCCCCTCTCGCCGACCACCCCCCAGCTCCCCTCTCTCTCCCGACCCCACCTCCCAGCCCCCCGCCCTCACGTAGCACTGTGATCACACTGAGTTAAGGGTGGGTTTTTGGAAGCTATGGCTATGGAGATAAGAGCTTTGATCTCTGCATGAAGGGAGATGCACAATTTAATGAATAAACTCAAATCTTGGTTTCCCTCAAGCTTGAACCACTGAATGTGCACAAAATAATGTGTTTTTTAGCTATGGATCTTTGCAAAAGATGCCTAGCAGTTGTGGCCATTCTTGGATGACTTGCTTCATTTTGTGATCTTATCACATATAGCCATGGGGATCACTATGAGCTATGGGCACGATGTGGAGAGGGAGCTCTTTTCTACCATTTGGGAGGGCGACTTACAGCATGTATTGGCTATCCTCAACAACAAGCCAATGCTGCCTCACATGGCCAATCTGAGGGTATTGTGCATTGAGCGACTTGTGGACTGGGGAGCTGCTATCCTCGTGTTTAATGCTCCCAATGGGAGGACATGCCTCCATTCTATAGCAAAGAGAGGCCAACTTGATTGTGTCCAACAATGCTGCCTAGATGCCCACAGTGGTGCAAACATGCGGAGCTACACCTCTACACTTAGCTAACCGGTTCAGCCATTCTACAGTAGCCCGCTTTCTTTTAAGTAAGGGGTCTCTCGTGTTTGCAAAGACCACAGTATCTGATGGAAGTGGCTGTGGTTTTGGAAATAGTTAATAGAAAGTCTTGAGTATTCCTCCTCAATTTTTATATCGGTGTTTGAGAAACCCCTTTGTACCCAGACACCCTTAAATTTGAATCGGATCCTATGACTATGTGGTTAGGTGATGGATAACCCATGGGTCTCAGATGGGGGCTAGGCATGGACAATGGATCTGATAAATATATTTCTCAAAGAGGGGATTAAGGGACAGGTAAAATTTATTAGTTTGAGAGTACTTTAGATTTGACTGTATAGTTAATAGAAAGTCCTAAAGTATTCCTCCTCAATTTTTATATTGATGGTTACTTACTTGTTGAGCCTCGTAGTTGTTGTGTCTATTTCTATTGTTTTTTCTAGTTAAAATACTTTGTTGCACTTCACTACATAGGTTGTGTCTTGTTTGGTCATCCATAGCGGCAGCACCTTGTTCTTGTTTTATTGCTTCCTTTTCAAGTTTCAACCAATTTCTTACTTTGTTATGTCCTTTTTCTTGTAGCCTTATCGTCCATGATGATTCTTATTATCATATGACAAGAAACATTTAGTATTGTGCAAAAAAGTGACTTGCATAGAGGAGGTGGACCACCCACACACATATAAAGTGAAAGACTAAGTGTAATGAAAACCTTTAGTATTATGTAGGGAAAGCAGCTTGCAAAGAGCAAGTGGCACACCCATTCATCCAAACAGATAAAGAGAAAAACTAGGTACACACACTGAGAGTAGCCACAGAACCTGCATGAGAGAGAGAGAGAGAGAGAGAGAGAGAGAGAGAGAGAGAGAGAGCATAGATGACCATGCATAGAGAGAGGGAGAGGGACAGAGAGAAAAAAAAAAGAGAGACTACGTGCATCAGTGATTGCATAATGGTGGGGTCAAGTAATTATGTGAGGAGTGGTTTCTTTTTCTTTCATTTTCATGAAATTAGGATTGGGGGGGAGATACCATTTTTTATATGAAACTTGAGTTCCTTATAAGCACCTTATTACCATGGTCTAGGACATTGCTTTAGTCCATCTTAACATGCATACACCCAATCAAAATAGCTTAAGTTCAAGTCTTGTTGAATAATTAAAACTAAATGCCATCATATGGTGTGCTAGCTTGTCTATAATGTTATAAGACTCATCTTATATTTTTTTAAAATTAAAAACTATACTTTCATTTTAATTCATGTAATGACACAATATTATAATCAAATTTAAAATTTTAATAATATTTTTAATTATGTAATTTAATTGCTACTATAATAAATTATTATATAATAACATATTATTATTATACATATATATATTCGTTATTATTATTATTTTATCATTAAAATATCAAATTGATACTTAAAATTACACACACACACACACACACACACATGAACTCTTATATATCATATAATACATTTTATATTGCATACTCTTACAAGAGCTAGGAGGGCGACACTAAAGGGTCATAGTTAGAGTCATGTCCAATGCAAGTAATGTTGGACATGGCTCTAGTGGTTATAGATAAGGAGACAACCATCAAGTTAGAGAGCCATGTTCAACACTAGCAATGTTATGTAGCCTTGGATTCAAGGCTTAGATAATAAAGGACAAAGGGATTCTAGCCTAGTGGTTAAATTTGAGCTCACAAATAACATTCTTGATTGCTATTTTATATTGATCATTGAGATTATATACATGGACATTTCATACTAAGAGGTATTCTTGGGCTTGCCATTTTGTGTCATTCATAGTCAAAATACCTTCTTGTTTGAGGTATCATTAGGGTTTGGACATGTATGCATACCATACCACCTACACAATCACATCACCTACCATGTAGAATGAAAAAACCTTGATGATCAAGTTACAAGACATCATGTATTTGTCCATGCATACATAGAATGCCACCTATGTAGCCACCTCAATTATCATGTGGATCAAAAAATACCTTAATCGAGGTATAAGGTGCATGGCATCTGGTCTAAGTGGCCATCTTTATCACCACCTACAAGGCCATCTACTAGGAGCCCTTAACAAGGAAAAAAGTAAGAGCATATTATCATGGTATAAATATAGAAGCGTTCGTGAGGAAGATATTTTTTATAGATTTATAAACCTATATAAATCTCAGGCAAGTATTTTGAATTTAATATCTTATGTGTTAACATGTAGTGTCAACACTTAAAAAAAAACTATAAAAGTTTTAGTGAAGTCTTTTAGAATTTATAAAGTTATAGAAGTCTTAGGGAAGTCTTTTAGAATTTATAGCATATGTGCTAACATGTACTGTATTTTGGGAATTTTGTCTTCATAACCCATTCAAAACAAGTGATTTTGGGCAAAAAAAAAAAAATACAATGTCTCCTTGTAAAATAGCCCAACACTTTTTGGAGAGCCCTGCAAAATACCATTGGGATAAAAATAGTGGAGCTTATGTTTTTTCCTTAGCCCTACCTTAATTGAGGTCCATGATGCCTCGTCCTAAAGTGTGACATCATGTACCTTCATCAAGTGCCAAATCCTCAACTGGGCCTATACCTTGTGGCATGTGGCCGATACCTCAACCGGGCCTATACCTTGTGGCATGTGGCCGATATAACCTCAACCGGGCCTATATCTTGTGGCACGTGGCCTTTACCTCAATTGAGATAGCCATCAAGCTTTGTAAGGTGCCACTTGTTGGAGGCTATTGAATGTGCTTTATTCTATGATCTCACTACTATGATTACATAATATGACACTCCAATTGTTCAAATTCTTGCCATTGCAGGTCACTTCAAATCTCACAAATAAACTCCTCATATTTATGATTGGTAAGTCAATGCCTTCTGCCTATGATAGTGATTATACCTCCCAAAGTAGAGGTACTAGGATGCCAAGTAATTTCAGTACCCACTCTTACAAAAACAAAATAAGTTAGTGAGTTGAAAAGTTGACCAAATGACCTTGTTCTCATCAAATGTGTAGGAATAGTATTACTACCACTCCTACCCTAGGTTCACTCTCTCTCTCACTCTCTCTCTCTCTCTCTCTCTCTCCACACACACACACACACACGTGTGTGTATGCATATACATACATATGTGTATATGTATGTATGTATATATATACACTCACACATACATATGTATCAATGCATGTGTGTGTTTATGTGTGTGTACGTGTGTGTGTGTGTGTGTGTGTGTGTGTGTATAATACATGCATATGTATGTGTATATATGTATATTTTTACATATACAGACATATGTGTGCACGCACATGCCACACACACATACATAACATATAAATAGGTATGTATGTACACACATATGTATGTATTTATGTATGTACATCTATACATACACACACACACACACATATATATATACATATTACATATAGATATGGCTGTATCAAAGATACATACTATATATATGTTATGCACACATCATCTCTTGTAATGTGAATAACCTTGTGTGACTACAACATTTCAATCAAAGTCTCGGCACAAGGGTACGTCATGGTTGTGATGGGCTAGGGTGCGCAGGTCGAGGAATTCCTCATCTCCCGGCTCCCGCAACCACATGAAAATTATCGAGGCACAACACGTACCTCCAATGTCCTCCAGCACGCGCGGTGCCTCGATTTCAGCCACGACCTGGAAACCAGCACCCAGATTATAATTGTGAGCATCTGTGATTCTGTAGCTGGGATTATATGCACACGACGAGGGCGACCTTTCAAGCAATCAATCAGCTGCATAATACAAAACATTGATCAATACATTCTCCTTTGCAAAAAGGCGCAGATTGTCGCTGCAGCCTGCTGCCGCCAGCACCGATTAGTATGAATGTAATTATGTCTTATTGTCAAAAAATCTCGTGCAGGTTTGAACGCCGTCCGTCAGTCGTCAACAAAGAAAATAACAGATCCTTTTCGAAACCACGCCCTCTCGTCCCCATCTTGTCAATTCGCGCCTGCGTTGTTTACCAACTTCCACACCCTCCTATCTCTTCAAATCTGACTGCGCGCAAGACAAAATCACTGTAAATCCCAATGTCCGTGTCTTCCATCCTACTCAAGCTCCCCTTGTCTCGTATCGCCAAGGACAAACATGCTAGTCTGTCGCTTGTAAGCACGTGATTTTTCAATTAATATCCAAATCAGTTGTACAGTGTTCGGGCGGGGAAGGAAGGGAGGACCTCTCGAAGGTGGTAGCATGCATGGAAAGGCGTATCTAATATACTCTCATCGCCTAAACCTTGCGCAGGGCTCATCATGCTCTTTGTTCTCGGTGTCTGGTTGCGTCGTTAGGCTTGGTGCACACCCTTGCCCATTGGATGATATCATGATACCCCTTAGCAGGCATTTAAAACTCCTGAAATTTTAAAAATTCCCCATGAAACCTACATCCAAAGGTTTCAAAAATTGGTAATTGTAAAGTGGCTTAGTTGTGATTACTGAATGAAGGAAGAGTTTCATGAAACAACCACGTGGCAAGAATTTGGAGGTTCGCATATAGTTTGGAGGTTCGAGAAGAGGGGTAAATTTTGAAAAATATGAAGCTAGGAGCGAAGCACATGTTAGCCCACTAGTTAGTAAGAATTTACTCTATTTTTTAGAGGTGAATGTTTTTTACCAATTGGACTAAAAAAATTCAAGCACACTATTCCCCACGGTGGCATCTACAAACTTTACCTAAGATTGGTCAGTATGCCCATCGCCTACTACGGTCATGTGAGATGGAAGTTCGGCAAGTTTTTACAACCCACTACCATTATGTATGTGGTGTGCATCTTCGGAGCTCTACATGTGTAAGGCAAGATGAGTGCACATTGAGCACACCACTTCTACATCGCACAATTGTGAGATATTGTTGCACTTTTAAAAAATGTGTAACTCAAAACACCTTGAAATTGCCAAGCTATGAAGCTAGTTTACCATCCCTCTTGACTTGATTGTGCATCAAGCCTCCCACCATTTGTGAATGTCTACATGTATGGTATGCAAACAAATTCATGTTCAAATAATTATTAATAATGAAACACATAATGAGTGTTATAAAAGCTAAAGTGATCTATAGAACGTTGGTGGACTCCTTTCATCTATGTATGCATTCCAACAAATAAGATATAAAATTGACTCCATTTTACTAAATAAAAATGTTTCAAAGATACTCAAAAGAAATGCTACTTGTTTTATTTTTGTATCATAGTGCATGTTGACATTGAAAGATAAATCTAATTCTTTAAGAACTTCACATATAAAAAACCTTATTACATTTGGACACTTCAACCATGTAAAGCTTGTGAAAACAAGAAAAGTTGATGGTGATGCATGGAATCTTACACAAGGAATTTGTCATGATTACTCATCAAGGTCATTTTGAATACTTTCGATTTGTGCGCTACCTAGATAATGGATCTAAGAGTATAATTCTTTGGTGACAAAGTGTTCATGTTTTATCATTAGCTTGGGGACATGTTGTATACGATCTTACATTTAAATACAACATCTAAGTTTTCATTCCCAATGTTTGATATAATTGTCATTCAATGTGTAAGATACCAATATATACATGTTAAACTAAGCACCATTGTCTTGGAGATAAAATGACATTGATAATTTGGTGGGAATATTGATGCCTATGTGATGTAACATCTTTAGCTTTTGAATAATGTCTACAATGATGATGATATATACAAAGGCAAAATATAGACTAAGAAAAGATAAAAGATATACCTTTTTAGCTTGTTAACGTAGTGCATGCTCGTACATAGGCTCATAAAGAAGGTAAGAATGGATGATGGATTAAGAGAGAATATGAAAAATGGAGCATAAATGTTGTCCTAAGTCTTACATACATGTAACCAAGGTCATGTGTTTTGGAGTAATACACTAAGAACCAAAAGTATCAATGACCATCGTGTATATACAGGAGTATTGTAGGTTCATTTAAGGTTATCCAAATCAAATCTAAGGCATGCCTTAGAGACTAGAATGAGTACATTTAACATCAAGTTATGAAAATAAATTTATGTAGAGAAAAAATTGGTTATGCAAAAAATTATTAGTGCATGTGTCCTTATGCATAAATATTTGTATGATCACTATTTATGTGCCTCATTGATAGATTTCAAGAATGCAAACAAGTAGGTGCACATAGCCATTAGCTCGTAGGCAAACAACAAAACTTAAGCACCTTAAATTTCAATAAGTGCTCAAAAATTTTGATGTATGGAGAGTGACTCAAGGTACATGTATATTTGGTGAAAAAATGTATCAGACTTCCAATATGTATGGAAAGTGACTCAAGGTACATATTTTGTGAAAAAATGTATGACACTTCTAATATGTCTTTATAATTCCTACGGGTTATCCCTAGGGGTTTTAATCATGATTATCCCAATATACATGTTTGCTAAAAGGATAAGGTGAAAAATGGTATGAAAACATAGTTATATATAAACTATGCAAACTCCACAATAATTCATGAGTCCAAGTGCATCACAAACAAGATGAAAAAAATATGGTTATTTTTCAGGCCAATGGCTATTTTATGATATTATCCAAAAGGTGGTGGGTTATTAAAGAAATAATCTCTTTTAACGCCACTTAATTTTGAAACCACCCAAGGGTTTTAAAAAAATAAAAAAATACACTATATGTCAACACACACACATAGGGTAAAATTTTCAAAATATTTGCATTGAGTCTTACGATTCTCATGTTTGTAGTAAAAAAAGAATTGCCAAGCTATGTATATCTATAACATGAAGTATGAAAAGTCTAGTAAATGTGACTAGTTAGTGGAATATTTAGTAAGAAAACGATAATAAGGGAAGAACCTTGCATTACAAGGTGAAATATAGGCATATCTTTTTTGGAGTTAAGAATTCCTCAATCATAATTTTATTTAGTTCATTGTTGGACATGAAAAACAATGTAGGAATAAATCCTATGGTGTTCAAACTAAAGTGCTAATTTACTTAGAATAAAGACGGAAAGGGGAGAGAGAGAGAGAGAGAGAGAGAGAGAGAGAGAGAGAGAGAGAGAGAGAGAGAGATAACCTTAATTGATGTGCAATAACATAAGAGTTCCACACACAAAATTTTAATTTTTTAAAAAGTAAAATTTTCATATATAGGAGTTAATTAGAAATCATCACACTTCACTTTTTATGGTATTGGGAGATGTGAGCAAGCACCACCATGAGTCTCACAAACAAACAAAATATCAGAATGGGATACCATCCTTCTAAATAGTAACCATTTCTAGGCAAACTGTGGGCAAGCCATTCACCATTCCTTATTGGACAGCCACTTGAACAATTAGAAAGGGCATGCGTAATTGTTAGACAACTATGCAATGGAGACCATGTCTTTAAAGATGTGCATCTACAATTTCCAAACATAAGCCATGAGGGGCCAACTCTACACACTCTCATTACTGATCATTTTTGTCAAAGGAGTGCACACTCTCATTGCCGATCATCTTTGTCAGAGGAATGCACACTCTATCTGCCTATCATCTTTGTGAAAGGAGTGCTAAATAATCCCCCACTATTGCTTAATGTGTGGGTACATGAAACACACACAAACAAGAACATGGTGTCCACCCAAGATGTCCCCCCTAGAGGGGGGACATCATTGAAAACTATGTAAGATCAGATAGAAGTTCAAGGTAAAAGGCTTTTTTTTCTTAGTGAATTACATAAAATTCACATATATAAGGGTTTTTTAATTCAAATGATGAAAATTTTCGTATATAAAGGGTAACAAATTTGCAAAAGGGGTTTATCTCAATTTACGTAGGAGTTTTTATAATTACCCTTGAGCTCATGTGCTATTTGGGTGTCCACTTAACTCCCTTTTTTAAGCTCAAACAAATGGATTAAAGCCTACAGGACTATAAGAATTCTTTTTAAGATCGGCCTAAAAGTTATGGATGGGTGTCTTTAGAACTTTTTAATACATTGAAAAGGGATTTCAAAAACATGCTAAATGCATGTCCATCATGTCTATAGTTGAGCCCCTTGGACTTGCATGTGTACACACACACACTTGAGAAACACCAATTTTCACTTGGTGCATGGCAATTTTACACACCCAATTGTCACTAAGTCAACAATTTATTGCCAAAGGACATGTAGATACAAACCAAGGATAACACATAACACAGAGGCCATATTGACAATGGATAAAAAAGATAAAAGCTCCAAGACAAACCCTACAAAACAAAAGAGCCCAAGCTCAGCCCAAGAAAGAGGAATGTGACAACTACACATTCTTTATACAATAAAAACTACACATTCTTTATACGATAAAAGTAGCTTCCAGGATCATGAGGGCGCCTATACAATGGAAATACGGAGTGTAGGATCCTCAAGGCTACGGTTTAAAGAAGCTTTTAATTGAGGTTCATCTGAAACTATATTGTGCTGTTTTTATTGAACAAACTCATGGGCTGTGTGTGTGACACGTGTGTACCGCACGTGTGTGCGGGAGAGAGAGAGAGAGAGAGAGAGAGAGAGAGAGAGAGACTCTCTGAGCCTTGAGGGTATGTGCGCGCGCGAGAGTAGAGAGAGATGGGAGGGGGGAGGATATTTTTTGGAATCTGCACGACGGACTGCTAACTTCCATGCTGTAGCCATACGTGTGGTGCTGTCTTTGTCTTGTCCCGCACTCTCTCAAACTCGACATATTTATACATATATTTTCACATCCTGTTGCCATCTTGCCATCTTTAACGTCCTGACTCCTGACTCCTTCCTGTTGAAGAGTCGCTTAGTGAGGCCCCTTCTAGTGCAGGTGGCTTCATTATCTTACGCTTGGTCAGTCTGCAAGGAGCTCTTTGAGTACAACAGCATGAAGCGAAGGCAGCACACCGGCCCGCTGCTAAATGGTAAGCTTGCGAACGCTGACAGCTAGTAAATTAGACAAACGAGCGGACTTGGGCTTAGTGTTAATAATTAAGCTCCCGGATGATATATGGTTGCAGGCGCGCAAGGTACTGGCGTGGAGGAAGAGGGGGTAGTGTCTGCGAGAATGCGGCTTCTTTACGACTACCGAGCGCCCGCTGGGACGCGGTGGAGCCCAACCACAGAGCAGCTACGCGAGCTGCAGGCGCTCTTCCATGTGGGCGGGCTGAGGACGCCCACCACCGCCCAAATCAGCCGCATCACAGCCCGCCTGCGGGCCCATGGCCGAATCGAAGGCAGAAACGTGTTCTACTGGTTCCAAAACCAGAAGGCCCGTGAGAGAAAGCGCAGGCTTGAACTGTTGGCGCAGGAGGAAGCTAGCAGCCCTGCTGCGAATGAACTCACAGAATCCACTGGGCAGCCGATCAGCTCCAACAGGCAAGGGAGACAGTTCGCCACCTCCGTCAGCTTGCTAAGTGATCACCCCATAGGTAAGAAACTCTTCTGAGCTTACTTGCCATGTTATCTATACGTTTTGATTCATTGTTGACATCTCCTTTAATTGTCGCAGAAGAAACTGAAAGATCGACACTGCATCTCTGGCCATGCGGGAATCAGGCGACGCTTCCTCTTGCGCTGGGGCTGGCGGAGGCGGCGGAGGAAGAAGCCGGTGGAATTTTGCTTCAGGGCTTGGCGTGTACGCAATATGAAGGCTCATGTGCACTACCTCGCTTCAACTTTGACTCCGGCCACTCGCTGCTTCCGCTGGCGGACGATGAACAATCGGAAGTGAGTGATGCGAATCCCGGCCAACCCTCAAGCTTCCGAGCAAAATCTACTAAATTTATCGGCAGTACGCCAATGAGCGCCAGTACCCAACCAGCTGGCGGCGGCGGCTTCATCACCCAGCGAACTGTATCCATGGGCCGTGCGGCACGTGATGGCACAAGTGCAGCAAATTACGAGCTGGACGAGATTGATAGTGTCTCTACCGTGGAGGTGAATCATGCGCATCGGACGCTACGATCACCTTACGACATTTCCCTGTCACGTGATACTTATTTAAGGGGGCATGTTCGACCCCTTGTTTTGTTTCCTCTCTCGCCGCAGCAACGAGAAAACCAAGCAGCTCCACCAGCATCAAGCTGCTGCCGTAGTCCTAACCAAGCACAGCATCGCCTCTCCGTGCCCGGCCAAGAATCATTACACCCGGCGCAACTCTCTCTTAGGTCAAGTACACGGCTACTTGACCTAAAGCTTGCAATTGATCAATAATTAGAGAATAAACCACGTTTTATTGCATTAAGCACTTCTACCTGTGAATTCTGCTTCTAAAGGTGTTTCCTTCTTGTGGTCATGAGAACTAGAATCGCACAATTTATGTAAGTATATAGGGTTCGTGTACGTATGCATGCATATTATTAAGTCTTGCGAAGTCGAAGATGTTCTGTTCAATATGGCGTTTTAGCTTTGCCTAGGTTCGGCAGCAGGAAGGGGCATTCGGCAGTTGCTCAGCCAATGACTAGGCTTGCTGATGACTAGATTTGGAAGTTCCCAACCTACTCCCCCACGTTCAGAACGCGTCAAAAATAAACCTTTTTTTCCTAACCAGTGAAAAGAAAAGATAACCTTCAAGCGTCTTAATTTTTTAAAAGAAGTATAGGTTCTTTGTTTTAATAACTAAAATTTGAAAATTTTGAATCTTTAAAGTAGCTTGGGCTATGCAAAATGACAACCCAACCGGTTTTTTTCAATTTGAGCCGTGGAAATTACACTACATATGACAGTTTTTTTCTAACATTGCCCCCAACATGCTATTTTAGAGTGCATGTGTTGGGCTTTAGGTGGTAACAAAGCCCCTTTTGGATAGTTCTGTCATCTTTGCTAGTCAAGCATGATGGCACTTATAACATCTTCCTCTAGACTAGTGTTTATATCCTATCTAAGGTCACCTTTTCTTTGTTGGGCCTAGTTCCTTATTTTGAATGCCTTCTGACACATCTGCTGCTTTTGTACTCTTGTCCTTAGCTTTCTCTGGATTTTGGACCCACTTATGTATCCAGACCTTTGTGGGTCCCTTATAGTACCCATGTGTTATCTTAGAATAGCCTTGGGTACCCAACAGCTTTGGCTTCTTTTGTTGGTTCCTTTCCCATTTTGGCTATCGACGTCATGGACCGTTCTAATTCTAAGTTAGGGATTTCTTCACTTTCTATTTGGATATCCAAATCTCTCTATTCCCTTAATAGTATCCTTATATCTTCAAGAGCTTCATAGGAACCCATTAATTTCTAGTTGGTGGGCTTAAATGTTGACAATTCTTGGGATGATTAGAGAGGTTACCTGATTGGGCTTTTCTTAGTGTAGACCTCATGGTTTCCTTAATCATTCTTTGAGCTTGAGCCACCTTCAGTGTTTGTAAGAGATGAATATTTTTTAGGAATTAGAGACCAAAGTGGTGCATTGTTCTGCCTTCCTTTGTTTGCATTTGGATGGTTTATACTTTCCATTGAATAGAGAAATGGATTGCACCAACCCATGCTCTTCCCAAAAATACCTTCTCTTCCATAACACGTGTAGGTATAACATATACCTTTCCAGCCACAAGGTTATTGTTGATAATAAATTGAACTTTTAAACTCCCTTCAACTTTCACTACACTTTCATGGAAACTACAAGTGCTTGTGTTCGTCAGTTCCAAGTGTGGTTTAGCCAGAGCTTCCCATGTTTTATAGGACATTAATTTGTGACTTTCTCATGTGTTAATTAGAGGTATGCTTGTGTTATGGTTTCTAGTGTTAGATATTAAATTTTGGTAGGACTATAGTGTGAGGCCATGTACTTACGCTATGGGAATTTTTGTCCCATTGGGTTTTCCCCCAGGCCATTCAAGTGTGAAACAGGCACCTTAAGATTAGGTATATAAGCAACCTCATTCACAGTCTAGGATTGCTGCTCATTTGTAATTTCTCACTTGTACTTGTAGAGAGCTTCATCTCTCTCCTTTAAGCTTACCAATCTTTCTCATACTCTAAACCTTTGCATTATTATCTTTGAGCATTGTGTTTATGTGAGTCCAGTTTCATTATGTGTGAGCTAACAGCGGTATTAGAGAAAAATTATTTCCACATAAAGTCAATATTAGATAAAATGGGAAAAATCCCTCAAAATGGGAATGTATTTAAAAAATTTGTTTTGGCCATAACTTGAACATGCAAACTCCAAATTTGTCGAACAAAGTAGATCTAGATTCTAATTTTCAAGCTCTTTCCAATGATATGTCACATGAATATGTTTTGACAAACTTTTGGATGAGTTTACCATACCCCCACTTTTTTCATGGGAATGGGATTTTTTCCACTTTATCTAATATTGACTTCATAGCTTATTTTTTGGTTTTCTATACATTGTGTTCAAGCTTTCCATAGCTTTTGTTCAATATTTCCATAGCTTTTTCTACTTAAGTTTCATTAGGTGGTTGCAGCTTGCTATCACTCAAAGTTATGTTGCTTGAATCTTTCCATCTCCCAACAACAGTGAAGGAGGCTTCTTCCATTTCATTCAACAATAAGGTTCTCATAGTTGGTTCAGCCTAACAGTAGTAGCTATAGTTGACTCTTCAAACGGTTCTAGTGACAATGTACTATAGTTAAATCATTGAATACAATCAAATTGTTTAGTCAAATTGTTCAATTGTGTATTCTAAGCAATCATACTTTTCCACGACTTCACCAGCAAGTGATGCCCATTTTATTGTTTTCATTTGTAATCATTTTCGGGTGCAATCGTCTAACTCTGTGATTGTGTTCATTTTTACAATTGGTCGATTCAACTCTTAAATCATGGGTTTCTTTAATTGACCGATTCCACTTTGTTAATGCCAATCGATTCCACTTTGCTTAATTGTGCAATCCCACTTTTTTAGCAATTACAAAAGGTAAATTATTCATCGATCCAACTTTAACAATCCTTTCTCGATGGTATAACCTTGATGATCCAACTCCAACAATTCCACTTTTTGTTGTCATCCAATTTCATTTTTTAGGATTGTCCAGATTTAACTTTCAACGTTTTTGGATCGACTGATTCCACTTTCTTAGATCGACCAATTCTACTTTCTTGGATTAACCAGTTCTACTTTTCATGATTAACCAATTTTACTTTCGATTCTACTTTCTTGAATTATTTGATTCTACTTTCAAGGATCTTTTCTACTCATCGATTCCACTTTCAAGGATCGTCTGATTCTAATTTCAAGGATTTCTTCAATTTAATTACTAATTTCTAACTGTTTGTAAATTGTTCAACAGAGCTTGATGACTTCAATTTAAGCTTTTTTTTGCATCTTTCTAATAGCAACTAGGTATGGCCAACAACTCTATAATTGACTTGTTTGGTTTTCTTTCTAAAGAGGATAAGTTAGATGGGTCAAATTACCTGCTATGGAGTTTTATGGTAAAAAATGTCCTTATAACAAATTAGATAGGTCAAATTACTCCCTATGGAGTTTTATGGTGAAAGGGCTTATGAGGTCTTGTTAGTGTGATGAGAAGCCCCGCCTTGGCGCTATGGCTTCTACAACTCCATAAAGGGGCTATGGCCAATAGACCCAACGTTAAGTTTCTCTAACTACTACTAATCAAAGAGGATGGGATTCACATAATGCTCAAGATTTGGCATTGATTGCCTTGTCAGTTATGCACATTCGATCTTGTAAAACATCTACACTTGCTTAGAACACTATAGAAAGTTTGTATCAGGCTAAAAATGATACTTGAGTTGCTTTTCTCAAAAGAAAACTTGACAATGAGAAAATGCAGCAGAAGGGGTCCATGAATGAACACTTAACAAAGTTGCAAGACTTAAGAGCTTAACTTCTCAACATTGATGAGATCATTCTTCCTAATAAGGAAATGGTGGTTAACATACCTTGAAATTTTTGCATGTTACAAGCTACACTATCCCTCTCCTAATAATGTAATGGAAAATGCTTTCCTTAACACGTCGTTGTGGAACTTGTTAACATCCAAGCTTGTATCTTTGACAACTCCAAGCTATGCTAGTAGTAGCTAGCTCCACTCTTTTGCATCCTCCTCAAGCTCGCACCATGACATTGCCTCCTCTCTTCTCACAAGGTTACTCACTCGTCTCTACTCTCACACTCATAAACACAAATATAAGAGGAACATGCACCAAGAATGAAGTTCTCTCTCACACCATAGACACAAGAGAGCAATGAGATAAGACTAGACTTAGTTGGCAAAAAGGGTGGATTGTCCCTTGCATTATGAGAATGTTGTTATTTATACAACTGGCCCTTATTCACACTTGGGTGCCCAAAACTTAAAGAAAGATGAACTATGTGATAGTTTTGTGGCATTGCCAGCCATTCTCATAATTACAATGTTTATAGTGTCGTTTCTTAACACGTTATGAGCTATCTATCTAACTTAATGGAGAGATGCTAGGTTAACCTCAAAATGGGGCTAGTATACACCCTACTACCTGATGGAGATTATGTCCTCAAAATCTATTACTACAGAGCTTACTTCCCTAGATACTCTTTATAGCTCTTCCTTATCTAGAGGACACAAGGGTTTGGCAAAGAAAATACAAAGACCTCCAAAAGTTCGTATCAATCCTATCCTTTAAAAGTGGTATGCATATGTAGAAGGGCATACAATGTAGATGATGATAGTAGTAGTACATGATGCCACTGTCAGAAGGCCCTTTGTTGAGGTTGAAGCGCATCCCCTCGCGGTTGTAGCTATGGACATTATCATCCTAAATGTTAATAAGAAGGATGACCAACTTAAAGAACCACATAGTGGGGCCACTATTATGGGGATTGCCTTCCATGCATTTACTATAGTGAGCATGAAGTCTTGTTATTGGTTGAGAGTGTCAAAGAGGTCATACTCAAAGTAAGGGAAGTTATACATGAAGTGGGAATCATAAGCATGCCTTTCGTAGAATTCTCTGGCAATAAAGCTTCATTTGATTAGCATATACAATAGGTCAAATGAAGGAGCCATGGAGATGCTCTATATATGTTAGCATATTCCTTGATGGCAAGGAATGGAAACCTCCAGGCCAGCTAGATACCAAAGTTATCGAACCAACACCGCCACAACAACCTGCACCATCAGCTTTTGTATATATTTTATCATAGCCTCCCCTGGCTCTACTGAGATGAATTCTCTTGCCTCGAGTGCTTGTAAGCATGGGTAATCATGAACATGATGGCATGGATCTCTAGCAAATTTGCAAGACATGGTTTGGCGAGCCTTGAACCTTTTGCCACATTTGACCATAGTGTCTCAAGCTCTCATGCTTCTAGCCTATCTCACACCACAGGATATGGTAAGCCTATAGATTTAGGACATTGTTGGATAAGCCTCTACCTGTATTGGAGTGGTGGGGTCGAAAAAGGAGTCATATACAAGAGGGATTGGCACATAAGTTGAGGCTTAAGTAAATGATTCTTGCTCATGATTAGTTTCTCATATTCTAGAGCCAAGAGATCAAGGATCGGGTCGAGGGTGGAGCCCGTTGTGTTAAGACCTTGTTAGCCTCGGCCTCTAGCTGGCCATCTAGGGGTTCCTCAAGGTCGAGAGTGTTAGTTGAGAAATCAAAAGAAGAAGATGGAAAGTCTCTCTCAGTTAGTGGTGTGTTAGTATCATCCTTATTTTTATTATCATAAATGTTAGATAAATATAGATAAATAAGATGTTATTGGACTAAATATCGGTTGGTAGGTGTTGTCCTCTTCTTATCCCCATCATCGGAAGGTGGTTGTGGTCTTTTTGTGATAAATAAATCATGAAGAGCATGCAAGTGCTTTTCCTCAAGGAATGAAGGGTATCCAATGTGCACTTGCTCAAAATCATAGACTAATGATGTTAATAAGTTTTGGAGATGTGCACAAATGAGATCAAAACGTTTGAGGATACCATAAGGATGATATTTTTGGCTATTATGGAGTAGTAAGTGCTAGTAGTGAGTATCCCAAGCCTCTACCCAACTATGTTGTAAGTGTTGGTGAGTATCCCAAGCCTCTACCCAACTATGCTAGAACATCCAATTAATGCTATTTTGTGTCTTAGGGAGGGGAGCTATAAATTAATTAATTATGCTCGTGGGTTTCATTAGTTCTAAGAGATCTTCCCCGTTATTTTAGTGGAATTAATTATCACCCTACACCAAGATCTAAAGTTAAGTACTATTGGGTGTAGTGGATAAATATACATAGCATGATCCTTGCTCAATTTAAGGGCCCCTATAAATATAGCCACCATGATTATGTTAAAGTCGACATAATATGTATAGTGTTTGATTAGTGTTTTGTTGGTGATTAGTGCCAAATCTCCTTGGGTTAGTTCCTCACTGAGATTAATGTTATATCGACAAAGAGAGAGGGTTAATGAAGTAAAAAACAAGGAAAAGTTTTGAATAGTGACCCGAGGAACCACTGGTAGGCCAGAGGGGCTGCTCCTAGAAGTCATCGTGTTCTGTCACTGGGTTCCTTATGAGGACGGAGTTGTTGTTGGAGGGTTGCAACTTGTTCCTCATGGCTGCCTTGGCTATCTCCATCTCCCTTTGTTGGCGGGATTCCTGGTTTTGCAGATTCTAAAGCACTAGGGCATTATTTTCCTTGGTGAGAACCGTTGTTAACCCTATTTTGGGGTTAACTTAGCATCTCTCCATTAATAAGAAAGATAGCACAATAAGTGTCATGAAACGGTATTATAAACATTGTAATTAGGAGAATGGCTAACAATGCCAAAAAACTATGTATCTTGTAATCATTTAGCTCATCTTTTATTTAGTTTTAGGTACCCGTTGTTGTGCAAGAGGGCGAGATGTATAAATAACAACATTCTCATAGTACAAGATACGATCCCCCTTTGTGCCAATTGAGTCTAGTTTTCTCTCCTTTCTCTCTTGTGTCTATGGTGAGAGAGAGAGAGAGAGAGAGAGTTGAGAGGAGGGAGAGCTTCACTCTTGGTGCATGTTCCTCTTATTCTTGTGCTCATGAGTGTGAGAGTTTAGAGGACTGAGTCTGTAATATCTTTGGTGTGAGCCTCAGATCTCTTTCTAATATATTTTCACTCCTTGTCATCTTCTTACAAGTCTCTTTTTACCATATTTTTTCTCCTTGTCATATTCTTACAAGTCTCTTTCCCCTTACTATGGATTCTTGAAGTTGTATGATTGGTTGAGAAGAGAATAAGTTATGGATAAGGTTGTGAGGAAAGAGAAAAAAAGAAAAAAGAAGGGATGTTTTTTATAGTTTTAGTATTTGAAATTTGTTTGCATTGTTTAAGAGTTAGAAAAGCAATAAAACAAAGCGTTTGCATTAATATTTGCATCATAGAAGCTTCATAATCACGACGTGATTAGGCGCAGGGAACACCCATTTGCTGCATTTTTAAAAAATCTCAAAAAGTTAAAAAAAATAAAGAGCCATTGATCCTCTTTCATGTTATTATTTTGAACATTCATGTTGTAAAGGAACAATTTGAAAAAAATCTAAACTAGAAAAATAGGATTTGCACTTCCAAATCAGTATTTTTTGGTCGAAACTTGCAAAATTGTGTCGTCATGATTTTGCAGTCTACAAAATCACGTATAGGATTTTCAATCATGCTATGATTTTCTAATAAATCTAGCTACCCCACCAACCTCAAGATTATGCATTAAAGGCACCTTATCTCTTACATATTCATCTTATCCAATTGTGATTACAAATCATGGATCATGGCCTATGATTATCAATCCGATCATGACTGACGCGCTATAAATCACGATCATGATTGTCATGCCATAAATCACACCCCATGATCAGCAATCACGGCATGATTGCCACATCACCAATCACTTTAATAGAAATTGACAATTAGATATGAGAGACATCTGAAACACCTATCAGGGATTATCAGGGAACTCATTTGAATAGTTATTGGACTGGTTTGGGTGAAGATCATCACCATGATTTTGTAAAGGATCACAGTCATCGTGACTCTCGACCCTCAGAACCATGTCAATTGATATGTTGAGAATCAACAAGAAACCACTCAAAGGGTGTTTCTAGGGATTTCCTCACACTAGGGGTATCTATGAACAAAAGAGAATAAACATTAATTTTTACATGATTTTTATCATGATCATGTCCATGTTTTCTGATCACGATCGTGATTCTGTAAAAATCTAGTAATTACAGATCTGATAATTCCAAGTGTGTGCAATCCATATTTTGGTCATTAAATTTATTTCATGCACTTAAGGTTGGGAAGGCTTGTTGGAGACGACATTGGCCTTGACAACAGTGCATCGAACCAACCAGGATCCTCCTAGCTTAAGGTTAGCTTGCATGGCTAGCACACAAAGGAGTGTGTTTACTTTGCAAAGGTTGAATTGTTTTGAATCATCAAGTACTAAGGAATGCATGGAGAATCCTTTAAACAAAAAAGTGGCAGGGAGAACGATACTTCTTCTCTAACACTATCTGGAGAGTTCATGCATTTCGCCCAAGGAATCCTAGGGTATGGTCATGATCCTGAAAGAAAACTCTACAAATTCCCAAGGGATAGCCATCAAGCTTGGAAAGATAAGAGAGCACTAAAAGACCTAGAAGTATAGGGAAATAACTGAAAGACCTAGAAGTATAGGGCAACAACTAAGGGAGAAACCATTGCTAGGAGGGAGCAATCCTCAACCCCCGGTAACATATTATGAGAATACGAAGGGATCCTATAGGTTCCCAAAGAACAAGGATAGTGTATTTCTCCACTTCGAGAGAGCTAGATATTGAGGAAAGGCAAGATTAATGTCAAAATTCTTAGGTGATGGTGGTGATACCATACAACACCTAGAGATATTTGAATCGGTGCATGCAAAACTTGTGGTCCGATCATTAGTGGACAAACAAAAATATTTGCATGCTCCCTCACACAATTGGTGTGTGCAAAACTTGTGGTCCAATCATCAAGGAACAAAAAAAAATTTTGCATGCTTCCTTACACAAGAAGGGAAAGCCCACCAATGGTATCAATCACTTAAGCCGGATGATAAGATTAATTTTACATGGCTTAAGAGTGTGTTCATACCTAGTTTTCAATGAAGAGGAGATAAGTGGAGCGATGTGGCTCAATTATAAAACATCAAGCAAGAGGAGCATGAGTCTATAAGAGATTGCATCTCATGCCTAAAAAACTTGAACTCAAGGTGTAAGAATAGGGAGAGGTTAATAGATGAGCAATTTCTTCCATGCTTACGTAGGGGAGTAAGAGATACAAACATGCATGACTATTTATTATTAGCCAAGCCAATATCACTTGATGATTGTTGCAATCTAGCTATGTGCATTCATAATGGATGGAGAAATTGTCTTACCTAAGGAAGTGTTTAAAAAGTGTCGATATTGTCGTATATGCTTAAACCCTTTGAATGCCAATTTTGGGTAAAGCATGGAGTGGTATTGGGATATTGGGACTCTATATAGTGTCCAAGAACAGGATTTCCACAGATGATAGTAAGGTAAAATTCATATTAGAGTTGCCACTACCTACCAACTACAAGGAAGTACAACAATTTATGGGTCATGTAGGCTATTACTGGATTCTTATTGTGTTCTATGCTAATGTTTCTAGGCCATTGTATAAGCTTTTATGGACTGAGGAGTGTCAAAAAAGGCTATGAACTAAAGAGGGCATTAGCTAGTGCACCTATGTTGAGACCACCAAATTGGGATCTCATGTTCCATATGCATATCGATGCATCAAACTTCATAATTGGGTGTGTTTTGGCACAACCAGGGGATCACAAGTCAAATTACCCAATCTTCTTTGCAAGTCGATAGCTCAACAAATCTAAGATGAATTATACCACAACCGAGAGGGAAAAGGACTAGCCATGGTGTATGCAGCAAAAAAGTATAGACACTATTTGTTGGCCTAATAACTTCATTTTCTTTGTGGATCATCAAGCTTTATTGTATCTTCTCAACAAACCACCACTATTGATTGTTGCTATGATGAAGTTTAACTTTACCACCATAGTAAGAAAAGGTTCACAACATGTATAAGTAGATCACATGTCAAGAACACCTAATGGAGAACCTGCCACCACTAGTGTTGATGATGACCTACTAGATGTTGTGCTATTCAAATTAGATTTGATACCAAAATGGAATGAAGAAATCTCCAATGATCTTGCTTATGGATTCCCACAAGACAAGCCATTAAACAAAGATAGGATGTGATGACTTATTAAGTTGGTTGCACCTTACCAATTGATAGAGCTAGTTAATTGTATAAGCTAGGTAAATATCACGTGCTGAGACAATATGTCAAGGAGGATGAGTTCCTGACCATTCTAGAAGAATCTTATAGTGGAATTGCTAGTGGTGGATATTTTGTGGACAAAGTAATAGTAAGAAAGATCTTGCAAGCAGGATTATGGTGGCCAACCATGTGTGGGGATGCAACGAAATTCATCAAGCATTGTAATAATGAATGCCAACACTTTAGCATTCCCCATTGACAAGATAGAATGCCTTTGGTCCCAATTATTGTGCAACAACCATTGGAGAATGGAGAATAGACTTTTTTGGGACTCATTAGCCTAGCCACTTTACAAATGCAAGCCCGATATATAATCGTTGCCCCCGCTGACTATTTCACAAAGTGGGCACAAGCAAAAGCCACCTGAAAATTAAATGCTCGTATAACTGCTAAATTCTTATACGAGCATATTATATTAAGGTTTGGGTGTCTCCTAGAGCTGGCCAGCCGATAAGGGCTTCCAATGAGGTTATTGAACATCTTTTGATGGGATTTTTGGTGGTGTGCATCGAAAGTCATCTCCATACATTAGGGCCAAAAATGAAAAAGAAAGGGCCCTTTAAGGTTTTGATTAAAACACTAATTAGCTGAGGTTTTAGTAGAATGAGACCTCCAAATTTGGCTGTTTAGAGGTACTTTTGGAGCATTTAAGAGATGGGCATAATAAATGCTAATATTCCTTAAATTATGTTAGAGCTACTTTTCAGTCTATTCTCAATGTTATTTGAACTTTTGAAATGACTATTGTACAAATATTCCCACCAAAACACGTCCATTTTTCCTCTCATCATCAATTGAGTGCTCTCTCTCTCTCTCTCTCTCTCTCTCTCTCTCTCTCTCTCTCTCTCTCTCTCTCTCTCTCTCTCTCTTTTCTTCTCTTCTATTCTTTTCTATTATACCCTTGCATAGTGGATTATACTCTAATGTCTATCACTAACTCTTTACTCAATGCAAGAGAACGCAGATATAAACTTGCTATTAACATAGATCAGGTCTACTCATCTTGGAGAAGTATTCATCACCGAGCATCATTGGACAAAGATGAGGCAAACAGACTACGACTAGAGGGAAGAAAACACATTGATTTGTGGGTGGATGGAAGTATTTATCCCAATGATCCTTCAACTGGTAGACCTCCTCCATTTGTAAATGTTCATGACTTGATTAGATTTGTTGGAGATGGTTTTGATAGTTTGCTTGGTTACTGTATGAAGTTATATTCTGCATCTTCTATGTGCTCAGTCCAAATGCATCAACTGAAAGAAACTTCATTAACATCTCAGAAAACTATTTTAGAGCTTTATGATAAGATTAGAGAGCTAGAAGTTGTAAACCACTCCTTGAAAGAGAAACTAGTAAACTTGAAAGAAATCCCAGGAGGATATTCAGAGAGAGGAAGAGAACTTTAAAGAATATAAGTGAGTTGTCTGAAAGTAGTGGGGCTAAAAATCGGAGACTCCACCTTGCAAAGAAATGTGTCTCTCACATTTTAGGTATTAATATCCGTCAAAATGAGGAAAGAATCAAGCTTCTCATGGAAACCATGAACAAGACATACCTGGTTAGAATTCTTCAATCTCTAGAGAATACAAATTTGAGAGATCTTACTCTCAAAGAGTTGGTAAGAGACTTAAGGACCATTGTGAAACCAGATGAAATAATAGAGACTTGTGACACTGTGGGTATTAGTCGCAAAGGTTACCAAGCTCTTTCTGGATTATGGTTCCAAAATCTTAGATGCAAGAGAATAAGAGCTTTTGTTTTGCCAAGATCCCTTAACATCCAGCCATTTAAAAGTACAACTAAACCATAAAAAATACAACACATTTTTGAAAATGCTAAAATATCTCAAAAAACACTATTTTTTAAACCAAAAAGAGCACGAGCTCCTAAAAAGCTCAAAAAAACTGTTAAAATGTGCAAGTCTTACACTTCAATACTTTGAAAGATGATAGAGTTAATCATAAAATCACACATTTTTTGAGAAAAAAGATACTCAATTTATAATAAAATAATAATGTCCACAAAATTGGTTACAAATGAGAGGTCTTATGCCTCGTGTTAAATCTTTGACTTTCTCGAGAAGAATTTTTTTGGTTTGTTCTCGTAGATGACCCGACTTTTTCAAGGTAAAACCATAAACAAGAACTTCCACATCCTCCATGCTTAGGCTATCCACGCGATGTTGACTATGATTTGCTTTCTTTTCGTTTTTATTTACTCGAATCATCTCTGGATAATATTTTCCTGATAATGCATCATCTCCATTGACCTTGTACCAGTGGACCTCAATTGAGCTTACTTTTTCATTTTCCTCAAGGACTTTAAGTACCTTTGCCAACCAAAAAGGACATGCGCTTTCATCATCTGTTGCTAACACTGCAATCATAGCACCTACAGTGAGCTCCTCAATATTTCCTTCCCACATTTCCTTCTCTTGCAACCGTCGTTGAGACTAGTCCTTCTAGCAGCAACATACGCTTCGCGAGTCTCCCCATGCACCAATGTTTGCAATTCTTCAGGTAATTCTGTTTGTTGATTTGGCATTTGAATATTATCATCACGGCCTTCAAGTTCTTGTACCCTCCAAAAAGAAAGAGCTCTAGATTCATCAGTGATCTTGAATTGCTTTGAACTTCCTCAATCAAGATTTCTTGCTCATGAAAAAATGTATTCCACCATCCAAGTGAGCAAGCTGGAAAATACACATGTGCTAATTGTATGGTCTCTTTAATTTCTATCAAACATTGCTGATAATTGATGGCTTGCTTTTCTTTTTGAGCTTTTGCTGCTTCAATGCTTGATGCCAAAAGCATTTTTGCTGCCTGAAGAATTTGTCGTTTTGGGACACTGAGTAAAAACTTCAAACCATCCTGAGGATGCCATGCCTCTGAGTTAGAGTACTTCTTACACCACAAACGTGTTTCAGCTTCTTTTTCTTTTAATTTGAATTGATGTTGGAAACTATGGTCATTAAGCTGAGCGAATGCATGGCTTGCAAAATCTCCACCTATTGCAAACTCTCTAAAATCATAGGTGCCTTTCAAAACATGAATTTCTAGCGCAGGATCATAAGCTTCTTTAAGAATTGTGCACACCTCTGGAAGGTCAAATGCACTTTTCTTAGCAAGTTTGATTGAAAACTTGCTAAACATCTAATCAATTTGATCATGAGTGTGACCCACCAACAAAAATCCAAGTTTGAACTTTTTGAAAACTTTCTGCTGCACCAACATACTCAAATAAGTAAGTACTATTTGATTTTTGTTTTCCCTTGCCGTATTATCTAGCTGCACATATAAAGTGTGCCAGGTAATTCTCCTTGCCATTCACTTACTATTTTCTGAATTATGGTGATGGTCAAGTTAGGGTCATTGTGTAAATTTGGAAAGTTTATAAAAACTTTCGACGTCATGATGTTGTTAAGATGAGGGCTCCAACAACGTGTAGTATGAAATTCTCTTCCTTCAAATTCTTTGGAGCACGCATAAAATGGGGTATCAATGTCTTCTTTTGATCCATTCCATCTATGACTAATCCCAAATACATTTCTTTCTGCTCAAGGCACTTCTTTTGATGCTGTGCTAGCTTTTGATGCTCTGTACTTTGTTGTTCTCGATGAGCTTTAAGTGCTTGTAGAATAGGACTTGAAAACTCAAAACAATGTAAAGCTAGTTTAAATTATACCACTTGGAATTCTCATTCATAAATTAAAACGTACAAAAAACACAAATCAAACATACCTTTTTCTTCAAATGTCTTTGCAACATCTCTTTTTGCTTTGAGCTCTGGCACAAATTTGACAAACCCCCATTCTAGTTTTCTTGGGAATTTTCACATCAGCAAAATATTGTCTCCAAACTCTAAGAAATGAAGTTAATGAAAGAAATGACATGTTCCTTCCTTTCAACATTTCCACGTAGAGGTTGTAAACTTCTCCCTTTGTAAAATTATCAGGCAAATGGGTGAATTTTGAATTTGGCATGCGCTCACCATTGTAAGTGACAAATCGTTCCATCCAGCTCTTGAGAAAACAAAGCTGAGGAGTGTCACATGTACTAATGAGTACCGTGAATCTTCTTCCACCCATTGCAACCGCTTTAAGATCTTTTACATCCACTGATGGCTTAAACAAAACACTTGAAGAAAACACTTTCGACACACAATCGTGCCGAAAACTGTATATTTTATCTTCTCTCCAGACCTTAATAAAAAACCATGTAATGCTGTATTCTGTTGAGCACGTTTTAAAGCAAAGAAGTTTTCACGTTCCTGCTTAATTTTTCTGAATCCAAGTGTCCTCATGCAGTTTTTTTTACAACAATACACCCTACATGTCTCTCTCAATGCATTGCGATGCAAAAACTTGTCTTTTCTTCTCAAGGGAGCGGTTGTCTCCACATGAATAGGCTGAACTAATGATGGAGAAACTAGAACATCGGTATCAGAATTTGATAAATTAGCAAATAGTGGGCTTGTAACATTATCATCACTGATAGATTGGCTCAGACTTTTAGTAGTGAGTACGGACACAGGCACTTGAAAAGAGCAAAACGAGCTTGAGAGAGAATTTTGTTGCCCTGCCATGACTAGGAACTTCAAACCTTAAGTTTCTCTAAAAAACAATGGTCTAAGCTACAAAGTGAAGTGTAATCTCAAATCCAAATAACTTACTTTTAATGGTTGGATTCAAAAATAATAATATTAATTTAAATATTAAAAATTATTAATTATTATAAAAAATGGGACTTAAAAGATGAGAGGAAGTCCTTTTTAGACACACATTCCAAGGGTCTACTGCTAAGAGAGCCACAAGAGCACTTTTTTGAATTTGGAGCATTTTTCTTGAGTTTAATTCTGTAAGGTATGCATTTTCTTGATTACTTTGTTATTTGCTGCAATTTTGAATTTTTCTTTCATTGTCATTTGGTTCAAAGCTTGCTACGAGGAAATTATGGCTAGGAAGAAAAACAAAAACATTATCTAAGGAGGTAAGTGATTTCAAAAATATACTTTTTTTTAAAAGATATTTTTTTGAAAGAATTGTTTGTCTTTTAAATACACAAAAATACCAAAAAGAAGATTTCATATGTAAATTAAGAAAAAAAGAGATTTAAAAAATAATATTTTATAAAATAAAGATTTAATCAATAATTTTTAAAAATTATAATGACTTCATTTTTTAAAAAGCTAATTCTTGTGTTGTATTCTGGAATACAACACAAAAATCGATAAGTTGCCATGTTTCTTGTGTATTAAGTAGTTTGTATTCTAGAATACAAAGCTTGAAGTCACATTTTTAAAAATTTAACACTTATGCACTTTGCGGTTGTATTCCAGAATCCATTACTTGTACAAGTTGTATTTTGGAATACAACTTCTCTCAACACTTGAGTTGTATTCCAGAATATGAAGCTTTAACAAGTTGTATTCAAAAATACAATTTTTCTCTATACTTGAGATTGTATTCCAGAATACACAGCTTCAACAAGCTATATTCTAGAATACAACTTCTCTCTGTGCATTTGAGTTGTATTCCAGAATACACAGCTTCAGCAAGCTGTATACTGGAATACAACTTCTCTCTACACTTGAGTTGTATTCTAGAATACAGAGCTTCAATAAGCTATATTCTGGAATACAACTTCTTTCTACACTTGAGTTGTATTCCAGAATACACAGCTTCATCAAGTTGTATTCTAGAATACAACTTCTCTCTACACTTGAGTTGTATTCCAGAATACACGGCTTCGGCAAGCTATGTTCTACAATAACCCAAACTCAATGTAGACCATTAAAATAGACCTTCATGCAAAAAGGATTTGCTTTTATCTAATTTTAGAAGACATGCAAAGAAAGCAAAAGCTCTCGAGTTTGCATCGCGCGTGCGCGTGACTAAAAAACAGCAAATTGTAGTTTTAACATTAAAAATGGAGGAGGAGCGACCCGGGAGTATTTGGAGTAGGTGTCCTGGGTTTTACCTCCCTTTTGAAGCCAACGGAGTGGTCAAAATCTCCATCAGAGTAACATAGCAGAAGATAGATTTTGGGGGTAAATTTTTCTCAAATTGTGTTCAAGAAAGAGGTTCTGTAAGTACTTTGGTGATAGAAAAGGGTCCTAATTGTTTTGGGTTTGATCTATTCATCTCTTAGTGCTTTCTCCTCTGTTTTATGTCTCTGTATTGTGTTTTGAAGCTTCTTGTGAGTTGTATTCTGGAATACACAACTCTGGAATACACAACTCCTATTTATCTTCATGTCTTTGCATCACAAAAATAAAAATGTCAATATAAATGAAACAAAATCTGTCAAAAGATTTGAAAAAAGATGGCATGTAATTAATGGTGAAATTTTTGAAGTTTGGACAAACTACCTCCAATATTCCTTTTGGCGCCCATACCATTTTCATTCTTCTTCTCAACGTCTAGAAGCTCTCATCTTCTAGCTCTCTCTCATCTTTTTTTTCAACCTCACTGAGCTTCATTGCATCTTTTATCTCTCTCTCATCTCTTTTTCGACCTCATTGAGTTCCATTGTTTCATTCTCTTGCTTCTATTCTATATGGAATCCAAAAGACAACCTTCTCGTTCAATAAACTCTTGTGTCGTACACAACAAAAGGGATGATGGAACTTGGGAACCCAAGAGTTTCACTGTAAACGACTGGGTTACTATGTTTCCCTCATGCAAGGGATCTCACAAGGTGAAAAAAACGAAAAGAGAGGATACAAAATACCATTGGAAGAGACGCATTGCTGCTTTCAAGGTTACATCTGAAGGCTGGTTTGCTTAGGTCCAATATGTTTACATGGCAAAGGATATATATGTACCTCCAACTCAACATATTCCTATACAAGCACATTGTAAGTTGTAGTTCAATTTCGCAAATATATTTTTCCTTTTAATACAAGTTTTAACTTCCGATTTCTTCAGATATCTTTCCCTCAACAAGTTGTGAGTAGTAGCTTGTGGAGAGCTTCAGTGGTACTTTCCAAGCCATTCACAAAGAATTTGCAGAGCTCATGTATGGTGACCAGAATGTGGCTTTTTTTAATAAGGGTAATATTTTTGTATACTACGCACAGTTAATTGTTCCCCCAAAAACAGGTGTGTATGGGCAAATTGAGGATTTAGCAGTGCTGCCAAGCCTTTCTTCTCTTAATTGGGACATTCCAGATGAAGCGACGGTGTAGAGCTTCAAACATAAAATATCCCAGGATATTCAAAAGGCCATGACTCCGGGAAGGATCTCGAGGAGGATACGGTTATCATGGTTCTTGCCTCTACATGTCTGTAGCTTGCTTCAAAGACATAGAGTTACAAAGGACAAAGGCATCATGGCTAAGTAGAAACTTCCCACCAGCAGATTATTTGGACAACATTATAGGACTGTTTTGGAAATCTAGAGAGTATGACCATAAGGGTGACTACATAAGGTGCAATGTATGCCCTTAATCCTTGGCTTTGTCTTACAATATCTCTCGACAATATCTTACTATGGGTTATGATTATAGGAGATATAAACTTAAATTGGGTATCTGAGAACCTTTGGATTCTGATATAGATTGCATGTCATTTAGGTTTGAGTTGTGTTAAATTTGTAGCAATGTGATGAGCTATGGTGGATCAAATGCTAGAATCAACATCATTAACAAAGAGATTAGATGATAATTAAGATGTGATTAGTGAGCACTTAACTGATAGCTTAATGTAGGCATGGATAATAAAAAACCAGCAAATTCTCATTAGGCCAATGCCTCAATTTATAAAGTTTAAATCCAAGCATCCAATCCCACTGATTTCTCCTTGATTCACTCCACCTCTTTTGCTTGATTCTCTCCACCTCTCCCAGAATATCTCCACACCTCCTAAATCTCCTCATGCTACCCTTTATTCTCTCCCAGTAGATACTTCTCACCTTTTCACAGGTTCTCTCACATTTATAGATTCTCTTTTTCAGCCTCTTGCCAAGGGCTTGTTCCCGCACACACCCTATTCACTTGTATATTTCAACAATTCCACGTTGAAAGAAAGGAGGTTAATGTTACCTCTCAGTGGATGTTAAAAGATGTTAGGGAAACCTTGGAGTTTCTTGACAACACCACCCCTAGTTATAAATTCAAGGTCAATGGTACTACAATTGGAAGAAGAGCTGAATGCTCTATATATTGTATGAGTTGTTTACCTCCAACCGCTGTAATTTTTGAACCATGAATGAATAGATAATTGACATTTTTCTTGACCATTGCCATTTGTGAACAGACATTTAGTAGATAACTACATCTTTCATAAACAAATTGTGATTTATATACAATAAATGGTATAAACACATCTTGTGATTTATATACAATAAATGGTACAAACACATCTTGTGAGTTACAAAATGTCACTGCGTATGTGTGAAGTTACAAAATATTCTAATGCTCTGGATCTTCACTTTGCTTATTTGGGCTCCCAGACTTTGCTTGCTCTCTTGGGCTTCACTTGGTTTTTTTGGACTCCCAAACTTTGCTTCCTCTTGTCCTTGAGCAGGAAAAGCACCAAAGTTGAGGGGCTTCTGAGCAGAGGGCTTCTTTGCATGAGATTTCTTTTGTGAGGTCCTCTTTGGCTGAGATGTCTTCTTTGTAGAGGACTTCTTTGCAATGGTTTCCTTTGAGGCTTTTTGCATCTTCTCAAATTTTAAAGGAGAATTCACTGGCAAACCCTTGCCTTTGTCTTTATGTCTTTTCAGCTTCTTCTCCTTCCCTTTTCTCTGAGCTTGATCTCCTGGAGGAGGGGAGTCGGGATCTACAGGTGTAATTGCTTTGTCCAACATTATCTCAATACATCTCTCTCTTATCCACCAAATATAAGATTCAGGGTATTTATTGCACTACCGAAAAAAGTGGAGTTCTAAGATAAATAATGTACAAATACATAAAGAGTAATGCAAGGATTCTCTAGTTTTCTTACATTGACTTGTTGTTTTAACAACTTAAAATCTATTATCCTGCAGGCATTTGCAATCACCCTCCATCCACAACTAGTAACGTCAGACTAAATTGGAACATGAAATAATAGTGTAATTAGAAGAAATCCATCTTCAAACAAAGAAACATCAGAACTAAATTCTCAATACCTCTTGCTGAAGATACTTAAATGGCTTCTCTGGATCTACAAGATCTTCATAATTTTTCTCTAAATATACTAATATAATTTTGCAAGCATTGCAATAAAGAGCATATAAAATAGGTGCAATGTTTGTAACAAAATTGTGATAGTAGTTGATGAAAAGAGATAATATGGTAGTTGATGAAAAGAGATACTTACATTTTGCATTGACCATGGATACCAACTAAGGAGTTCATGAAAGTAACCTCTCTATCAAAAACATCAGTGAATATAAGACTGCAATGGTGACTGCAAAATAAAACAATAGTGAGAAAATATCTACTCACATGAGTTATGAATTTAAAACTATTAAAAAACACTACCTTAAAAATAATAAAAAATAATTCCTTTCATTATATGGGATGAATATATATTAGTTTCTCAGGCTGCCATATGCCCTAAAAAAACCTTCAATATTTGATCCTGTCTTTGAAAAGATATCACTTGATATTAGAGGATCAACCACAAATATGCTGCTTGAAATCTCTGTGGGCATTTTAGAAATGTATGCCCTCCTGTAAAATCAAAGACAGTATTAAGTATGGCAAAAGGAGAGAAAAGGACAAAACTGGCTAAAGAATGATACTTACCTCATGCAATAGAATATTACAGCATCAGATATTTCAATATCTGTCTTCTCTAACATCACTTTGTCCTCAGGTGAAATGCTCAAGTAATATTCAATCTCAGGGCTGGAGGAGACATCGATAATCATTTGACCATACACCTTGCCCATTCTATCATAATTCATACCACCAAGTCTCTTAACTTCCTCTTTATAAAAATTATCCTCCATCTCGAAAAGCATCTCTCTTTGGTCAAGTGCTTTTCTTGTTTCATACTCATGTGTAACATCTTCAATAGTAGGCTCTTCAGCTTTCTAGGGCCTCTTGGGAGGAATTGTAAGGATATCAAAGGCCCTAGTATCTGTGGTGGGAAGTGGCCTTGAGAACTTTATCAAATCTATACCTAGGCCTTGAGAACTTTATCAAATCTATACCTAAGCCTGCTCACCACTGAGAAATCCTTGTTCATTAAAGTAACTCTGTGTGCATGTGCAGCAGCAATATAGGCATCATTCATGAAATCTATAAGAAAGTCTTCAGATGCTTCTTGCAAGCACCACAATGCAGAAGCTTGCCACTTTTTGAATGGGGTATTACTTTTTGAATGGGGTATTACTTTTAGTTAAGACACCAATCTTGTCACATATTTGCTTTACTACACAGATGAAGCCAGCCCTTGGGATAAGATGATGAGTGTCAGTTTGGGCCTTCCTGATCTCTGAAAAACACCTCTTCATATAAAAAAATCTTGACTTTCTTTTCTTCTTAGGACTAGGTGTAGAAGCAACCTGTGCTATCTTTGGATCTTTATTATATACTTTTCTTGCAGTTTTCTTTGTCCTTGCCATAGATTGCACACTGAGAAATATTTGAGAAACACTGCACAAAAAAAAGTGAAAATATTTTCAAGATTAATACAAGACCCTCAAACAAGAAGAAATATAGAAAGTGTACATGGCTAGTGGTTTCAAAAAAGGCACACAAAAGTACTCTCTCTGGTAATTGTAAAATTGTGACAAATATAAGTGAATAAAACAAACTAGTAGAATAGCAAAACATTTGAATAAAGTAATCTTTAAAAATAAACCTTATCAAGAACTATCCCTATCATGTCAGTCCCCACCATGAACTATCCGATATAGTGCTATCAATGACACTACGCATACACTATGAGTCCTTTCCAAACAAGCTATTGAGTACCGGTGGCTAACAAGAGTATGCTTCAAGAACCGGATGTGCCGCCCATAGAAGGATGTCTGCAACAATGATGCACAAGGGAGAAAAATGGCATAGTGCTTTGGATACCGTCGCGCCATTGTTTGTGGAATGTTAAAAGCGAAGATCGGATTCGATAGTGACCATGAACTATAGGATAGTGCTATCAATGTCCGCAAACGGTGTGCAAGGGAGTAAAATGGCATAGAGCTTTGGATACGGTCTCGCCGTTTGTTAACCTATGGCAGACATTGAGACGTATTACTTTTTACGTCATATAATTATTTTAAGTATTCTGAGTCATGGGCCGGGCTTGTCGGCACCACATGTAAAGGATAAAGGGATTGGGTGATCGCCGATGAGAGGCACACCTCGAATTGGATAAGGGTTAGGATCGACCGGCCATGTGTGGGTGCCCATGTGTGAATGGCTAGGTCACATATAAGAGTCAAATGTAAACCTAAAACCTCTCATTCTCAATGTGTTGAATACAAGGAGTGCTCTTGCTTTATCTTCTCCATCCCCTTCTCCTACGTGTGTGTGTGTGTGAGAGAGAGAGAGAGGGTAGCGATCGAGCATTGCATGGTGGCACGGCGGCGGTGAGGCGTTATAGCGGCGGCGTCGGCTCCTTCTTCACCGCAGCGCGAGAATCCTTCACGATGGCGGTCTGAGCAGTGAGTGACACACCATTGCTCCCTGTTTGAGCTTGCTGGTTTTTGGTTCTGTGCTTGCAGCCATTCGTGGCTCGCGTACGGTGCCTGGCAAGTCCCCAGCTCCGACACGTGCGGCAAGAGCACACATTTTTGGTGCCATTGCCAGGGATATGCCTTGCACCAAGCTCCAGATGCAGCTCGGGCTGCTATTTGAAGTCAAATTTATCATGTAGGAAAGGCAAAGAGAGGCGGATTATGTGTATGCTGTTTGAAGTCAAATTTATCATGTAGGAAAGGCAAAGAGAGGCGTGATTATGTGTATGCTATTGACCTTCATTCATTTTTTTGATTCTGTTCCACCCAGTCATTTCTCAGTTCTGTGCGGTGTGTGTGTGTGTGTGTGTGTGTGTGTGTGTGTATACACACAGGGCAGAACAGCAGGCGCAGCGACGCCGCGCAAGGCGTCGCGGCCAGCCCTAAAACATCTTCATTAATATTTTCCCAAAAAAAAAGAAAAAAGAAGAAATAAAATTAAAAAAAGAAAAAAGAAGAAAAAAAAGAAACCCGTGTGGAGTGGAAAGAAATTTTTTATTTTGAAAAAAATTGAAAAGAAAAAATCCCCAATTGATCCCGACCCCGGCCTCGGTCTTTTGATATATATATATATATAGGAGAGTGAGCCTCCATAGCTTTCTTTCAAGTGAAAGCTTAAGGGGAGTGAAGCTCTATATGTAGTCTACCCCCCAAGGAGTGGAGTGGGCATGTGGGACAAAGCCTTCACCTTTTCCCCCAAAGGCACCCTTGGACTTTCAAATTTAGGCCGTGTTCTGAGGACCACGGGAGCTCTGGATAGGCGAACACTATGCTGTAAAGCATGCTAGGACCCCTTGAACGATACGCTCGTGTCTTGAGCTATCACACGCCTTAGTCCAGTTTTGACCATAAGTAAGGGGGTAAAAACGGGTTGAAAACAAGACAAAAACAAGTAAAAATGGGGTGCGAAACACCTAAGAAACCACTTGTGTGGGCTTCAAGGGTAGTTACCAATGCCCGTAGGATACCCATGTCACATGCATCTACACTCTGGTTGGGTGCTAGTGTCTGAGCAACTAGAAAGCGTTTCAGTTTACGTAGGCTCACACCATCCCTCCACATTAGCATCTTGACCTTCAGTTGGAACCCAAGGAAGTGCAACCCAAGATCCACGAATAGCGGCTAGTGACTCATCCTCTGACTCTGAAGTCATGGAAGGGCACCCTACCAAGAACTCTGAGGGAGCAAGCCAAACATGCCAGTTTGGGCCCCACAACCCGGATCTAGCATGTTTAATCGTCAATAGAGACTTTTAGTAGAGCTACGCACTCTGAACCTGCGACGACAAGTGAAGTAAACGAAGGAGGAGGGGAAGTAGATTCGCCATTCACATCTCATGTAGACCATGCCCTCCTAAAGAGTGTCCATGTGGATATTCTACCCACTTCATTTAATGAAGGCCCTACAGAGCTACCACCTTATGACGCTCTTCCTAAAGTAGAGGCCCCTAGAAGACCATAAGAAGTGACATTGCGTCCACTTCGAGAGAACCTTTTGGCACGCCAAGTTTAGATGGGATATTTCTCAATGAAAATTGGGAATATGACCTACACACGGAGACTCTGACTGACCTATACACGGGTTACACATACCATGTAGGTTGGTTAGAAGTCATACAATCTACATCTAGTGCCACCAATCTAGATGAACAACAACAAATGATATGTGAAGTTATCCATAGAATTATCCAATTCGAGAGGCAGAATAGGGGAGTGAACCTAGTCTCCACTGGCCCTATGAGATTTTTGGACATGGGCAAGGCTAAACAACCAACCCTATTGCAATTGGAGACTCCCCCGGTGAGTCCCATAGATCCTTCGTATGTTGTTTCGCCTAGAGTCTTAATGCAGGTTGAGCCCACGAGTAGTAACTTTAGCTTTCCAACTTTGGCTCAACTTTCCATTAGGGGATCCACAATGCCTACTCCGATGATGAGCATGACAGAAAGTGCACCCGTTACCACAGTAGTTAGTACAACACCGCTACCTAGTGGTACAGTACCTACAATAGTGTGTGTACCAGCGCATATTGACCATATGTACCTATCGCTACTCATGCTCATGTAGCTCCTACGCCTCCTGTTATGCCAAGGGCATATGCTCCATGAATGCCTTATCACAACCCTTATCCAAGAGGAGCTATGCCTAGCCACATATCATATCCTACGTCACATATCATATCCTATGCCTAGCCACATATCATATCCTACGTCAGCTGCATACATATCAAGACCAATGCCAACTCCTGTCAACCAGGCCATCCCAAAAGTGCCTCCACCAGCTATGCCTGCTCACTTAGGTGATTTAGCAGCGTTTGCTCAAACGATCGGATGATCTATTGCGAAAAACATGCGTGGCATGCCTGAGAGAGAGCCTAGAAGCAAGGCGGTACAAGTTGCCAAGCTCACTCAGAACTTCAGTGGTAACGAAGATGTTAGGAAGCACATTGAAGTTTTTGAACATGTGTGTGATTCCTTGGAAGAGCACAATGAGCTACATAAGTGTAAAGCCTTAGGCTTAACCTTGAGTGGAAAAGTCGGAGATTGGTATCGAACTTTAAGGGTTGAAGAGCGTACTCACTATCCCACTCTCAAGAGATTGTTCTTGAAAGAATACATAAGTGAGGGTGTGCTTTGGGGAGTAGCATCTCAACTCCAAAAAGCTGAACGTGAGGAAGGAGAGTCAGTGAGAGACTTTATTAGTCGACTAAAGCATCTAAATTCTCGTTGTACTCTCGACGATGAGCGCTTCAATAACAACCAACTTCTTGATAGATTCATCCAAGGATTGCGCCACGAGGACATATACAATGGCCTAGTCATTAGAGGTCTTACGACGTGGGAAGCAGTCACTGCCAATGCAATCCAGTTAGAGGACAACTTGATGATTGCAGGTAAAAAGGTGTCTTCAGAGACAAAGTCTGTTAGTTCGCAAAGTATCTGGGCACGAGCCAATGACTGTAAAACCTATAGCCAAGGAGCCCAAGATATCCGAAATGTCTATAGCTGACCTTACTAAGGCTCTCCAAGAATACTTTAGGGGTAATCGAGCTCCTCAAAATAGCCATATGTACCCAAGAAGAGAGCAACAATGGTGTTCAGTTTGCTTAGGACCACATAGCACGAGTGAATGTCCCACATTCAGAGTTAAATTCAATGGGACTTGCAATACATGTGGTAAGTATGGCCATCAATCTAAGGATTGTCTAGTACTTAAGCGTATGTTAGCAAATCAGGCACCACTAGCCTGGTCAAACACACCTCAAGTACCCACACTGATGCCTTGCACCACCTGTCTCGCGAGCAACCGTCACAACACATAGTTCCAAGGAACCCAAATTTAGTCCAGTCTATGCCGTTACCACCGCCAGTGCTAGGACCACAACCTCCACATCCAAGGATTACCCCTATAAACCAGATGGGTTGTGAGTCACATAGTGCGTGTGAGGATTATGAAGAGGATATGGACCCCACCGTTCCATATGGGATTGATACGTTTGAAATAACTCCCCAGTACTACATGGAGGATCGTTTTGGCCAAGTCAAGCCTGTATATCAAGCGGCTGCTCTCGCCACCACAAGAGGGCAAAACCTTAATACCTTGGCGAGGAGACCACCTCTTCAATGCTACGATTGTGGTGGACCGCATCGTGTAGCGGAGTGCCCTAATAGGCTACACAAGATCACCACTCAAATGCAACCAAATCAAGGGAGCACGTTGAGAATGCCGGTACTTACATGTAATCGTTGTGGGGCATAGATCATTTGATTGCTCAATGTCCACATAATCCGAGTGCACCCAAGATTACGCCATTGAATTTGGTTGAGGTCACCAATGAGGCACTAGGAACCACACCTGTTGTACCCGCGAATGTAGTCACACGGTCAATGCTTCAAAATCAAAACTACATTCTTGAAGAGAGGGATACTGCATCAATTGCTCGAGCAAAGAAAAAGAAAATGCGATAGAAGAGATCGCTTAATGCCCCAAGCTCCAAACCTAGTTCAAAGACTAATATAGGGATAGGAGATGACCCGTGTATATGAATGATCCTGAAGATGATTCTGATTCAATAGAAACCATGGGGACCAAAGCCACTACTTTAAGGGAGGAACCCACTCGGGAGCTCAACGAAGGAGAATTAAGCAAATACATAAACCAGGGGAAACAAAAGAAAACTCCTCTGGCCCCACAACCAAGTCAGCTAATGCTAATGCCCTCTCAGCTACCCAGACTGACTGAGACTCCCAAAGATAAGCCACGTGGGCCGAAAACCCTCAAGAAAAAGATTGGAACTTACCCAAACCTAGTAGAGGAGATTAAACGAGTGCAACACTTAACAGTTTGGTGGAAGAAACACAAAGAGAACTGGAGCCAACAGACCCTAGAAGAATCAAAATTCCAGACACAGTGTTTCCTACACAAGTTCAGCCTCACAGGAGCCATAAACCATTAGCTATACCTAGTATTATTCGGGAAGAAAGTGAGGATAGGACATCAAGAAGTGGGTAGACACCCTTCTTGTTTGAAAGAATGTTTAGTGAGGGAATGCCTGACCCCATCGAAGAGGAAGCAATTCCATCTTCACCAGTCCCTAGTCAGGGGCCGGTATCTCGAAAAGTATCGTTGAATGTGTCCAAACTAATGGATTTCATGTCCTCTAAAATCAAAACCACGATCATATCCAAGTTATACGGAGATCCTGAGCTATTCTTAGCTCTTCGGGGTTACCACAATTTGCAAATATGGATAGACCCGACACACTTCAAGATGAGGAGGAACATTTGGATCTACAGCCCACCTAGATGAAGACTCGGTCTCATTGAAATATGTGTTAACAAGTTGTTGGGACAGTACTGTGAAGGTGACGAATCTAATGCAACCCTCCCCATTACTATCAAGGGATTAACTCTAAAGGGAATCCTTGATGGTGGTGCTGGGGTAAGCATTGTGACTAAAAACTGCTGGGAATCTATGGGAAGACCTCACCTAGAAGTCACAAACATAGTGGTTAAGATGGCAAATGGAACTATAGCTAAACCTATTGGAGTACTAAGGGACCTTAAGATCAAGGTTCTGGGATACAAGGTAAGACATAATGGATTTCTCTAAGCATCCTATGTCATATCAAATGATCTTAGGACATCCCTTCATGAGGGAAGCACAAATGGTGCATGACTGGTCGAGAAACCATGTCTACCTACAATTCCAAGACTCTATCATTCGAGTTAATCTTGAGAATGGTCGTGCGCATCCTTTAGGAAGCAAGGTTATCATCGATAATTGATCGAATATCACTATTCACTCAGCCCCATTAAAGTATTGCTATACATGCAAAAAAGAGACTGATGATGGGAAAGATTCTCCTTATATGGATGTCCTACCAGGCATGGCTGAGTCAGATAACGTGGATTGGGTACACCTAGCGGCAACCATAGACACATGGGAAAATAGAGGCACAAGTTGGGTAACGCCTGAGAGGCAAGATATGCCACCCTTAGTGCCAATAAACATGATAGGTATTATGCACTTGACTCCTGATGGCAAGAAAGTGGCAAACTCCCGTGACACTAAAAGTAGCGAAGACTCTGACCAATGCAACTCCGAGTCTGAATCTCAAGAAGAAACTGACTCTGAGCTTGATAGGGGGTATGAATCGAATATTCACCCAAGTGTGGAAGCCACGTGCTCAAGGCCTAGGACAGTAACCTCTTGCAATTCATCCGAGAGTGAGGGGGACACAAGTGAAGATTGATCAAGTGAGTCTAAATCTGATATAAACAAAAATAAAAAACTAGGTAAGAAGAAGACGAGACATAAGCGACAACGTTATCGAGCTAATGTACGAACTAGAATAAACAAAGAGAGATCCACTGCAGAATGGCTTAGTTATGTAGGAGCATATGACGCTCATCGGAAGTTAGTGGATAATTGGGGACAATACCTCCAAAGTGTCATGTGGTGTATTCTGCAACCTCAATACATTGCCCAATTAGAAATCTAAGAGAAGCCGAAACTAAGTCGTACTGCGAGAAGGCGTCAAAATCGAGAGTTAGCTCAGCAACAAAAGGATGCGGAATTAAAAGAAAAAAGCATGGCACAACAAGAACCGGTAGACTTACACCCCGCACCCGAGCATTTCAAATCATTTACCACGGGGGAACGTAAAGTCATCTACACAAAAGCCCAACGAACGCCTACCAATGGGAGTAGCGGTGTCTACGATGGCCCAGCGGTAGTTAAGGAGATAGAACTAGCAGATCCAGGTGAGGAGTCTAAACCAGTTTTTATTGCTCAAGACCTCACCAAGATGGAAGAAGCTACACTTAAGAGGCTTCTTAAAGAATTCAAGGACATATTTTCTTGGACATACCATGATATGAAGGGTGTTCCACCCTCTGTGGTGCAACACACAATTCCAATGATTAGCACTGCTAAACCAGTCCAGCAACGTCCCTACCCAATGAATCCTAAGTATGCAAAGATTGTACAAGAGGAAATTGAAAAGCTTATAAAATGTGGATTCATATACCCTATTGAGCACTCAGAATGGGTTTCTCCGACAGTCATTGTACCAAAGAAGAATGGGAAACTCAGAGTGTGTGTTGATCTCAAAAAGGTTAATGCAACCACCAGAAGAGATCATTACCCCTTGCCATATTCTGAACATGTGCTTGAAAGAGTTGCAGGCAAGGAGGCTTATAGCTTTTTAGATGGGTACTCTGGTTATAATCAGATCACATTTGCAGTAGAGGACCAAGCTAAAACAGCTTTTATATAACGGAGTTTGGAGTGTTTGCCTTTCGCGTCATGGCCTTTGGCTTAACCAATGCACCTGCAACATTCCAACAATTGATAAACACAGCCTTTAAGGAATATCTAAGGGACTTTCGTGAAGCTTTCTTAGATGATCTTTGTGTTCATTCCTCTTGGGATGAGCACTTGATGTGTTTACGAAAAATATTTGAAAGGTGTAGATTATATCGCATCTCATTGAATCCTTTCAATGAGATTATATATCGCATCTCATTGAATCCTTTCAAATGCCAATTCTGGGTTAAACACGGAGTTATTCTAGGGCATATAGTGTCCAAAAATGGGATTTCCACCGACGAAAGTAAAATCAAGGTCATTCTGGAATTGCCCCCACCCACCAACTATAAGGGAGTCCAACGCTTTATGGGCCATGTTGGTTATTATCGAAGGTTTATTTTATTCTTTGCTGAGATAGCTTGACCATTGTACAAGCTTCTCATCGAGTTTATTTGGACCAAAGCTTGTGACCGTGCATATGAGCTATTAAAGAAGGCCTTGGCGAGTGCTCCAATCTTGCGAATGCCTAACTGGGATTTAATCTTCCATGTGCATATTGATGCATCAAACTTTGCTATTGGGTGTGTACTAACTCAACCTGGAGAACATAAACTAGACTACCCCATTAGCTTTGCCAGTCTCGCCAGTTGAACCATGCTGAGATGAACTACACCACTACAGAGCGAGAAGGGTTGGCAATGATATATGTAGTAAGGAAATTTCATTGTTACCTTCTTGCCACCAAGTTTGTTTTCTATGTGGATCATCAAGCATTGTTGTATCTGGTGAACAAACCATGCTCCACACAGGAAGAATCACACGATGGTTATTGATTCTTCTTGAGTTTGATTTCACTGTTGTTTTGTGAGACCTGGCAAAAAACATGTCATGGCTGATCATTTGTCTCGCATACCTAATGGTGAAGCTCCTACGGGAGTTGAGGATGACTTACCTGACACTTCCTTGTTCATGGTGGAGACAATGCCTGAGTAGAGTGAGAAGATTGTTAACTTTTTGGTTAATGGCTTTCCACCCAAGGAGCTTCGTAAAGATCTAGCTCGAAAGCTGATCAAGGAATGTGAACCCTATTGCTTGATGGCCGAGACTCTTTATAAAAGAGGAAAGGATGACGTTCTTAGGCATTGTGCCCGAGAGGATGAGTATCTATATATTTTGCAAGAGGCACATATGGGCGTAGCCGGTGGTCACTTCTCATAGGAGACTTAACTACGCGAAAGATCTTACAATCAGGGTATTGGTGGCCCACTATGTTCTAAGATGCATCACTTTTTGTGAAGGGTTGTGATGAATGCCAACACTACAAGAAACCCCAACGGAAAGATCAGATGCCACTATATCCAATTAAAGTAAACCAACCATTTGAAAAGTGGGGTTTAGACTTTGTAGGTCCAATTAGCCCAGCGGCCCCGCAACACACAATCTCGCTATATTATTGTGGCCACTGACTATGTGACCAAATGGGCTGAAGCGAAAGCGACACGTAAGGCAGATGCAAGGACAACAGCCAAGTTCCTCTTTGAAAATATAGTCACACGCTTCGGTTGTCCTTTTAAACTTGTGAGCGATAATGGTACGCATTTTATAAATGAAGTGATTAAGGAGCTCACAACAAATTTCATGATATCCCATTATAAATCTACTCCCTATCATCCGCAAGCGAATGGCCAAGCCGAGAGTACCAATAAGATCTCAATCTCTATTTTGACAAAGACTGTTGAGGCTCATCGCACGGATTAGGATCTAAAGCTTACGTCAGCTTTATGGGCCTATCGTATTGCGTACAAAGTGGCTATTAATTGCACACCATTCAAGATGGTATATGGCCAAGAAGCAGTCGTGTTGTGGAAATTTGTCATTCCTAGTCTTTGTGTTGCTACTCAAGAGGGTAGGGATGGTAATCCCTTAGAGCGTTTGTATATCCTTGAGCGGCTAAACGAAGAAAGACAATTGGCGGTGTACAATGCCCTTGTGGAGAAGGATAGAAGGAAAAAATGGTTTGATCGCCACTTGAAAGACAAGGACATCAAAGTTGGGGATAAAGTCCTGATGTATGGAGTGCGTAATGAAAATAAGAAGCTCAAATATGCTGGTAAGGGACTATATAGAGTATGTGAAATTACCCCGCAAGGTACCATCCGATTGGAGACTCTCGACGGAGTTAAAACCATTGGATTCCTCAATGGGAGTAAATTCAAAAGATACTATGACCCCCTACGCCAAGAGGAGTTACATGCAATCCATTAGAAGAAGGTAGCTAAAGAACAAGCTGAGCTTAAGAAGATACAAGCGAGAGTTTAAGAAGATACAAGCGAGAGTTGAAGCCAAAGAATGTCAGCAGCGTGTTAAGCGTCAACAAGAAGCCAACTTGGGGATTATGCAAGCATTTTTTGAGGAGACAGAGGAGAATTCATTGGAATCTGACCCGCCTCTATGATACCTAATTGAGCTACAGAGTCCTTATGCGGGGAGGTGCTATATAATGCATTATTGGATACGGGAGCTCAACACAATTTGCTGCCATATGGAGTGTGGTGTCAACTTGGAAAACCACCTTTATCCAAGAGTGCTATCCAAGTTAAGGGTATCAATAAGAAGAAAACCACTGTCTTAGGAATTCTGCACACTCCTATTGCCTATGACAAGGGGACTGTAATTCAAAGCTTTTTGGTTATGCCTGCTGGTGCCATGGAGGGAACTATAAACTTAGGGTGCAAATGGATGTTAGCCACCAAGTGCAATATTGATTGGGTAACCAGGCGAGTTACAACGCAAGAACCAGCTCTCAGTCTGACCACTCAAGGTCCCGCACCTAAGCCATCAACTCTGGACAAAACGCTAGATAACGAAAAATCACAAAGTCAAGTGGCCACACCATCTTTGATTGTTTGCCACCCCTCTAACGCTTCAACGCCAAGAGTGGAACCAGGAAGTGTGGTCTCCAAGGCTTCGCTTACTTTACCAAAGAGTACATACAAATGGGTCCCAAAAGCTTCGTTAACGGCTACCTCCACTGCTCAATCTCGTTTAGACAAGAAGTTTCGTAGTAGGAAAGCAGCTATCTCCACTACTCAATCTCGTTTAGACAAGAAGCTTCGTAGTACGAAAGCAGCTACCCGCCTGAGAAAAGGCAACGTAACATCACGTGTTGGATTCCTAAAAAATTATTAGCAGCCCAACGGTACTACGAAGGGAATGACTAGATTTGGGTCCCTAAACATAAGTTGAATCCCTCTACATCGCGTGTAAAACCTTGTAAACCAAATGTTGCCACCCCAAAACGACAATTCAAGACCGTGGTAAGGGAAAGGTAACGGAGTGCTCCACGCCACTTCTTCCAGAGCTAGTTTGGATTCCCAAACGATATCGATCGATACCACCTAGCTCAGGAAGGGGGGAGCCACATGAAGCTTCTAGCTCCTCATGTGCCAGGCACACGTTGATATAGAAGTTTCTGCACGCTCTACACCTACCCTTGTCAATACCCACCAAAAAACCAATGAGTCTACATCTCCCCTTGTAAAAGTATCGTCGGAAACCATTTCCTCCATTTGTTCATGGGAGCATACACTACCATCTCTGCAATTTGATGTGGCCACAAGGGTCATAAAAAGCTATCTGCCCACATCACCACCTATAACCCACTGGACAAATTGGTTCCAAGGGGCTACAACATCATTGCAAAGAATATGATCTACCCAAGGAAGGGGGGAGCATGTACTCACGTTCGACATTCTCTTGCTTCCTCCCTAACCTTCTCCCCTGACCATGTAACTCCTAAATTCGAGGGAATGTATATATATAGCTTCATACACAAAAAAGAAAAGAAAAGAAAAATAAAAAATAGTAAAAAGAGCAAGAGCACATTAAGAGGAGAAATATCCGCACACAATTAGGAACTAGATTGACCTGTCTTCATAAACCTACTGATGCTATATCTGTGTTTGCAGATATGGAAGATGCACGAGCATCACACACTTCATCCACTCCCACCTTTGGTGAGAGGTATCATCTGTACCTTTCTCAGATATTTCACATGTGCTATCCTGTAATTAAACCGAATTGGATCATATAGATATACCAGCTGTAGAAAATATGAAAGCAAGAGCAAAACTAGAAATGAAACAAGAACAAATGAAAGACAAAGAGTTACCTTGAGATGAGTGTAGACAAGACACAAGATTGATTATTCATTGATGTGACACCTACAATTTATAGGTGAGAAGTACAAGATTGAGTAGACTCACTTATGGGATAAATGTAGAGGTGCCACATGGCACTAGACTCAAGACACAAAGACTGAACTGAAACTAGACTAGAGAAATAGTACACCTAGTGTGCACTTATTTCCAACACCCTCCTTAAGTGGACACTAGGAGGAAGCCAAAAAGACAAGACTATGACATGACAAAAGATAAGACCAAGACAGAGAGACTAGACAAGGATTGAGAGACAAGCTAGAAGACAAGATGGACAAGACTAGAAGACAGATATAAAGACTGATAGACTGAGAGACAAGACATGAGAGACAAAAGATCCTGAGACACCCCTCCTCAAGTGATATCCTCATATGGGTCCACAAGGATAGGGACAAGATGGATCTAAAACAAGACACAGTCAGATTGATAGACAGATAGACAGACAGACAAGACTAGATAGACAGAAGACTGACTGTAGACAAACAGATGGACCTTGAAGACATCCCCTCCTCAAGGGCAATCTCTGCCTCTTGGGTAGGGACAAGAGAGAGGTCAAAAAGCATAATGAGTAAGACACTAGAACCCCTTGACCTACATCATCGGTGGTCAAAGTGGTAGACAAGAAAGGTGAAGTAATCAGAAAGCCCATTCCTCATCATGTGAGGAATGAACAGCAAGATCTGCTGATGTAGATGCTGCAGCAACATGGGCTGAGGTAGATGCAGGGGCTGATGTAGAGGTTTTAGAGTAGCAGTCCTTCTCCCGGTGATTATCACGGCCACAAATGGTGCATGGATGAGCCTTGAAGCAGTCCTTCTCCATATGATTAGTTTTTCCACAATGGGTGCAAGGCTTTCTTACCTTAGAACCTCCTTTCTTTGCTAAAAATGCAGTGTCAGTTACCTTTTGTTGTTTTGTTCTTTCCTCTTCTTGGAGAGCATTGATGATACCTTCAAGAGTAGGATTATTGTGATACTTGAAGGTAGTGACAAGAGTAGCATAGGTGTCAAGTAAGCTTTTGAGAAGCACAGCAATAGCAATATCTTCGGAGATGGGGGACTTCACTGATGCAAGCTGAACCATAAGACTGCGAAAATAATTGACATGAGAGGCTATAGTAGCTCCCTCCTGCATATATAGATCAAAGAATGAGATCATAAGTGCAATCTTAGAATTTGTAGAGCGGGGTCCAAAAAGGGTATCCAAAGTGATCCATGCTCGAGAAGCAGACTGTATGTCGGAGATGTGATGAATGTAATCATCTCCAAGACCGAGCAAGATGATAGCATAGGCTTTGTCATTCTTGGCAGTGGGAGCATAAGTGATAACTTGCTCAATGTCGGAATCTTCGGAAGCAGCAGGATGAACAACGTCCCAAAGACTTTCTTTCATAAGATGGCACTTGATTTTGATTTGCCAAGTATGAAAGTTGGACCCATTGAATTTGTCGATAGACATGAGAGAATGAGTAGAAGAGGTCATGTGGGAAGGTCTTACCTCTTGCTAAAATGCAAGGGCAGTGTCTATTCCCTTACAAGATTGCAGAAATGAATGAAAGAAGAGATCCAAACTGAAGCTATGGCAGGCAATACAAGGCAGGAGCAGCCTGCTCTGATACCATGTAGAAAATATGAAAGCAAGAGCAAAACTAGAAATGAAACAAGAACAAATGAAAGACAAAGAGTTACCTTGAGATGAGTGTAGACAAGACACAAGATTGATTATTCATTGATGTGACACCTACAATTTATAGGTGAGAAGTACAAGATTGAGTAGACTCACTTATGGGATAAATGTAGAGGTGCCACATGGCACTAGACTCAAGACACAAAGACTGAACTGAAACTAGACTAGAGAAATAGTACACCTAGTGTGCACTTATTTCCAACACTAGCCAGAGAGGGAAATGTTGAGGAATTAGAATGGCTAATTTGCCTATTAACCACGATGACTAACCCCTACTCCGTAGAGGACGTATCCCCAATAGCCCAAGACTTTCCTTTTCCACAGGATGACTATCCTCGCATAGTTACATTCTTGATCAATGTGTTGAATACAAGGAGTGCTCTTGCTTTATCTTCTCTATCCCCTTCTCTTACATGAGAGAGAGAGAGAGAGAGAGAGAGGGTAGCGATCGAGCATTGCGTGGTGGCACGATGGCCGGCGAGGCAATAGAGCGACGACGGCAGCTCCTTCTTCACCGCGGCGCGAGAATCCTTCACGACGGCGGTCTAAGCGGTGAGTGACACACCATTGCTCCGTTTGAGCTTGCTGGTTTCTGGTTGTGTGCTTGCAGCCATTTGTGGCTGGCATATGGTGCCTGGCAAGTCCCCAGCTCTGACACGTGCGGCAAGAGCACACACCGTTTGTGGAATGTTAAAAGCGAAGATCGGATTCGATAGTGCCCATTAACTTTTCGATAGTGCTACTTGATGAGTCCTTCTTTCCAAACCTGCTATTGAGTACCGGCTAACAAGAGTATAGTTCAAGAACCAGATGTGTCACCCATTAAAGGATGTCTTTAATGGTGCGTAAGGGAGTAAAATAGCATTGTGGTTTAGATACGGTCCCACCGCTATGGAATGTTAAAAGTGAAGATTGCAGAAGGTAGCTACATACAAAACATCACAAACCCAAGGAAACCCAAGGAAGGTCCCACACCACACAGACCTGTACCTTGTTGACCACAACAGTGCGATAGAGTAAAACAACACGCTAATAGTGATCCCTTCGCACCGTTAAAGAATCAAGAAGGCAGCACAGGATCACCCGTCGTCGAAGGCAAGTAGAAACTACCCTACGGAATGTCGTGGTCGCACGCGAGGACGGAAGTGTAAGATTCCTCCCCAGCCTCTCAAGATGTCCAGCATCTTCCCCTATAATCAAATTGCTCTTTAGAAATATTAAAGATCTTGTTTCTACCAGTTTTGGCCTAGAGAGAGAAAATCTTCTAGAGAGTTGTAATTCAGTTTTTAAATATTTTTGGATAGAAAAATTACTCATCTTATTAAAATAAGTTCCCCTGAAACAGAAGTTCAAAAAGATTTTCAAAAGGTGCATTAGAAATTAAGTATAATCTGTTCAAGAGGCATTATCCTGGGGGTGAAGATTTTTTCAAAATTTTAAATTAAGGTTCCTATGGACCAATAAGATTCATCCAAATGTAGGGAGGAGATAAATAGAAGAATAAAAGAAAAATCTCCCAAAAATGAGTAAATACTCACATAAGATGAAGAGTTGACTAAGGACAAGGTTAATAACTAAAAAAGAGAGATATTTAGGTGAAATGATGCATTTTTGACACCTCAGTATGGGGAAATTCCCCTCATGAAGGAGGCACCTATTTCACATGCTTGAATGAGTTTTAAACTCCCAAATAATGAGATATTTTTATCTCTCCTCTCTCTTGTTTCAACTAGATCCAAAAAGTGAGCAAAACTGACCCAAAAATGGTCAAAAATTGACCAAACTGATCTGGAAAATTCTAGAATCAATTGGCTTGGTTAGAAGCTCACTTTTTCCTATAAATAGAAGCCCTCCTCTTTGTTGAAACTCAATAGTGTTTTGCACTGTTACCCTGCCTCTCCCAAGTGCCAAAAACAGTGAATTTTACTCATAATTCATTAGTTTTTGACCTTCCCTCTTCCAAAAGATTGGTGGCCACTCTTGTTTCAAACAAGAGTAGAACCCTCAAACCATCAAGCCAAAGGAAAGCTCTCAAATTCATTAGTAAGTTGGAGATTCTTCTCTTTTCCATTCATTTTATGGTTTTTTATGATTTTTGTCTTCTCTAAATTGCAAATGATGTTATGCCTCATTGAAAAAAGGCATTCCCCTCTCTTCTTTAATAAATCCAACCATTCTTTATCCTAGATGTTTGATTATTGTATAAAATCAAGTTTTTTATAATGTTTCTCTTAAATAAGTAGAAAATGTTTACATTAGAATGAATTAAATACTCTTGGTGAACTTCTAATTTATTTTAGTAAGTAAAAATTGAAAAATGGTCAGCCATACAAAGGAGGTTATGGCAAAATTTTTTAAAAATTTGTGAAATAAATTTCATCTTTTATTAATCAAAAAGAGTAATCCCCATCGTTAGAGTATTCTAAAAGTGTCATTCTCATTCATGCATAGAAAGATGCATATTGATTATTTTTTATAAATGAATGATTTTCAATAGAATTAAATTCTATGAAAGATACTTATTGATAAAAAAAATTTATTATAAAAGTGTTACTTTCTTCATTATGGATTTTTATGCATAAAATAATGCATAAAAGTATTTTTTTTATTACAAAAGAGTTACTTTCATCATATTGATTTTTATGCATAAAAGTATGCATAAAAGTATAATTTTTATTGTAAAAGTGTTACTTTTATCATTATTGATTTCTATGCATAAAAGAATATTTTTTTAATTATAAAAGTGTTACTTTTATCATTATTGATTTCTATGCATAAAAGTATGCATAAAAGAATAATTTTTATTATAAAAGTGTTACTTTTATCATTATTGATTTCTATGCATAAAAGTATGCATAAAAGAATATTTTTTTATTATAAAAGTGTTACTTTTATCATTATTGATTTCTATGCATAAAAGTATGCATAAAAGAATATATTTTTTATTATAAAAGTGTTACTTCTATCATTATTTATTTCTATGCATAAAAGAATATTTTTTTTAATTATAAAAGTGTTACTTTTATCATAAATGATTTTTATGCATAAATGGGTGCATAAAAGATATTTTTTTATATTAAAAGTGTGATTTTTATCATAAATAATTTTTATGCATAAATGGGTGCATAAAAGATATTTTTTTATATTAAAAGTGTGATTTTCATCATAAATAATTTTTATGCATAAATGGGTGCATAAAAGATAATTTTGTATATTAAAAGTGTGATTTTCATCATAAATGATTTTTATGCATAAATGGATGCATAAAAGAAATTCTTTTATATTAAAAGAGTGATTTTTATCATAAATGATTTTTATGCATAAACATATGCATAAAAGATTTTTTTTGTTAAAAGAGTGATTTTCATCATAAATGATTTTTATGATGATAAAAGTGTGACTTTCATCAGAATTGGATTTTATGCATAATTAGATGCATATAGAATCTTTATAATTAAATAAGGGTTCTCCTTAATCCTCTGTTTAATTTTTACAAAAATTGGAAAAATGAATAAGTAGATAATTTGTGAGAAGAAATGCTACCGTTTCATATTCACTAAGATGGTAACGAGAAACTTCAATTAAATTATCGAAGTCGGAGATCGAGATAAATGATTATTTTATTCCTCATAAGAAATTCATGTTTTAGAAATTTGTAAGCAAATATTCGTTGAACGAAATTTAGAAAAAGAGAAATTGAAATAGTACCTTTCGAGAAGAAGAACCTTTCCAAACCCAAATTCTGTTTCAGACTATTGACCAAGACCTAATTCCTTCGTCAATTTCAATCAATGACGAAGTTCAGAAAAAAGGTACTCAACTCCCCCACCAAATCTGAAACTAAGTTAAGACTTTTGATTTTGACCTGAGGATCAAGTTAACAGAGTTTGAGGAATTCTGTTTGGAATTCAGACCTGGATCTAGAAGTATTGGGATACGGATTTAAGATTATTCATGGTTTTCAAACAAAATCTAAACTAAAAACTTGCATAGAAACCCTGTTTTCTTAAAGGACTGTCTTACGCCAGAATGCTGGAGGGAGCATTTGGCATATATGTTTATCTAAGGGAAGTTCGATTGCAACAGCTGGCGGGGAGTGTTCAAGGGACATCTCACGTGGCAAAAACTTGCCCAGGTCTTGACCAGCCTGGGTAGGGTGAAAAATGGTGCGCTTCCGGTACGATGGGCGAGGGCCGACGAAGCGGTCCGTGAGTGAAGTGCCAGGACACCTAAGGAGGATCCTGGTGAAGTGCACGGGCTCGCGGTGCTTAGAACACCCATACGTATGTCGAGGAAGATATATATACATGTTGACGAAGTGATTATTGTAATCTGTTTTACTGGATCTCGTTTGCTGACCAGCTGGTCCCAACGGAGAGTCCAGAGTGGTACTCTTTTTGTGAACAAGGGATTGAATGGAAATTTTGAATTATGAAATCTGTGATCATATCTGTTTTGTCAATGGATTATTTTTATATTAAAGTTTTAAAGAGGAGTGTGTGCATATCTGTTTTCTAAAGCTAAAGTTAAGAAAGGCATTTCAATTAGTACTTGTTTGGTTCCACCAATTCCAGTGGTAGGGTGGTGGCTAACCCATGGGCCGGATGGGGTAGGCTGGAATCAGTGGAGTTTTAATAATCAAACTGAAAAATCTTAGGATTACGCTAGGATTCGAGTAGATAGTTAATTCCCTGATAAATTTCTCGATTGAGTGGATCAACGGCTGTGCCTAATCTTGATTAGGAAAAAAGTGTTGAATTGCTCAGATGATCAAATTATATCGGTGATAGTTTCCTTCTATCTGGTTTATTCAGGTGGAGGATAGTTTAGATTTTGATCTCGTTAGAAAACTCGTTAAGAAAAATTCAAAAGGTGGAATCGTCCCCGCTTTCCGGGCATGGGAAATTTTTTGGGTTTCGGTTTTCGGAGTGACCACCAGCCTAGTCTCATGCCCGGACATTCATGGGCGAGGCCCCGAGTGAGAAACCCTGCCCTGCGCATGAGGGGGCTGCTTCCGCTGTCAGCTACTGGGAATCCGGTGCGTGGAGGGGGCAGAGGGATCTCACAGGAAGTCTATGGAAGTCGAAAATGGATAATGTGGTCGTATATCTCTATATATACCCGACGGACCATTGGACATGTGTCAAAATTCTATTCATTGTCTCCAACAGCTAGTGACACATGGCGCATTCTCACTGGATCATTCATCAACGGTACCTTCCACGTGGTGTTTCGTGATTTGATGTCATACAAGGTTCGGATGTATATAAACGTTTTCGCTCATTTTTCTTTTTTCCTATGTATCCGCAACGGCGCAACCTCTCGATTTTTAGCAGTTTAATCTCTCCGCTACTATCGCATCGTTCTAGATGGCTTCTTCTCCGTCATCAGCAGCACGTGCCTCATCAAGGTCACCATCCCCGGTTGGTTTTTCAAAGCCTTCACCAAAAACACCTATTGGTTTGCAATCTTCAAGGGTATCACCATCCATATCCAATGTTTCGAAAAAGAGAGAGCTTTCTATATCTCCTACAGAAGTTACAAAGTCGTCCAAGAAAGTGAAGAAAATAAGCAAACCCTCTCCAACAAAGCCTACTGGGCCCTCTAGTCCTTCTCTTAGTGCACTAGATACCCAATCAAAGTTAAGTGTATCTAAAGCACGTGGAATGCTTACAAAGTCACCAAAGGCAGGTCCTCTAGTCCTTCTCTTAGTGCACTAGATACCCAATCAAAGTTAAGTGTATCTGAAGCACGTGGAATGCTTACAAAGTCACCAAAGGCAGGTCCTATGGCATCAAAGAAGTTTAAGTCATCACGCAAGGCTCCTGGTCTTTTTGAGATAGTAGTGGTGTCTCCTACAGAGAGAATGTTGGATTTTCTTATTGAGAGTGGAATTGAAGCCTCTTTCTTCTCACTTACGAAGAATATTTTCAATCCAGAAGTTGATGTCTCAATGATTATTAATCATGCCATGCCATTTATCAAGGAGGACTTTGATGAATTTGAGGAAACTACAGGGCCTTCTATCTTGATTAAAGGCAAGGTTTATGTCCATGTCTCTGTTGGGACCTCCTCTGTCCAGAGATAGACATTTACAAAGAGGTGTAGTATGTACAAACTTCAAAGGTTTTTATTAGAAAATGCAGAATGCTCCATTCATCCAAAAGGTTGCAGGAGAATGGTCAAAGCTGCTACCTTTATAGTTTTCTCCATTGTCAAATATCCTCTTAGAGGTGAAGAGGAGAAACTTGAGGAGATTGAAGGTTCTTTAAACTTTTGCTTTCTCAGAGATTTAGAGGCAAATGATATAGAGGAGGAACTTGGACCTGAGGAGGAGGAGAGGCTTGCCAAGAATATTGAAATCACAGAATTAAAGGCACATACAATTGTTCAGTCACCCAAGGAAATTGGAGATCCATTGCATAAATATATTGTTCCTTCATTGCCAAGTTTCTTATCAAGGATAAGGAGTATTTACATCTTTCTGATATTCAAAAGCTATTTAACTTGAGGGAGGACTATTGTCTTGCCATCATTGCAGAGGGTTGTGAAGCTGCTGAAGGGCTCATTGATATTGAGAATGAGTATAATGATGAATTTGCTACTTTAGATGTGTATACTTCCGATGACAAGTTCATTGGCTCAACTCATGCTTTATCACTATGTATTAAGAAAGCACAGGAGTCAGAACCATTGATCTCCGATGATGAATTTTATTAGCTTCAAGCTTCACTTGGTATTGCCGATGTTGGAAGGGAACAGAGTGATTATGTCCAACTTAAAGACATCAAAGAAACCTCAATCTCACTCTGGACATCAGATATACTTGAACAAGATGAAAATCAAAAGGTAAGTGAATATGAATTTGAATCCATACATTATATTATTTTAACTTACAATAATTTCACAGTCTGCACTTGGACACTTTTTGTCCAAAATGGATGAGAATATTTTCCATGTGTTGCATAGCCAGTTCCCCAAGGATGCAGATTGGCTTATACTTTGTATTAAATCTCCTTGCAGACTGTATGGCTCTCAACTATACAAGCCAATGCTAACAAAATCATGTTTCTTGAGAAGACAGCCACTACTAGAATTTTTGTTTATGGCCCTGGGTTTTCCACCTCAGGATATTTTTTGACATACTCTGCGTATGCTCTAGCTACAAATAAAACCGATGTAAACACACTATGTGGCTATAATAGAAGGAAATTTCTATGCTCCAGGGGAGCACTAACAAAGGATGATGATGTGAAGAATTTGGAATACACTTTTTGTACATACTCTGAATTACAAATAGATAACTTTTTGTACAAAGTTATGAATACAACAGTTCTCTTTTTTGACAGTGTTATGTTTTCGAAATGTCATTTTTTTGCATTCTTTGTAGTTGTCTTCTAAAAAACCAGTTGAATAACTTTGCAAGAGCATTACTTCTTGTAGCCCCTCCACCACGTCTTGTGCTCCGAAAGAATGATGTGCGTGCCTGGTAACGTGACCTTTCCATCCCTTGGTTACTATATGTTTTTAGGGGTCCATGCTCCTCAACAAAATATGGCCCATATACATGGAGGATGTGCTGCATAACAAAAAATAAATAAATTAGCATATGTCAATTCCATTGAGTGTATCATGAATACAAAGGAGTCTTACCAAATAGTATGTGATATCTTTTTCTCCCCATGCTTCTTTGATTATTTGAATGAGATTTGTAATAGAAATTTTGTACTCTTGCGCATATGTAACTGATGTCTTCTGTTGTCTAAGAATATTTAAAAAGATGTCAAGATGCTTCCAAACCTCCATTCTAAGATTTGTTGGCTGCGATGGCTGCGATGTACTAGCAACATTTGTCGTGATCTCACACAATTCTTTCCAACAATCCCACGTAATATTCACTTGTTTTTCACTATGGTTTCCTAAAAATCTTCTGGCTTTTGCACCTCCCATGGAGACATCTGCCAAGACATCTCGTGTTTTCCCTGAAACTGTTGGATCTTTCCTTAAATGAACCTAACCCCTATGAAATCCCATTTTTGATAATAATGCTTCACATTTATCAATACATTGATCTGCCAACGATGTTGGTTTAATAGAATATGCATAATCAAGATGCAATCTCAGAAGCTTGTCAATTATTCTTATCTCTGCATGCAAAGTGCATATGTGAACATTCTTAAGAGAGATAGGAAGAATGGGATCCCAAATGTCTTCTTTATTCTTGAACTTACTCAGATCTATAGAGTCTCTCATTGGGACTCTCCTTTTGCTGGTCGCAAAATTGCTCCACTCGTTTGATCCCATACCTTCCATACAATAAATGCAAGGATACTTTGCATTAGCCCCGTTGCATATTCCAAGCATACATTTGATAGTCTTCAAGTCAGCACCCAAATGCCATTCCACTTTGAAATTGCCAACTCCATCAACTATCAACATATCTCCAGTACTTTGGGATTGAATGATATTAGGGATACCTGTGTGGGAGAATAACCATTTGAGGGTTTGATGATTTTCAGTGGGTATCTGAGCTGTACCAACCCACCAAAGCTCCATCTCCGACTGGATTTTATGTTCTGGTTCCTCTCCTCTACCATTGCTATACTCGATTGCCCTGTTCATGATAGATATGCTCACTCTTTCTATATTTTGTCCTTTTTGGATCTGTGCCTCATCCAGCTTCAACACAAACTTTAGCACACCACCACATTCTTCTACAGTGATTTTATACATATGCACCATTGCAATTTTTACTTTTCCAAGATCCACCCATATATTGTTGAATGCATTATAGACAAATGTACTCTTTTTCTTCTGCTTCTCATAAGGCATTATCCCTTCAATATGTATGTACTCTCCAAAAATACTCGAAATTTTTTGATTCATAGCAGTCATAGCAGTAGAAATAGAAAGGAACACCCAGCCATTTGAAAATACAACCGGTCGTGAGTTGTAGTTTTGAGAGACCAAAAAAATCCTTCAAAAATAATCCAAATCTAGCACCAAAAGAATCTTTGACGTGCCCAATAAAGTAGAACTTTAAAAAGAGACTTTTTTGCTTAACTTCAAACATACTTGCAAATGATTCATTCGCTAAATTAAAAATTTGCCAAATTTTCCACTATTTGATGTCTAAGTAGTACAAGCCTATCAACTACAAAATCTTAGAATATTTCAAACAAAAAAACATGACACAAAAGTTGCATTAGAGACTCACAAAACAAAGAGCTTCACTTTGAATACAAAATTATTGCTCTATCGTTACCAGAAAGCAAAATAGAACTACTTTTACCGCACAACTTCAATGTCATGATTAAATTAATCTTCATTGATTAAAAAACAAGTCTAATTACGAGACAATTCCTATAAATGCTTCAATAGTGGACAACATTTGACCAATTTTTTGAACTAATCTCAAAACGCAAGCTCCTAAAAAAGATTTGTGATGCTAGTTTTGAATACAAACAAACGTTGTTCAAAACACTCTCAAAACCTAAAAATCCATGAACACCCCCAAAGAGGATTTAAATACCAAAAATTGTTTGAAACTACAAGTGTCTAAATCTATTCTAGCACAGGAAATTCCTCCTCTTCATGACTAACTTCTTCATCAGTTTGCTCGCGTCCTACAATGAGTGGTATTGACTCCTGTTAACCTATGAGGGATATTGAGACGTACTATGTTTTACGTCATTAATTTAAATATTCTGAGTCATGGGCCGGGCTTGTCGGCACCATATGTTAAGGATAAAGGGATTGGGTGATCGCCGATGAGAGGCGCACCTTGAATATCAGCAGGGTAAGGGTTAGGATCGGTCGGCCATGTATGGACGCCCATGTGTGAACGGCCAAGTCACCTATAAAAGCCAAATGTAACCCTAAAACTCTCATTCTCATGTGTTGAATATAAGAGTGCTCTTGCCTTATCTCCTTGGTTTCCTTCTCCTCCTGCGTGTGTGTGAGAGAGAGTGAGAGAGTGAGAGAGCGATCGAGCACTGTGTAGCGGCATGGCGGCGGCGAGGCGGTAGAGCGGCGACGGTGGCTCCTCCTTCACTGCTGCAACGCGGGAATCCTTCACGGCGACGGTTAGAGCGGTGAGTGACACACCCTTGCATTCTGTTTGAGCTTGCTTTCCTGGTTGTATGCTTGCAGCCATTCGTGGCTCGCATATGGTGTTCGGCAAGTCCCCAGCTCTACGACCTGTGCGACAAAAGCGCACATTTTTGGCGTCGCTGCCGGGGAGATGCCCTGCACCAAGCTCCAATTTGCAGCTCGGTCTGCTGCGTGAAGTGAAATTTACATTGTAGGAAAGGCGACTGTGTGTTTGTTGTTGAGGTGTTTACGTGTTCTGCAATCTGTTTCTGTAATTTGTCTTCTGCATTTCTGTTTCTTTTGTTATTTTTCCACTCCGCATGTGGGCGTGCGTTTTGTTCTCTGGTTTTCTGCGTGTGAGGGGGGGTTTCTGAATCCCCAGACCTGTGCTGTGTGCGAACTGCGCCGCGGTAAAGTCTGAACCCTAGAAAGAAACCCTATAAAACTTATCCCAAACCAAAAAAAAGGAGAAAATAGAAAAAAGTAATTTTGAAAAAAATATATATATAATAAAAATAAAAAATTAAATTTTATTTTTAAAGAAAAAAACCAAACGTGTGGAGAGGAAGGATTTTTTATTTAGAGAAAAAAAATTTTGAAAAGAAAAACCCCCAATTGACCCCGACCCCGGCCTCGATCTTTTGATATATATATATAGGAGAGTGAGCCTCCATAGCTTTCTTTCAAGTGAGAGCTTATGGGAAGTTGTGCCCTATATGTAACCCACCCCCCAAGGAGTGAAGTGAGCATGTGGGATAAAGCCTTCACCCTTTCCTCCACAAGCAAATAGGCCTTCACCCTTTCCCCCACAAGGAAACAGACTATTTTGAGGACCACAGGAGCTCTAAATAGGCGAACACGGTGCTGTAAAGCACGCTAGGACCCTTTAAACGATACGCTCGTTTCGAGCTATCACACGCCCTAGTTCAGGTTCAACCATAAGTAAGGGGGTTAGAAACGGGTTAAAAACAATATAAAAACAAGTAAAAACGGGGTGCAAAACACCTAAGAAACCACTTGTGTGGGCTTCAAAGGTAGTCACCAACGCCCGTAGGGTACCCACGTCACATGCATCTACGCTCTGGTCGGGTACTAGAGCCTAAGCCACTAGAAAGCGTTTCAGTTTACGCAGGCTCACACCATCCCTCCACGTTGGTATCTTGGCCTTCGGCTGGAACCCAAGGGAGTGCAACCTAAGATCCACGAATAGTGGATAGTGACTCATCCTCTGACTCAGAAGCCATGGAAGGGCACCCTACCAAGAACCCTGAGGAGACAAGCCAAAACATGCCAGTTTGGGCCCCACAACCCGGATCTAGCATGTTTAGTCGTCTAATAGAGACCTTTAGTAGAGCTACACGCTCTGAACATGCGACAAGTGAAGTAAATGAAGAAGGAGGGGTAGTAGATTCGCCATTCACATCTTATATAGACCCTACCCTCCCAAAGAGTGTCCATGTGGATATTCTACCCACTTCGTTTAATGAGGGCCCTACTGAGCTACCACCTTCCGACGCGCCTCCTAAAGTAGAGGTCCCTAGAAGCCAATCCATAAGAAGTGACATTGCGTCCACTTCAAGAGAACCGTTTGGCACACCAAGTCTGGATGGGATATTTCTCAATGAAAATTGGGAATATGATCTATACACAGAGACTCTAACTGACCTATACACGGGTTACACATACCATGTAGGTTGGTTAGAAGTCCTACGATCTACCATGTAGGTTGGTTAGAAGTCCTACGATCTACCATATAGGTTGGTTAGAAGTCCTACCATGTAGGTTGGTTAGAAGTCCTACGATCTACATCTAGCGCCACTAATCTAGAGGAGCAACAACAAATGATATGTGAGGTTATTCATAGAGTTATCCAAATTGAGAGGCAAAATAGGGGAGTGAACTTAGTTTCCACTGGCCCTATGAGATTTTTGGATACGGGCAAGGCTAAACAACCAACCCTATCACAATTGGAGACTCCCTCGGTGAGTCCCATAGACCCTTCGTATGTTGTTTCGCCTGGAGTCTCAATGCAGGTTGAGCCCACGAGCAGTAACTTTAGCTTTCCAACCTTGGCTCAACTTTCCATTAAGGAATCCACAATGCCTACCCCAATGATGAGCATAACGGAAAGTGCACCTGTTACCGCTGTAGTTAGTACGACGCCGTTACCTAGTGGAACAGTACCTACAACAGTGCGTGCCAGTGCCTATCGACCATATGTACCTATCGCTACTCATGCTCATGTAGCTCCTATGCCTCTTAGTATGCCAATGGCATATGCTCCACGACCGCTTTATCATAACCATTATCCAAGAGCAGCTAGGCCTAGTCACATGTCATATCCTACGTCATTTGCCAACATACCCAGACCAACGCCAACTCCTATCAGCCAGGCTATCCCAGAAGTGCCTCCACCAGCTATGCCTGCTCACCTAGGTGATCTCGCAGCGTTTGCTCAGACGATCGGACGATCTATTGTGAAAAACATGCGGGGCATGCCTGAGAGAGAACCTAGAAGCAAGGCAGTACAAGTGGCTAAGCTCACTCAGAACTTCAGTGGTAACGAAGATGTGAGGAAGCACATTGAAGTTTTTGAACACGTGTGTGATTCCTTGGAAGAGCACAATGAGCTGCATAAGTGTAAAGCTTTAGGCTTAACCTTGAGTGGGAAGGCCGGAGATTGGTATCGAACCTTAAGGGTTGAAGAGCGCACTCACTACCCCACTCTCAAGAGATTGTTCTTGAAAGAATACATACGTGAGGGTGTGCTTTGGGGAGTTGCATCTCAACATCCAAAAAGCTGAACGCGAGGAAGGGAAGTCAGTGAGAGACTTTATAAGTTGATTGAAGCATCTAAATTCTCGCTGCACTCCCGATGAGCGCTTCAATAATAACCAACTGCTCGATAGATTCATCCGAGGATTGCGCCACGAGGACATATACAATGGCCTAGTCATTAGAGGTCTTACAACATGGGAAGCAGTCACTACCAATGCAATCTAGTTAGAAGACAACTTGATGATTGCAGGTAAAAAGGTGTCTTCGGAGACAGAATCCGTTAGTTCGCAAGTATCTGGGCACGAGCCAATGACGGTGAAACCTATTGCCAAGGAGCCCAAGATATCTGAAATGTCTGTGACCGACCTTACTAAGGCTCTCCAAGAATACTTTAGGGGTAATCGAGCTCCTCAAAATAGCCATATGTACCCAAGAAGAGAGCAACAATGGTGTTCGGTTTGCTTAGGACCACATAGCACAAGTGAATGTCCCACATTCAGAGTCAAATTCAATGGGAATTGCAATGCATGTGGTAAGTATGGCCATCAATCTAAAGATAGCGAATGTTGGCAAATCAGGCACCACTAGCCTGGTCAAACACACCTCAAGTACCCGCGCTAATGCCTGCACAACCTGTCAAGCAACCGTCACAGCGCATAGTTCCAAGGAATCCGAATGTAGTCCAGTCTGTGCCGTTACCACTGCCAGTGCTAGGACCACAACCTCCACATCCAAGGATTACCCCAATAAACCAGATGGGTTGTGAGTCACATAGTGCGTGTGGGGATTATGAAGAGGAGATAGACCCCACTGCTCCATACGAGATTGATACATTTGAAATGACTCCCCAGTACTACATGGAGGATCATTTCGGGCAAGTCAAGCCTGTATATCAAGCGGCTGCTCTCGCCACAAGAGGCCAAAACCTTAATACCTTGGCAAGGAGACCACCTCTTCAATGCTATGTGTGGTGGACCGCATCGTGTAGCAGAGTGCCCTAATAGGCTACAGAAGATCGCTACTCAGATGCAACCAAATCAAGGAAGCACATCGGGAATGCCGGTACTTACATGTAATCGTTGTGGCATAGATCATTTGATTGCTCAGTGTCCACATAATCCTAATGCACCCAAGATTACGCCATTGAATTTGGTTGAGGTCACCAACCAGGCACGAGGAACCATACCTGTTGTACCCGTGAATGTAGTTACACGATCAATGCTTCAAAATCAAAACTACATTCTCGAAGAGAGGGATACTGCATCAATTGCTCGAGCAAAGAAAAAGAAAACGTGACGGAAGAGATCGCTTAATGCCACGAGCTCCAAGCCTAGTTCAAAGACTAACATAGGGACAGGAGACGACCCCGTGTATATGAATGATCCTGAAGATGATTCCAATTCAATAGAAACCATGGGGACCAAAGCCACTACCTTAAGGGAGGATCTCACTCGGGAGCTCAACAAGGGAGAATCAAGCGAGTACATAAATAAGGGGAAACAAAAGGAAACTTCCTCGGTCCCACAACCAAGTCAGCTAAGGCCCTCTCAGCCACCCAAACTAACTGAGACTCCCAAAGACAAGCCATGTGGGCCAAAGATTCTCAAGAAAAAGATTGGAACCTACCCAAACCCAGTTGAGGAGATTGAACAAGTGCAACACTTAAGGGGTTTGGTGGAAGAAACACAAAGAGAACTGGAGCCAAACCCTAGAAAAATCCAAATTCCTGACACAGTGTTTCCTACACAAGTTCAGCCTCACAAGAACCATAAACCGTTAGCTATACCTAGTATCATTCGAGAAGAAAGTGAGGATAGGACATCAGGAAGTGGGCAAACACCCTTCTTACTGGAAAGAATGTTTGGTGAGGGAATGCCTGACCCCATCGAAGAGGAAGTGATTCCATCTTCACCAGTCCCTAGTCAAGGGGCGATATCTCGAAAAGTACCGTTGAATGTGTCCAAGCTAATGGATTTCATGTCCTCTGAGATCAGAACCACGATCATATCCAAATTATACGGAGATCCTGAGCTATTCTTAGCTCTTTGGGCATTTCTCGAAAAGTACCGTTGAATGTGTCCAAGCTAATGGATTTCATGTCCTCTGAGATCAGAACCACGATCATATCCAAATTATACGGAGATCCTGAGCTATTCTTAGCTCTTTGGGTATTTCTCAATGGAGAACTAAAGGCGGGGTTACCACAATTTGCAAATATGGATAGACCCGACACGTTTCAAGATGAAGGGGAACATTGGGATCTACAATCCAACCTAGATGAAAACTCGGCCGTGGAAATACCTGTTAACAAGTTGGGACAGTACTTTGAAGGGGACGAATCTAATGCAACCCTCCCCATTACTACCAAGGGATTAACTCTAAAGAGAATCCTTGATGGTGGTGCTAGAGTGAGCATTGTGACTAAAAACTCTTGGGAATCTATGGGGAGACCTCACCTTGAAGTCACAAACATAGTGGTTAAGATGGCAAACAGAACTATTGCTAAACCTATTGGAGTGCTAAGGGACCTTAAGATCAAGGTTCTGGGATACAAGGTAAAACATACCTTCATTGTAATGGATTTCTCTAAGCATCCTATGTCATATCAAATGATCTTAGGACGTCCTTTAATGAGGGAAGCACAAATGGTGCATGATTGGTCGAAAAACCATGTCTACCTACAATTCCAGGACTCTGTCATTCGAGTTGATCTTGAGAATGGTCGTGCGCATCCTTTAGGAAGCAAGGTTATCATCGATAATCGATCGGATACCACTGTTCACTCTGCCCCATTAAGGTATTGCTATACATGCAAAAAAGAGACTGATGATGGGAAAGATTCTCCTTATATGGATGTCCTACCGGGTATGACTGAGTCGGATAACGTGGATTGGGTACACCTAGCGGCAACCATAGACACATGGGGAAATAGAGGCACAAGTTGGGTAAAACCTGAGGGGCAAGATATGCCATCGTTAGTGCCAATAAACATGATAGGTGTTATGCACTTGACTCCTAATGGCAAGAAAGTGGCAAACTCAACTGACAGTAGTGAAGACTCTGACCAATGTAACTCTGAGTATGAATCTCAAGAACAAACTGACTCTGAGCCTGATGGGGGGGATGAATCAAATCAAATGTGGAAGCAAGGTGCTCAAGGCCTAGGACAGTGACCTCCTATAGTTCATCCGAAAGTGAGAGGGACACAAGTGAAGATCGACCAAGTGAGTTCGAATCTGACAAAAACAAAAGTCAAAAACTCGGTAAGAAGAAAACGAGACATAAGCACCAATGCTATCGAGCTAAGGTGCGAACCACAATAAACAAAGAGCGATCCACTGCAAAATGGCTTAGTTATGTAGGAGCTATTGACGCTCATCGGAAGATAGCGGATAATTGGGGACAATACCTCCAAAGTGTCATGTGGTGTATTCCGCAACCTCATGACATCGCCCAATTAGAAATCGAAGAGAAGCCAAAACTAAGTCGTACTGCAAGAAGGCGCCAAAACCAAGAGTTAGCTTAGCAACAAAAGGAGGCGGAATTAAAAGAAAAAAACCGGGCACAACAAGAACCAGTAGACGTACACCCCGCACCCGAGCATTTCAAATCATTCTTCACCAACAGGGGAACATAAAGTGGTCTACACAAAAGCCCAACGAATGCCTACCAATGGGAGTAGCAGTGTCTACGATGGCCCTGCAGTAGTTAAGGAGATAGACTTAGCAGATCCGGGTGAGGAGTCTACACCATTTTTTATTGCTCAAGACCTCACCAAGGCGGAAGAAGCTGAACTTACGAAGCTTCTTAAGGAATTCAAGGACATATTTGCTTGGACATATCATGATATGAAGGGTGTTCCACCCTCTGTGGTGGTGCAACACACAATTCCAATGATTAGCACTGCTAAACCAGTCCAGCAACGTCCCTACCCAATGAATCCTAAGTACGCAAAGATTGTACAAGAGAAAATTGAAAAGCTTGTAAAATGTGGATTCATATACCCTATTGAGCACTCAGAATGGGTTTCTCCGATAGTCATCGTACCAAAGAAGAATGGGAAACTCAGAGTGTGCGTTGATCTCAAAAAGGTTAATGCAGCCACCAGAAGGGATCATTACCCCTTGCCATATTCTGAACATGTGCTTGAAAGAGTGGCAGGCAAGGAGGCATATAGCTTTTTAGATGGGTACTCGGGTTACAATCAGATCACAATTGCAGTCGAGGACCAAGCTAAAACAGCATTTATCACGGAGTTTGGAGTGTTTGCCTTTCGCGTCATGGCTTTTGGCTTGACCAATGCACCTGCAACATTCCAACGATTGATAAACACAGCCTTTAAGGAATATCTAAGGGACTTCTGTGAAGCTTTTATAGATGATCTTTGTGTTCATTCCTCTTGGGACGAGCACTTGATGTGTTTACGAAAAATATTTGAAAGGTGTAGATTATATCGCATCTCATTGAATCCTTTCAAATGCCAATTCTAGGTTAAACACGGAGTTATCTTAGGGCATATAGTGTCCAAAAATGGGATTTCCACTTACGAGAGTAAAATCAAGGTCATTCTGGAATTACCCCCACCCACCAACTATAAGGGAGTCCAACGCTTTATGGGCCACGTTGGTTATTATCGAAGATTTATTCTATTCTTCGGCCGAGATAGCTCGACCATTGTATAAGCTTCTCATCGAGTTTATTTGGACCGAAGAATGTGACCGTGCCTATGAGCTATTAAAGAAGGCCTTGGCGAGTGCTCCAATATTGAGAATGCGTAACTGGGATTTACCCTTCCATGTGCATATTGATGCATCAAACTTTGCTATTGGGTGTGTGTTAACTCAACCTGGAGAACACAAGCTAGACTACCCCATTAGCTTTGCCAGTCTCGCCAGTTGAACCATGCTGAGATGAACTATACCACTACAGAGCGAGAAGGGTTGGCAATGATATATGCAGTAAGGAAATTTCGTTATTACCTTCTTGCCACACCAAGTTTGTTTTCTATGTGGATCATCAAGCATTGTTGTATCTGGTAAACAAACCATGCTCCACAGGAAGAATCACACGATGGCTATTGATTCTTCTTGAGTTTGATTTCACTGTTGTTGTGAGACCTGGCAAAAAACATGTTATGGCTGATCATTTGTCTCGCATACCTAATGGTGAAGCTCCTACGGGAGTTGATGATGACTTACCTGACACTTCCCTGTTCATGGTGGAGACAATGCCTGAATGGAGTGAGAAGATTGTTAACTTTTTGGTTAATGGCTTTCCACCCAAGGAGCTTCGTAAAGATCTAGCTTGAAAGCTGATCAAGGAATGTGAACCCTATTGCCTGATAGCCGGGACTCTTTATAAAAGAGGAAAGGATGACGTTCTTAGGCGTTGTGCCCGAGAAGATGAGTATCTATACATTTTGCAAGAGGCACATATGGGCGTAGCCGGTGGTTACTTCTCAGGAGACTTAACTGCGCGAAAGATCTTACAATCAGGGTATTGGTGGCCCACTATGTTCCAAGATGCATCACTCTTTGTGAAGGGTTGCAATGAATGCCAACGATACAAGAAACCCCAGCGGAAAGATCAAATGCCCCTACATCCGATCAAAGTAAATCAACCATTTGAAAAGTGGGGTTTAGACTTTGTAGGTCCAATTAGCCGAGCGGCCCGAAACACACAATCTCGCTATATTATTGTGGCCACTGACTATATGATCAAATGGGCTGAAGCGAAGGCGACACGTAAGGCAGATGCAAGGACAACAGCCAAGTTCCTCTTTGAAAATATAATCACACGCTTCGGTTGTTCTTTAGAACTTGTGAGCAACAATGGTACGCATTTTATAAATGAAGTGATTAAGGAGCTCACAACAAATTTCATGATATCCCATCATAAATCTACTCCTTACTATCCGCAAGTGAATGGCCAAGCCGAGAGTACCAATAAGACCTTAATCATCTCTGTTTTGACAAAGACAGTTGAATCTCATCGCACAGATTGGGATCTAAAGCTTACAACAGCTTTATGGGCCTATCGTACTGCATACAAATTGGCTATTAATTGCACACCATTCAAAATGGTATATGGCCAAGAAGCAGTCATGCCGTGGGAATTTGTCATTCCTAGTCTTCGTGTTGCTACTCAAGAGGGTTGGGATGGTAATCCATTAGTTGAGCGTCTATATATCCTTGAGCGGCTAAACGAAGAAAGACAATTGGCTGTATACAATGCCCTTGTGGAGAAGGATAGAAGGAAAAAATGGTTTGATCGCCACCTAAAGGACAAGGACATCAAGGTTGGGGATAAAGTCCTGATGTATGGAGTGCATAACGAAAAGAAGAAGCTCAAATATGCTGGTAAGGGACCGTATAGAGTATGTGAAATTACCCCGCAAGGTACCATCCAAGTGGAGACTCTCGACGGAGTTGAAACCATTGGATTCCTTAATGGGAGTAAATTCAAAAGGTACTATGACCCCCTGAGCCAAGAGGAGTTACATGCAATCCATCAAAAGAAGGCAGCTAAAGAACAATCTGAGCTTAAAAAGATACAAGCAAGAATTGAAGCCAAAGAACGTCAACAGCATGCTAGGCACCAACGTGAAGCCAACTTGGGGATTACACAAGCATTTTTCGAGGAGGCAGACGAGGATTCACTGGAATCTGACCCACCTCTAAGATACCCAATTGAGTTACAGAGTCCTTACGGGGAGGTGCTGTATAATGCATTATTGGATACAGGAGCTCAACACAATTTGCTATCATATGGCGTGTGGTGTCAACTTGGAAAACCACCTTTATCCAAGAGTGCTATCCAAGTTCAAGGTATCAACAAGAAGAAAACCCCTGTCTCAGGAATTCTGCACACTCCGGTTGCCTATGACAAGGGGACCGTAATTCAAAGCTTTTTGGTTATGCCTGCTGGTACCATGGAAGGCACTGTAAACTTAGGGCGCAAATGGATGTTGGCCACCAAGTGCAATATCGATTGGGCAACCAGACGAGTCACAACGCAGGAACCAACACTCAGTATGACCGCTCAAAATCCCGCTGCTAAGCCATCGACTCTGGACAAAATGCTGGATAACGAAAAATCACAAAGTCCAGTGGCAAAACCATCTTTGATTGTTTCCCACCCCTCTAACGCTTCAACGCCAAGAGTGGAAACATGTAGGGTGGTCTCTAAAGCTCCGCTTACTATGCCAAAGAGTACATACAAATGGGTCCCAAAAGCTTCGTTAACAGCTACTTCCCCTGCTCAATCTCGTTCAGACAAGAAGCCTCATAAGAAGAAAACAGCTACCCACCCGAGAAAGGGCAATGTAACATCACGATGGATCCCTAAAAAATTATTAGTAGCCCAAGGGTACTACAAGGCGAATGACCAGATTTGGGTCCCTAAACATAAGCTGAATCCCTCTACATCACTTGTAAAACCTTGCAAACCAATTGTTGCCACCCCAACGACAATTCAAGACCGTGGTAAGGGAAAGGTAATAGAGTGCTCCGCACCACTTCTTCCAGAGTTAGTTTGGATTCCCAAACGATATCGATCAATACCACCTAGCTCAGGAAGGGGGGAGCCACATGAAGCTTCTAGCTCCTCATGCCAGGCACGCATTGATATAGAAGTGTCTTCATGCTCTACACCTACTCTTGTCGACACCCAACAAGAGACCAATGAGTCTATGTCTCCCTTTGTAAAAGTATTGTCGGAAACCATTTCCTCCATTCGTCAATGGGAGCGTACACTACCATCTCTGCAATTGGATGTGGCCACAAGGGTCATAAAAAGCTATCTGCCCACATCACAACCTATGACCCGCTGGACAAATTGGTTCCAAGAGGCTGTAACATCATTGCAGAAAATATGATCTAACCAAGGAAAGGAGGAGCATGTACTCATGCTCGACATGCTATTGCTTCCTCCTTAACCTTCTCCCCTGACCATATAATTGCCAAATTCAAGGGGATGTATATATATAGCTTCATACATTAAAAAACAAACAAAGAAAAGAAAAACAAAAAATAGTAAAAAGAGCAAGAGCACAAAAAGAGGAGAAATATCCGTATACAATCAGGAACTAGATTGACCTGTCATAAACCTACTGATGCTATATCTGTGTTTGCAGATATGGCAAATGCAAGAGCATCGCACACTTCATCCACCTTTGGTGAGAGGTATCATCTGTACCTTTCTCAGATATTCCACACGTGCTATCCTGTAATTGAAACTGAATGGGATCATATAGATGTACTAGCCAGAGAGGAAAATGTTGAGGAATTAGAATGGCTAATTCGCTTATTGACCATGACTGACCCCTACTCCGTAGAGGACATATCCCCATTAGCCCAATGCTTTCCTTTTCCACAAGATGACTATCCTCGCATGGTTACATTCTTGATGAGTTTATGTGGATGGAAAAATGAAAAGGAAATATCTGACAATGATGAATGGACGGATGAAACTCATGGCGCTACTGAGGTTGACTTTATTTATTTGGATGATACGGATAGAGGCTTAGCCTTAGGGCTAGAGCCAGGACTCTACAACATCCTCTTACCGTATCCTCAGTAGAAGTGTGGTGACTGGTAGGTAGGTTAGTGTTTTCAAGTTTTTTCTAGTTTGGATTCCTTAAACGAGTCTTTAATTTTTCACACTGATGTGCCTCTCGAGGTATAGTGCTTGTTAGTTGGTTGTACAGGTGGAAAAGTTTGAGGTGGGTTCGCTTTCAAGTCTTGAGATAGCCGCAACGCTCATACATAAATATCTCATCAAATTGCAGGCATTTTTCTCATCGAATCAAGGAGATCTCCAAAATACAGGTGTAATTCTTCCATACCCACTCTCTTTCGTTTTTACTATTCAATTAATTGCATGAACTATAATGCATAACCACATGGAAATTGTCATTGTACTACTTAGTTTTTGAAGTTGCCTGACGTGCTAGTGTGAATCATTAATGAGTTTAACCTTATTGGATATATTCTTGAGAATGCATGCACTCTTTAGTTAACCTTGGAATACGATTGTCTTAGGTCTAGGGTCAAACCATCTTAATGATTGACACCTGGCGATGTGTGTTGATGACCTCTAGGACATAGCTTTTACCCCTTTGTCGAAAGGATGCAAGGCCAATTATAGTTCAGGAGCGAAGATCAAAAGAAATAAATTTAAAAAAAAAAAGCCTACAATAAATGGCAATACAAGTCTATGATGTGCTTTAATGTTGGCCTATCGCCTTATTGATACTTGGTAGGCGAGGAGTATTCTACTCCAGACCGATGCCTTGGTTGGTAGGGGGTAGCCTTGCCTAAGGTGAACTAATAGATTCCTGGATAATGCCTTGTGTTAAACATGGTACCAGGATCGATGTTAGTTTTGCCTTAGGAAGATCGCCATTGTGTGTAAAAATTATCACGTGCATAAAAAAATAAAGGCAAAAGGCTCCTGTAACTCTGCTGTTTCTTGTGTCCCTAGGCTCGCGGTATTAACTTGTTCTTAGAGTAGACACAGTGTGGTCATCTGTTTATTTATTAAGCTTGGATATTTTCCTTGACTTAGGCCAGTTATAAACCTTGATTAACCTTTGACACCTTGCTAAATCTTGATTTACTTTCAATAATTTTAAACTCCTGTTAATTTGCTACACTAGCTCATTCATGTGACCCCTTAAACTAAGTCTCATAGCAACATCCATTGTGGTCTAACATGCTTGAATTTATACACTTTATATCTTTTGAATTCCAGCATACTTTCACTCTACTTCCCTGTTTTGCAGACGGTCTACCACAACAACCCTATCGAGCTTACCATACCATAGCTTCCGAGGACAGAATCTACATCAGGAAGGGGGGCATGTTAACCTATGAGGGACATTGAGACGTACTATGTTTTACGTCATTAATTTAAATATTCTGAGTCATGGGCCGGGCTTGTCGGCACCATATGTTAAGGATAAAGGGATTGGGTGATCGTCGATGAGAGGCGCACCTTGAATATCAGCAGGGTAATGGTTAGGATCGGCCGGCCATGTATGGACGCCCATGTGTGAACGGCCAAGTCACCTATAAGAGCCAAATGTAACCCTAAAACTCTCATTCTCATGTGTTGAATACAAGAGTGCTCTTACCTTATCTCCTTGGTTTCCTTCTCCTCCTGCGTGTGTGTGTGAGAGAGAGAGAGTGAGAGAGCGATCGAGCACTGTGTAGCGGCACGGCGGCGACGAGGCGGTAGAGCGGCGACGGCGGCGGCTCCTCCTTCACTACTGCGACATGGGAATCCTTCACGGCGGCGGCGGTTAGAGCGGTGAGTGACACACCCTTGCATTCTGTTTGAGCTTGCTTTCCTGGTTGTATGCTTGCAGCCATTCGTGGCTCGCATACGGTGTTCGGCAAGTCCCCACCAGCTACGACCTGTGCGACAAAAGCGCACAACTCCGTAAGAGGAATATCAATATCCACAGTATGTGGATCTTCATAAGGCTCAAGATCTGCAAACTGCATTTCATCATCAGGTCGAAAGGGAGGCTGAGGTTCTCCAAACGCATCCACCACTCTTGGGTTTGCTGCCATGTTTTTCATTCCAATCTCTTGAAACTCGTCCGGCAATTCTTTCATTGCAGTGACTCATTGTTGAATAAAACGAACTTGAACTGGATCTAGCTCAACAGCAACAACATTCCTTCCTTTTTTAAGAGCACTAATAGTGGTTGTTCCTAAGAAAAAAAGAATCAACATGGTAAAGCTCACTTAAATGAGCAATATAAAATATGTAAAAAGTTCAAGTTGTATGATTACCTATCCCCGCAAAAAGATCCATGATCCACTCTCCTTTTAAAGATAGAAGCTCAATTAAATCCATCGTCAAAAGTTGTGGTTTTTTATAAGGATTCATGATCTCATTTGAATCACTAGAAAGATCCCTAAGCTTTTGACACACGCCTGGTCTATCAAAAATATTCATTCGGTTAGGTTTCGAAGCAAAATTAAAATTTCCTTTACTATTCAAACCCGCAGGAGACTAGAAACCAATGGTAGCAAACTCGGCAGCAAAAGAAAGTCTGTCAAGCTTATAGCCTTTGATGTTAGGCTTTGTCCTACAAAAGAAAAAGTTAGGCTTTAACTTAAGCTTTTATAACTTGCAAAAGAATCCTTGAAATTTAACATACCATATGCATACTTGATGGACCATTTGATTGTCAACAAATGCTTTCTCTACAGCAGAGATTTGATCATGAGCATGAAAAATTACCAGTGCCCATGATTCAGCCATTGTGACCTTCTTGAAAGCGTCAATGACTCTTTTATGTGCACTTACACCGTACTTTACTTCGTCCGTGTATTGAGTGTGGTGCCTTAAATCCATACGGAGCATCAGCAATGGCTAAAGTAAAATGTTGTGTAGTCACAAACGATTCCATGTTCTCTACTTTGCCTTCATGAACAAAATATTGAACTAGTTCTGTAGACACATCATCAGAAATGGAAATATTTGCCTCTTGAATGGTCTCCAAAGTTTGTGCCTCTTCTAATCTCTTCCGCTCTACCCTTGCGTAACTCAAATGTTGCTCAAACTCTTGAGGAATGCACTTTATGGGAGCACGAGGTACTCGAGACTTGTTAAAATGAAAATAAGTAAACATTAAATGTATTCTAGAATACACATTGACTGGATTACAAAAATCAAAATCAATTTTTTGAAATATTTGATCTAAATTTTTACAAAACCTTCAAAAACACTCAAATAAAAAAAAATCTATTCAAATATGTAGTTTACTTATCGCATTTTTGAAAAGATAAATGAAACGCTCTAAGGAGCTTGGCTGACTAGTGATGGGATGAAACATTTAAACCTTGTTCCAATCCTTGCAATTAAGTTTTTCAATCATGATTCTTTACATGTACAAGAAAGTCTTTTGCCTATTTCAAAAAAACACAAAATGAAAAAACAACTTTAGATGAAATAAAATAAGTAGATTTAAAAAGAAGAATTAGCAACGTACTGTTCTAATTCCTTTGCCATTTCATCAAGTGTCAAAGAACCTCCTTTCACTCGTGCCAAGATGGGTATGATAATATTTTTCTCGCGTATTCCTTGCATTGCTTGCCAATTTGTGATACACATTTCTTCAGGGATTGGCTTCAAAGTGTCCTCATTCCCTGTTCCTTTGCCCTTTTGACTTCCAGGTGGGAGCTTTACTTTTTGCCCTTTGATTTTACCTTCCTCCCAAAGCTTGAAAATGTCTTCTTGTAAATCCCATATCTCTCCATCATGAAAGGCCAACTGAAAGAAATTGTCTCATGACTTCGAACATTTGTTTTTCCAGAGCGTCCAGCTTTGCTTGACTTCTTTGTGACAAGGCCAACTTGCTCACAAAGCTTGATTTTGAAAGCTTCATCAACTTTATGACCTTGCTGAATATGATTGATCCACTCGTTGTTGTGAAAAAATCTTATCTTTTGTAAGAAAGACATGGATAGTCGCATCTCAAAATCAATGTTGTGATCAAGGGCAAGTAGCTTTGCATCATCATCACTTAACCCAGCATAGACCCATGCTAGGACTGTCTTATAGCTCTCTACATGAGGATATTCAGCACATAACTCTTTTTTAGCAATGAGAGAGTGAGTTCCCCCCAAGACAAAGTATTTGTATTGATTGATTTTTGATCTCTCAAAACTCTCTTTGTTAACACAAGAAGACTTATCCACAAGAACAAGAAGGGGTAAAACATTTGTTGTTGGTTTCTCCTTCATCATCATTACTTTAAGATTACTCACATGTCCAGGGACAATGGTTCGAACTTCTAGTGGTCTCTTATTTGAAACAGGATCCAATGGAGGACGTTCTATATTAGACACTAGTAAAATTAAGGGTCTCTCATCAACCATATGAAACCTTTTGGCTTTATTTCTTATGGTATTAAGACCAAAAGATTCTGAAGGATCAAACTTTGGAGCTCCAGGTCCAGAAAGCAAAGTATCACTCACATCTTGAGACTTTGACAGAGAAGTCTCTTCAAGAACTTCAACAGCTTCCTCTGAGTCATCTATGTCTGTATCTTCATTCTCTTCATAATCAGAATCATCAGTGGAGTGGTTGGTATTGTACAAATTGTCATGATTCTCTTGAAATTCTTCAGAAAAAGACTACATAAAAAAAAAAAGAAAAAATCATTCTAAGAAGAAGAGGATTTGAAGACTTGATAGAGTGAACTTAAAAGTAAGAACCAAAGCGTAACTTATGCAAAAGTAAGAAGACTATAACCATCTCTCTGCTAGAATACATGGTAAACTCATTAAACCAGGCATAAAAAGTAAGCCAAACTTCCTTCTTGCTAAAATTCATTCAAACTAAACAAGACAAACTTCTTGTATACTAGAATGCATTCTAGCATATGCGAGGGCAGACAAACTTCTTATATACTAGAATACATGCAAACTAGACTTGACTAGACCTTTAAGTGTTTCAAGATATGAGCTAGAAAGACAAGAATTAAATAGACTAAAAAACAAAGAATAGTTCTCAACGTATTCTAGAATACACAAAGACAAGAAGTTTTATGAACTACGCGTGCACTAGAATACATACAAACTAGACTAGACAAACTTCATGTATATTAGAATACATGCAAACTAGAGTTGACTAGACCTCTATGTATTCCAATATATGAGTTGGAAAGACATGACTCAAACAAACTTGAAAAAGAATAACAGTTCTCTACATATTCCAGAATACACAAAGATAAGAAATTTTTTTTAACACTAATAAAAAAAGGTCAAGAGAAAGACATCCATACCCGTTTGTGAGTAATCATTGCATCTTTAAACTCTTGCTGGATAGAAACAAGATTCATCTCTTCAAGCCAAAAATCTACAAAGAAAACTCTAACTGCAAGAAACTTCCCTTTGTTGTTGTCTACCAGATGATGAATGATCCCACGAGATTTACTTTCTTTGACTTCAACAATGCGACCATAAGTTAAATACTTTGTATTTTTAGAGTAGTCTCCTTTTTCTTCAACAGCAATAGAAAGGAAAGTGTGCTTGGCTCAACGATTGTCTTATGCTTACCTACCATGCCAAAGTGAATTGTCCAAGCAAATGCTTCTCGTGCTTTATCTCTTGTACTACTCCAAAGAGTTGTAGCTTTGATGCTTGAAGACTTTTTTTGCTGATGTTAAGTTAAAGGTGTGCTTCCTTGAGATGATGGAGGAAGTCCATGAGTAGCTAAAACCATTCTGCTTGATGGTGGTTGATCTTGTAACTATGGAAACTGGTGAGCTGCTAAAAGTTGTCTTCTTGGCTCACTTGGATGCCTATCAGGGTTTGTAAGAGTCACAATCACTCGAGGTGCCTAAAAGTAAGGACTAATTGGAGCACGTTGAGATCGGGAAGGTGTCAAGACTCCTGAACATCCTGAGCCACCCACAGGGACAGATGCAGTTGCTTGATTACTTTTCTTTTGCTTCTTAGAAGTTCGAGCATCACGTATTGGTGAGGCCATCTTAATCTTAAACAAGATAATAAAAAATCATTATCTCATTGCTAAGATAAACAAACAGAGATAAAATCATATTTCTCATGAAAAAATATGATTTGTTAAGTGAAACAACATTTAAGATTAGCAAACGTGTATGTAGGGCAAACAAACGAGAAAGACAAAAAGTGAAAGAGAACAAATAGACATAGAGAGAGAGAGAGAGAGAGAGAGAGAGAGAGAGAGAGAGAGAGAGAGAGAGAGTTAACCTCCATGCAAGAATGGACCTAGATGTGTAAGCAAAAATGAGATAGGAATGTAAGAGAGAGAGCTCCTCAGCACACTAGAGATAAAGAGGGAGAGAGAGATGTATTCTAGAATACAACAGGTTGTTTTCCTCCAAAGATGTGTTTTGTAATTGAATTTCAACAACGGATCCTAGGGACCACCACAATTGGTCTGAATATTGAGATTTTGGCTAAATTAGAGGAAAAAAGCTCGAAATGGACTCTGTTACCTCCAAAGTAGAGGAGACAAGAATACCATATTCTTGTGCACGTGGCACACTCTCTTTGGCTCTATTCTTAATCACACGAGATTAGTAAAGGGCCCTTTTTTGGCATTTTTGGCCCTAATGCTACCTACCGTAAGCCAATGGGAAGGCATAAAGTGCTAACAAAGTCCTCTGTGGTATCCTAACCAAGACTGTAGTAGAAGCTAGTCATAATAATTACTAATAAAAACAATGTGGTCCTATAGGAATTTCTATAAGGTAGCTACATGAAAAAAGCCTTTTGGTCTTGCCTATGGGATTGAGGCAATGATACCTATGGAATATTTAGTACCCAGCTTGAGGATAGCATTGAAAGAACATCTCAGGGAGAATGCTCTAGTTGAGAGGTTGATCGAATTGGAAAAGCTTGATGAAACTAGAGACACTCTAAATAAACATGGCTACTCTAGCCCTGATCAAGGAAGAGAACCTTGAGATAGAACCTACACACCTCAAAGTTGGAGGGAAAAACAACCAATCTCCTTGCAAAGATTGATTCGAGAGCAAGTCACAACTTACTCTCGTTTGAAACATGGGTGAAATTCAAGGAAAAAATAAGGGATAATCTTCACAAATTGGCTATTTTTTGGGGTTTTTCCAAAAAAACAATTCACTTGGGATCTTAAAACGTTCGCCCAAATTTTGGTCGTTTTGAAGGATTTTAGAAAATATTCGCCCAATTTTGGACAATTCATGGCATTTTTTGAAAACATTCAACCCATTTCTATATTTTTAGATTTATATAGGAGGAATAATCGCCAACCCACCTACACATATGTATTCATGGAGGCATCTTATTTTTTACCCTGGTGAAATTAGAGAAGCTAAAGTTAAAGTCAACATCAACTAAAGTTAAAGGTGTGCATGATGCAACCTTGAACGGTGCGGACCTTGGGACGTCTAAGGTTAATATTATACTAGAAATAACCCTTAGCTGTGTAATGTTTTTTCATGCCTACATGCGCCTTAAAAGAGGAAATTCTTCTCGAACAAAGTTGGATCTTCGCTATGGGATGTGAAGTGAATTGGGAGCAAGGATGGCACACTTGTCATCCTGACGTGGTAGGTGGATGTAGATATACATTACCATTATGGGGTGCCTTAGACTCAAGAAAAAATCTAAAATCTAAACAATTGAAGCCACCCAAGATGTTATTATGTCTTCCTACAACAAAATCACGACAGGCACCCCAAGAAAAGGAATTCATAATGTCAAGAAAAGGAATTCATAATATCAAGAAAAAGTAAAATTTCAAGCCCCATAGTGCACCTCTAAGAACTAGTAGCCTCATATTCACCAATTTTGGGTACACAAAAATGGTTGTTAAAGGCACAGGGATATACTATGAAGGAAACAGAAGGACTACCCAAACAACAAACCAAAAATCTCTTCACTAACCACCAAAAACTTGAACTACCACATACAAACCAATTAAGGAGGGTTGGAAAAGGAAAGGTGAATTGCACGATTCCTTTCCCCCAGGGGGAAAAGCTATCATAGCATACACACAAGAATACATTTCTAAATAGGACATGTTCGCACAAGAACCTGCTACAAATTCTATGAACTGGCTAATTCAATGGATGGAGCAGGAGTTGTGATTTACAGAAGAATTGTAAATGTTACATCAACACACCCCTTCTAAATCAAGGTCTTCAACCAGATATACTTACGCCTAACAAGTGGATGATTAGGCCAACAAATCAATGCAAATATTACCAAATAGGCCTCGGAGGACTAACTTCATAACAATTCTAACATTACTAACAAACCCTCTAAAAGCACTTCACTTATAACCCCATCAGATTCTCCACCGTGATGGCCGTGATTTTCGCCAAACCATGTCACACAATGTCTACCCAAATTTATCCTAGAAGACCAAAATCACTCATGTAATGCATTATGATTCTTTTTAGACCCTAACATGGCCGTGATTTTTGCAAAACCATGTCACACATGTCTACCCAAATTTATCCTAGAAGACCAAAATCACTCCTGTAATGCATTATGATCCTTTTTAGACCCTAACATGGCCATAACCACACAGTCTCGAGACACCATGATTATGCATGAATCACGGCCGTGATTCTCACACCTGTAGAACCATGACACAAAGAAAGAGCCAAAACATATCTATATTGTAGCCTCAGCGGGTTCACCTAAAAATATGTAAGTATACTACGTGAGTTAAAATGAAGGGGTTTTTTTAATTCAAAAATTTAAGGTAAATTTATAGAATTATATTTACAGAGGGGTTTCTTAGTAGTGCGGGCTCAAGTACTAAGCCCTCAAGATGTTTTTAGGACTGGTAGGGTGGGAATCACATGATTTATATGCTTCTAACGTGATTGCACCATGATCATAGCCATTGTTGACGTGATCATGCCAACCATTAGTGTGATCACGCCTTGCATTTCAAGGCCAATAATATGGTACCATGTGTCACATGTATTAAACTTCCAGCTGCTGTGATCCCCTTGGTAATAAATAGACATTTTCTTCTTCTATTTCTATTTGTTTGCTCTATTTTCAAGCCTTCAATCCACTTGTATTCAATTGCACATGTGCCTGTCTACCTACATTCCAAGGCCAATGATATGGTGTCATACGTGTCACATGCATTAAACTTCTAGCTGCCATAATCTCCCCTGCCTATAAATAGTTGGGTGATTCTTCTATTTTCATTTATTTTCTCTATTTTCAAGCTTTCAATCCACTTGTATTCAATTGCACCTGCATGTGTTATTGTCTACTCACCATCTAATTATATCAAATGTAGCCCATCACCAGATAGGATGACATGTTCCCAATCTCCTTTTTTATTGCTCTTGATTGTATCCTTCAATCTACTAAGACATCAAACAGGCTCTCCTTCATGACCAATGAAATTGATATGTAGCCGTGATTCTATAGTCTATGGAATCACGGCATGCGATTGCCATATCACTAGTCACATGGTGCCACATCACCAATCATGTGGTGACTGACCAATCACGGCTCTATCTTTCTTAATACTTCTAATTGGAGAGTAACCACTTATTTGCTTACATCTACTGTCTACACAATGAGAAATCACATTGTATCATTAGCGTGATTCTACAGTATCATAGCACATGAATGCCACATCACTAATCATGGTGCCACATCATTGATTACGATTATATAATCATGACCATGATTGCCATGTCATCTCTACATAATCACAACACCAACCGTGACTACACAATCAAGTTCATTCACTCCTCATACACAACTCCAATTATTAACTCTTGATCCTTCTTTAGTGATTTGTTGCTAAAAGAGAGTAAAAACATGATAGTGTCAAGCCATGATTGTGTGGTCTATTGAATCAAGGTCGTTGTGACTGTGAATTAGAGCTAAAAATCATATCCAACTATCCTCATAATTCTGTGTTAACACACCCTTCTAACATGTAAACACTAACAAGGGAACATGGTGCTCCTACCAGAAAGTGGACTGATAAAATACTCTGTTTTAGTATCGTGGCCGAAAAGGATGTCCTGTTAACCTATGACGGACATTGAGACGTACTATGTTTTACATCATGTAATTAGTTTAACTATTCTGAGTCATGGGCCGGGCTTGTCGGCACCATATGCAAAGGATAAAGGGATTGGGTGATCGCCGATGAGAGGCGCACCTTGAATATCAATAGGATAAGGGTTAGGATCGGCTGGCCATGTATGGGCGCCCATGTGTGAATGGCCAAGTCACCTATAAGAGTCAAATGTAACCCTAAAACCATTATTCTCATGTGTTGAATACAAGAGTGCTCTTGCCTTATCTCCTTGGTTTCCTTCTCCTACGTGTGTGTGAGAGAGAGAGAGAGAGAGTGAGAGAGCGATCGAGCACTGTGTAGCGGCACGGCGGCGGCGGCGAGGCGGTAGAGCGACGACGGCGGCTCCTCCTTCACTGCTGCGATGCGGGAATCCTTCACGGCGGCGGTTAGAGCGGTGAGTGACACACCCTTGCATTCTGTTTGAGCTTGCTTTCCTGGTTGTATGCTTGCAGCCATTCGTGGCTCGCATACGATGTTCGGCAAGTCCCCAGCTACGACCTGTGCGACAAAAGCGCACATTTTTGGCGCCGCTGGCCGGGGAGATGCCCTGCACCAAGCTCCAGTTTGTAGCTCGGGCTGCTGCGTGAAGTGAAATTTACACTGTAGGAAAGGCGTCTGTGTGTTTGTTGTTGAGGTGTTTCTATGTTTTGCAATCTGTTTCTGCAATTTATCTTCTGCATTTCTGTTTCTTTTGTTATTTTTTCGCTCCGCGTGTGGGCGTACGTTCTGTTATCTGGTTTTCTGCGTGCGAGGGGGGATTTCTGAATCCCCAGACCTGTGCTGTGTGCGAACAGCGCCGCGGCCAAGGCTGAACCCCAGAAAGAAACCCTAGAAAAAGAAAAAATCAATTTCAAAAAAAATAATTTTTTTTAAAAGAAAAAAAAACCAAGCGTGTGGAAAGAAAAGATTTTTTGTTTGGAGAAAAAAATTTTGAAAAGAAAAACTCCCAATTGACCCCGACCCCGACCCCGACCCCGACCCCGACCCCGACCCCGACCCCGGCCTCGGTCTCAGTCTTTTGGTATATATATATAGGAGAGTGAGCCTCCATAGCTTTCTTTCAAGTGAGAGCTTATGGGAAGTTGTGCCCTATATGTAGCCCACCCCCCAAGGAGTGAAGTGAGCATGTGGGATAAAGCCTTCACCCTTTCCTCCACAAGCCAATAGGCCTGCACCCCTTCCCCCACAAGGAAACAGACTGTTTTGAGGACCACAGGAGCTCTGGATAGGCGAACACGGTGCTGTAAATCACACTAGGACCCTTTGAACGATACGCTCGTTTTTTTCGAGCTATCACACGTCCTAGTTCAAGTTCGACCATAAGTAAGGGGGTAAAAAACAAGTTAAAAATATTATAAAAACAAGTAAAAACGGGGTGCGAAACACCTAAGAAACCACTTATGTGGGCTTCAAAGGTAGTCACCAACGCCCGTAGGGTACCCACGTCACATGCATCTACGCTCTGGTCGAGTACTAGAGCCTGAGCCACTAGAAAGCGTTTCAGTTTACGCAGGTACTAGAGCCTAAGCCTGAGCCACTAGAAAGCGTTTCAGTTTACGCAAGCTCACACCATCCCTCCATGTTGGCATCTTGGCCTTCGGCTAGAACCCAAGGGAGTGCAACCCAAGATCCACGAATAGTGGATAGTGACTCGTCCTCTGACTCAGAAGCCATGGAAGGGCACCCTACCAAGAACCCTGAGGAGACAAGCCAAAACATGCCAGTTTGGGCCCCACAACCCGGATCTAGCATGTTTAGTCATCTAATAGAGACCTTTAGTAGAGCTACACGCTTTGAACATGCGACAAGCGAAGTAAATGAAGGAGGGGTAGTGGATTCGCCATTCACATCTCATGTAGACTCTACCTTCCCAAAGAGTGTCCATGTGGATATTCACCCACTTTGTTTAATGAGGGCCCTACTGAGCTACCACCTTCCGACGCACTTCCTAAAGTAGAGGTCCCTAGAAGCCAATCCATAAGAAGTGACATTGCGTCCACTTCAAGAGAATCGTTTGGCACACCAAGTCTGGATGGGATATTTCTCAATGAAAATTGGGAATATGATCTACACACAGAGACTCTAACTGACCTATACATGGGCTACACATACCATGTAGGTTGGTTAGAAGTCCTACGATCTACATCTAGCACCACTAATCTAGAGGAGCAACAACAAATGATATGTGAGGTTATTCATAGAATTATCCAAATTGAGAGGCAAAATAGGGGAGTGAACTTAGGTTCCACTGGCCCTATGAGATTTTTGGATACAGGCAAGGCCAAACAACCAACCCTATCACAATTGGAGACTCCCTCGGTGAGTCCCATAGACCCTTCATATGTTGTTTCGCCTGGAGTCTCAATGCAGGTTGAGCCCACGAGCAGTAACTTTAGCTTTCCAACCTTGGCTCAACTTTCCATTAAGGAATCCACAATGCCTACCCCAATGATGAGCATAACGAAAAGTGCACCTGTTACCGCTGTAGTGAGTACGACGCCACTACCTAGTGGAACAGTACATACAACAGTGCGTGCCAGTGCCTATCGACCATATGTACCTATCGCTACTCATGCTCATGTAGCTCCTACGCCTCTTAGTATGCCAATGGCGTATGCTCCACGACCGCCTTATCACAACCCTTATCCAAGAGGAGCTAGGCCTAGTCACATATCATATCCTACGTCATTTGCCAACATACCCAGACCAACGCCAACTCCTATCAGCCAGGCTATCCTAGAAGTGCCTCCACCAGCTATGCCTGCTCACCTAGGTGATCTCGCAGCGTTTGCTCAGACGATCGGACGATCTATTGTGAAAAACATGCGGGGCATGCCTGAGAGAGAACCTAGAAGCAAGGCAGTACAAGTGGCTAAGCTCACTCAGAACTTCAGTGGTAACGAAGATGTGAGGAAGCACATTGAAGTTTTTGAACACGTGTGTGATTCCTTGGAAGAGCACAATGAGCTGCATAAGTGTAAAGCTTTAGGCTTAACCTTGAGTGGGAAGGCCGGAGATTGGTATCGAACCTTAAGGGTTGAAGAGCGCACTCACTACCCCACTCTCAAGAGATTGTTCTTGAAAGAATACATACGTGAGGGTGTGCTTTGGGGAGTTGCATCTCAACATCCAAAAAGCTGAACGCGAGGAAGGGGAGTCAGTGAGAGACTTTATAAGTCGATTGAAGCATCTAAATTCTCGCTGCACTCCCGATGAGCGCTTCAATAATAACCAACTGCTCGATAGATTCATCCGAGGATTGCGCCACGAGGACATATACAATGGCCTAGTCATTAGAGGTCTTACAACATGGAAAGCAGTCACTACCAATGCAATCTAGTTAGAAGACAACTTGATGATTGCAGGTAAAAAGGTGTCTTCGGAGACAGAATCCGTTAGTTCGCAAGTATCTGGGCACGAGCCAATGACGGTGAAACCTATTGCCAAGGAGCCCAAGATATCTGAAATGTCTGTGACCGACCTTACTAAGGCTCTCCAAGAATACTTTAGGGGTAATCGAGCTCCTCAAAATAGCCATATGTACCCAAGAAGAGAGCAACAATGGTGTTTGGTTTGCTTAGGACCACATAGCACGAGTGAATGTCCCACATTCAGAGTCAAATTCAATGGGAATTGCAATGCATGTGGTAAGTATGGCCATCAATCTAAAGATTGCCTAGTACTTAAGCGAATGTTAGCAAATCAGGCACCACTAGCCTGGTCAAACACACCTCAAGTACCCGCGCTAATGCCTACACAACCTGTCGTCACAGCACATAGTTCCAAGGAATCCGAATGTAGTCCAGTCTGTGCCGTTACCACCGCCAGTGCTAGGACCACAACCTCCACATCCAAGGATTACCCCAATAAACTAGATGGGTTGTGAGTCACATAGTGCGTGTGGGGATTAAAGAGGAGATAGACCCCACTACTCTATATGGGATTGATATGTTTGAAATGACTCCCTAGTACTACATGGAGGATCATTTCGGGCAAGTCAAGCCTGTATATCAAGCGGCTGCTCTCGCCACAAGAGGGCAAAACCTTAATACCTTGGCGAGGAGACCACCTCTACAATGCTACGAGTGTGGTGGACCGCATCGTGTAGCGGAGTGCCCTAATAGGCTACAGAAGATCGCTACTCAGATGCAACCAAATCAAGGGAGCACATCGGGAATGCCGGTACTTACATGTAATCGTTGTGGCATAGATCATTTGATTGCTCAATGTCCACATAATCCTAATGCACCCAAGATTACGCCATTGAATTTGGTTGAGGTCACCAACCAGGCACGAGGAACCACACCCGTTGTACCCGCGAATGTAGTTACACGGTCAATGCTTCAAAATCAAAACTACATTCTCGAGGAAAGGGATACTGCATCAATTGCTCGAGCAAAGAAAAAGAAAATGCGGTGGAAGAGATCGCTTAATGCCACGAGCTCCAAGCCTAGTTCAAAGACTAACATAGGGACAGGAGACGACCCTGTGTATATGAATGATCCCGAAGATGATTCCGATTCAATAGAAACCATGGGGACCAAAGCCACTACCTTAAGGGAGAAACCCACTCGGGAGCTCAATGAAGAAGAATCAAGCGAGTACATAAATAAGGGAAAACAGAAGGAAACTTCCTCAGCCCCACAACCAAGTCAGTTAATGCCCTCTCGACCACCCAAACTGACTGAGACTCCCCAAGACAAGCCACGTGGGCCAAAAACCCTCAAGAAAAAGATTGGAACTTACCCAAACCCAGTTGAGGAGATTGAACAAGTGCAACACTTAAGGGGTTTGGTGGAAGAAACACAAAGAGAACTGGAGCCAAACCCTAGAAAAATCCAAATTCCTGACACAGTGTTTCCTACACAAGTTCAGCCTCACAAGAACCATAAACCGTTAGCTATACCTAGTATCATTCGGGAAGAAAGTGAGGATAGGACATCAGGAAGTGGGCAAACACCCTTTTTGCTTGAAAGAATGTTTAGTGAGGGAATGCCTGACCCCATCGAAGAGGAAGTGATTCCATCTTCACCAGTCCCTAGTCAAGGGGTGATGTCTCGAAAAGTACCGTTGAATGTGTCTAAGCTAATGGATTTCATGTCCTCTGAAATCAGAACCACGATCATATCCAAATTATACGGAGATCCTGAGCTATTCTTAGCTCTTCGGGCATTTCTCAATGGAGAACTAAAGGCGGGGATACCACAATTTGCAAATATGGATAGACCCGACACGCTTCAAGATGAAGGGGAACATTGGGATCTACAACCCAACCTAGATGAAGACTCGGTCGTTGAAATACCTGTGAACAAGTTGGGACAGTACTTTGAAGGTGACGAATCTAATGCCACCCTCCCCATTACTACCAAGGGATTAACTCTAAAGGGAATCCTTGATGGTGGTGCTGGAGTGAGCATTGTGACTAAAAACTGTTGGGAATCTATGGGGAGACCTCACCTCGAAGTCACAAACATAGTGGTTAAGATGGCAAACGGAACGATAGCTAAACCTATTGGAATGTTAAGGGACCTTAAGATCAAGGTCCTGGGATACAAGGTAAGACATACCTTCATTGTAATGGATTTCTCCAAGCATCCTATGTCATATCAAATGATCTTAGGATGTCCTTTCATGAGGGAAGCACAAATGGTGCATGACTGGTCGAAAAACCATGTCTACCTACAATTCCAGGACTCTGTCATTCGAGTTGATCTTGAGAATGGTCATGCACATCCTTTAGGAAGTAAGGTTATCATCGATAATCGATCGGATACTACTATTCACTCTGCCCCATTAAGGTATTGCTATACATGCAAAAAAGAGACTGATGATGGGAAAGATTCTCCTTATATGGATGTCCTACTGGGTATGACTGAGTCTGATAACGTGGATTGGGTACACCTAGCGGCAACCATAGACACATGGGAAAATAGAGGCACAAGTTGGGTAACACCTGAGGGGCAAGATATGCCACCATTAGTGCCAATAAACATGATAGGTGTTATGCACTTGACTCCTGATGGCGAGAAAGTGGCAAACTCCACTGACACTGAAAGTAGTGAAGACTCTGACCAATGCAACTCTGAGTATGAATCTCAAGAAGAAACTGACCCTTGAGCCTGATGGGGGGGATGAATCAAATATTCACCCAAATGTGGAAGCAATGTGCTCAAGGCCTAGGACGGTGACCTCTTGCAGTTCATCCGAAAGTGAGGAAGACACAAGTGAAAATCGACCAAGTGAGTTCGAATCTAACAGAAACAAAAATCAAAAACTTGGTAAGAAGAAAACGAGACATAAGCGCCAACGCTATTGAGCTAATGTACGCACTGCAATAAACAAGGAGAGATCCACCGCATAATGGCTTAGTTATGTAGGAGCTATTAACGCTCATCGGAAGTTAGCGGGATAATTGGGGACAATACCTCCAAAGTGTCATGTGGTGTATTCCGCAACCTCATGACGTCGCCCAATTAGAAATCGAAGAGAAGCCGAAACTAAGTCGTACTGCAAGAAGGCGGCAAAACCAAGAGTTAGCTCAGCAACAAAAGGAGACGGAATTGAAAGAAAAAAGCCTGGCACAACAAGAACCAATAGACTTACACCCCGCACCCGAGCATTTCAAATCATTCACCACAGGGGAACGTAAAGTGGTCTACACAAAAGCCCAACGAACGCCTACCAATGGGAGTAGTGGTGTCTACGATGGCCTTGCGATAGTTAAGGAGATAGACTTAGCAGATCCGGGTGAGGAGTCTAAACCAGTTTTTATTGCTCAAGACCTCACCCAGTCAGAGGAAGCTACACTTAAGAAGCTTCTTAAAGAATTCAAGGACATATTTGCTTGGACATATCATGATATGAAGGGTGTTCCACCCTCGGTGGTGCAACACACGATTCCAATGATTAGCACTGCTAAACCAATCCAGCAACGTCCCTACCCAATGAATCCTAAATACGCAAAGATTGTACAAGAGAAAATTGAAAAGCTTGTAAAATGTGGATTCATATACCCTATTGAGCACTCAAAATGGGTTTCTCCGATAGTCATTGTACCAAAGAAGAATGGGAAACTCAGAGTGTGCGTTGATCTCAAAAAGGTTAATGCAGCCACTAGAAGGGATCATTACCCCTTGCCATATTCTGAACATGTGCTTGAAAGAGTGGCAGGCAAGGAGGCATATAGCTTTTTAGATGGGTACTCGGGTTACAATCAGATCACAATTGCAGTCGAGGACCAAGCTAAAACAGCATTTATCACGGAGTTTGGAGTGTTTGCCTTTCGCGTGATGGCTTTTGGCTTGACCAATGCACCTGCAACATTCCAACGATTGATAAACACGGCCTTTAAGGAATATCTAAGGGACTTCTGTGAAGCTTTCTTAGATGATCTTTGTGTTCATTCCTCTTGGGACGAGCACTTGATGTGTTTACGAAAAATATTTGAAAGGTGTAGATTATATCGCATCTCATTGAATCCTTTCAAATGCCAATTCTGGGTTAAACACGAAGTTATCTTAGGGCATATAGTGTCCAAAAATGGGATTTCCACTGACGAGAGTAAAATCAAGGTCATTCTGGAATTACCCCCACCCACCAACTATAAGGGAGTCCAACGCTTTATGGACCACATTGGTTATTATCGAAGATTTATTCTATTCTTCGCCGACATTACTCGACCATTGTATAAGCTTCTCATCGAGTTTATTTGGACCGAAGAATGTGACCGTGCCTCTATGAGCTATTAAAGAAGGCCTTGGCGAGTGCTCCAATCTTGAGAATGCCTAACTGGGATTCACTCTTCCATGTGCATATTGATGCATCAAACTTTGCTATTGGATGTGTGTTAACTCAACCTGGAGAACACAAGCTAGACTACCCCATTAGCTTTGCGAGTTCGCCAGTTGAACGATGCTGAGATGAACTACACCACTACGGAGCGAGAAGGGTTGGTAATGATATATGCAGTAAGGAAATTTTGTTATTACCTCCTTGCCACCAAGTTTGTTTTCTATGTGGATCATCAAGCATTGTTGTATCTGGTAAACAAACCATGCTCCACGGGAAGAATCACACGATGGCTATTGATTCTTCTTGAGTTTGATTTCACTGTTGTTGTGAGACCTGGCAAAAAACATGTTATGGCTGATCATTTGTCTCGCATACCTAATGGTGAGGCTCCTATGGGGGTTGATGATGACTTACCTGACACTTCCCTGTTCATGGTGGAGACAATGCCTGAATGGAGTGAGAAGATTGTTAACTTTTTGGTTAATGGCTTTCCACCCAAGGAGCTTTGTAAAGATCTAGCTCGAAAGCTAATCAAAGAATACGAACCCTATTGCCTGATAGCCGGGACTCTTTATAAAAGAGGAAAGGATGACGTTCTTAGGCGTTGTGCCCAAGAGGATGAGTATCTATACATTTTGCAAGAGGCACATATGGGCGTAGCCGGTGGCCACTTCTCAGGAGACTTAACTGCGCGAAAAATCTTACAATTAGGGTATTGGTGGCCCACTATGTTCCAAGATGCATCACTTTTTGTAAAGGGTTGCGATGAATGCCAACGATACAAGAAACCCCAGCGGAAAGATTAGATGCCCCTACATCTAATCAAAGTAAACCAACCATTTGAAAAGTGGGGTTTAGACTTTGTAGGTCCAATTAGCCCAGCGGCCCGAAACACACCATCTCGCTATATTATTGTGGCCACTGACTATATGACCGAATGGGCTGAAGTGAAGGCGACACGTAAGGCAGATGCAAGAACAACAGCCAAGTTCCTCTTTGAAAATATATTACACGCTTCGGTTGTCCTTTTGAACTTGTGAGCGACAATGGTACGCATTTTATAAATGAAGTGATTAAGGAGCTCACAACAAATTTCATGATATCCCATCATAAATCTACTCCCCCTTACTATCCGCAAAGCGAATGGCCAAGCCGAGAGTACCAACAAGACCTTAATCTCTGTTTTGACAAAGACAGTTGAAGTTCATCGCATGGATTGGGATCTAAAGCTTACAACAACTTTATGGGCCTATCATACTGCGTATAAAGTGGCTATTAATTGCACACCATTCAAAATGGTATATGGCCAAGAAGCGGTCATGCCGTGGAAATTTGTCATTCCTAGTCTTCGTGTCGCTACTCAAGAGAGTTGGGATGGTAATCCATTAGTAGAGCGTCTATATATCCTTGAGCGGCTAAACGAAGAAAGACAATTGGCTGTGTACAATGCCCTTGTGGAGAAGGATAAAAGGAAAAAATGGTTTGATCGCCACCTAAAGGACAAGGACATCAAGGTTGGGGATAAAGTCTTGATGTATGGAGTGCGAAACGAAAAAAAGAAGCTCAAATATGCTGGTAAGGGACCGTATAGAGTATGTGAAATTACCCCGCAAGGTACCATCAAAGTGGAGACTCTCGATGGAGTTGAAACCATTGGATTCCTTAATGGGAGTAAATTCAAAAGATACTATGACCCCCTAAGCCAAGAGGAGTTATATGCAATCCATCAAAAGAAGGCAGCTAAAGAACAAGCTGAGCTTAAGAAAATACAAGTGAGAGTTGAAGCCAAAGAACGTCAACAGCGTGCTAGGCGCCAACGAGAAGCCAACTTGGGAATTACGCAAGTATTTTTCGAGGAGGCAGAGGAGGATTCACTGGAATCTGACCCACCTCTAAGATACCCAATTGAGTTACAGAGTCCTTATTACGGGGAGGTGCTGTATAATGCATTATTGGATACAGGAGCTCAACACAATTTGCTATCATAGGGCGTGTGGTGTCAACTTGGAAAACCACCTTTATCCAAGAGTGCTATCCGAGTTCAAGGAATCAACAAGAAGAAAACCCCTAGTCTCAGGAATTCTGCACACTCCGGTTGCCTATGACAAGGGGACCGTAATTCAAAGCTTTTTGGTTATGCCTACGGGTACCATGGAAGGGACTATAAACTTAGGGTGCAAATGGATGATGGCCACCAAGTGCAATATCGATTGGGCAACTAGACGAGTCACAATGCAAGAACCAACACTAGGTCTGACCGCTCAAAATCCCACACCTAAGTCATCCACTCAAATGCTAGATAATGAAAAATCACAAAGTCCAGTAGCAAAACCATCTTTGATTGTTTGCCACCCCTCTAACGCTTCAACACCAAGAGTGGAAACATGCAGGGTGGTCTCTAAAGCTCCGCTTACTATGCCAACAAAGAGTACATACAAATGGGTCCCAAAAGCTTCGTTAACAGCTACTTCCCCTACTCAATCTCGTTCAGACAAGAAGCCTCGTAGAAGGAAAGCAGCTACCCACCCGAGAAGGGGCAATGTGACATCAAGATGGATCCCTAAAAAATTATTAGTAGCCCAAAGGTATTATGAAGGGAATGACCAGATTTGGGTCCCTAAGCATAAGCTGAATCCCTCTACATCACCTGTAAAACCTTGCAAACCAAATGTTGCCACCCCAACGACAATTCAAGACCGTGGTAAAGGAAAGGTAACAGAGTGCTCCGCACCACTTCTTCCAGAGCTAGTTTGGATTCCCAAACGATATCGATCAATACCACCTAGCTCAGGAAGGGGGAGCCACATGAAGCTTCTAGCTCCTCATGCCAGGCACACACTGATATAGAAGTTTCTACATGCTCTACACCTACTCTTGTCAACACCCAACAAAAGACCAATGAGTCTACGTCTAGTTGGAAACCATTTCCTCCATTCATCGGAAACCATTTCCTCCATTCGTCAATGGGAGCGTACACTAACATCTCTGCAATTGGATGTGGCCACAAGGGTCATAAAAAGCTATCTGCCCACATCACAACCTATGACCCGCTGGACAAATTGGTTCCAAGAGGCTGCAACATCATTGCAAAAAATATAATCTACCCAAGGAAAGGGGGAGTATGTACTCACGCTCGACATTCTAATGCTTCCTCCTTAACCTTCTCCCCTGACCATGTAATTGCTAAATTCAAGGGGATGTATATATATAGCTTCATACATTAAAAAACAAACAAAGAAAAGAAAAACAAAAAATAGTAAAAAGAGCAAGAGCACAAAAAGAGGAGAAATATCCGTATACAATCAAGAACTAGATTGACCTGTCATAAACCTACTGATGCTATATCTGTGTTTGTAGATATGGCAAATGTAAGAGCATCGCACACTTCATCGAGAGGTATCATCTGTACCTTTCTCAGATATTCCATATGTGTTATCCTGTAATTGAAACTGAATGGGATCATATAGATGTACTAGCCAGAGAGGAAAATGTTGAGGAATTAGAATGGCTAATTTGCCTATTGACCATGACTGACCCCTACTCCGTAGAGGACATATCCCCATTAGCTCAATGCTTTCCTTTTCCACAAGATGACTATCCTCGCATGGTTACATTCTTGATGAGTTTATGTGGATGGGAAAATGAAAAGGAAATATCTGACAATGATGAATGGACGGATGAAACTCATGGCACTACTGAGGTTGACTTTATTTATTTGGATGATGTGGATAGAGGCTTAGCCTTAGGGCTAGAGCCAAGACTCTACAACATCCTATTACCGTATCCTCAGTAGTAGTGTGGTGACTGGTAGGTTAGTGTTTTCAAGTTTTTTCTAGTTTGGATTCCTTAAACGAGTCTTTAATTTTTCACACTGATGTGCCTCTCGAGGTATGATGCTTGTTAGTTGGTTGTACAGGTGGAAAAGTTTGAGGTGGGTTCGCTTTCAAGTCCTGAGATAGCCGCAACGCTCATACATAAATATCTCATCAAATTGCAAGCATTTTTCTCATCGAATCAAGGAGATCTCCAAAATACAGGTGTAATTCTTCCATACCCACTCTCTTTCGTTTTTACTGTTCAATTAATTGCATGAACTATAATGCATGACCACATGGAAATTGTCATTGTACTACTTAGTTTTTGAAGTTGCCTGACGTGCTAGTGTGAATCATTGATGAGTTTAACTTTATTGGATATATTCTTGAGAATGCATGCAGTCTTTAGTTAACCTTGGAATACGATTGTCTTAGGTCTAGGGTCAAACCATCTTAATGATTGACACATGGCCATGTGTGTGTTGACCTCTAGGACATAGCTTTTACCCCTTTGTTGAAAGGATGCAAGACAAATTATAGTTCAGGAGCGAAGATCAAAAGAAATAAATTTTAAAAAAAAAGCCTACAATAAATGGCAATACAAGTCTATGATATGCTTTAATGTTGGCCTATCACCTTATTAATACTTGGTAGGCGAGGAGTATTCTACTCCAAACCGATGCCTTGGTTGGTAGGGGGTAGCCTTGCCTAAGGTGAACTAATAGATTCCTGGATAATGCCTTGTGTTAAACATGGTACCAGGATCGATGTTAGTTTTGCCTTAAAAAGGTCGCCATTGTATTTAAAAATTGTCATGTGCATAAAGAAATAAAGGCAAAAGGCTCCTGTAACTCTGATGTTTCTTGTGTCCCTAGGCTCGTGGTATTAACTTGTTCTTAGAGTAGACACAGTGTGGTCATCTGTTTATTTATTAAGCTTGGTTATTTTCCTTGACTTAGGCCAGTTATAAACCTTGATTAACCTTTGACACCTTGCTAACTCTTGATTTACTTTCAATAATTTTAAACTCTTGTTAATTTGCTACACTAACTCATTCATGTGACCCTTAAACTAAGTTCTCATAGCAACATCCATTGTGGTCTAACATGCTTGAATTTATACACTTTATATCTTTTGAATTCCAGCATACTTTCACTCTACTTCCCTGTTTTGCAGACGGTCTACCACAACAACCCTATCGAGCTTACCATACCATAGCTTCCGAGGACGGAATCTACATCAAGAAGGGGGGCATGTTAACCTATGATGGACATTGAGACGTACTATGTTTTACGTCATGTAATTAGTTTAACTATTCTGAGTCATGGGCCGGGCTTGTCGACACCATATGCAAAGGATAAAGGGATTGGGTGATCGCCGATGAGAGGCGCACCTTGAATATCAATAGGATAAGGGTTAGGATCGGTTGGCCATGTATGGGCGCCCATGTGTGAACGGCCAAGTCACCTATAAGAGTCAAATGTAACCCTAAAACCATTATTCTCATGTGTTGAATACAAGAGTGCTCTTGCCTTATCTCCTTGGTTTCCTTCTCCTGCGTGTGTGTGAGAGAGAGAGAGAGAGTGAGAGAGCGATTGAGCACTGTGTAGCAGCACGACGGCGGCGGCAAGGCGGTAGAGCGGCGACGGCCGGCAGCTCCTCCTTCACTGCTGCGTCCCCTCTCCAACCCCAATGTATGAAGACTTAGGATCACCACTTTCCTCTAGAGGAAATGACAAAACCCCTAAGAAGTTGTCTAAGGGAAAGAAAAAGCCGATTCACCAAAAGGCTAGCTATCTAAGACCACTCATGAACCAATGCCAAGGCACCATCCTCAGCCACACCAAGATGGTGGGACAATAAAAAGGTTTACTTTTAATATCATTCACCCTGATGCATGCAGTTTGGTGAATGACACCAAGGTAAAGGAGATCCTAGACCAAGGTAAAGGAGATCCTAGACCAAACAGATCCCAGGAATCTGGAAAAAGTTGTGCAGTGCAGGTTGGACCAAATAGGGCTTGGAAATTTGGTAGAAGTAGTGCAATGCAGTGTAGAGTCAACACCAAGCTCTATGCCAAGTTTATTGCATTATACCAAAAAGGCTCCAAATGAGGCATGGTCACAGGTGCTAATGGAACCAAGAGGCCCACTTTGATCATAAATAAACTTATTAGGGATGCCCTCCACATACTGTTCGGAACCAGACCCACACCCTTCTCTAAAAAGTTAGATTTCTTCAATATCTGCCCACCCAACAAGGTTAACAATAATGGATCCGAGTTCCTGATTCTCAAGGATCCCAAGTTATAGAAGACCTGTAGGGTTTCTTACATAATTATACGAGTAAAGCCAGTGGATTGATATAATATGGTAGACATGCACAAAGTTTATAGGTTTCATGAGAGGGAAAAAGATGATTGGGCAAATCATGATCCATAGGGATTTCACGCTACCTCAGTAAGCATGGCAATAAAGGCGGCGTATGTTTTGAGACATGCTATAGGGATCCCATTGCCAAAAAGCCAGTCCAAAGAATTGGAATTTCCCACAGTGGAACAAGCAGTAAATTGACCACCCCCAGATGCCCCCTTTCTGTTCCCCACCCCCATTCACGTCAACACACATGCTAAGAGAAATGAAAATACAATCGAAGAATCCACCACCACCTTCTCCGACCCCACAAGAGCCTACCAATATGGAAGTGCAAGAAGAAGCCACCATCCCCAGCATGCCACTCCAAGAGCATGTAGTTTTGAGCAAACTCAAAGCCAACAGTAAAGCCAGCCTCTATTACACCATCCAGTCCCATTTGAACCTCCTTGCGATTATTCCATCGACCCATTCAAATTAGAGGATCTGATCACCCGAGTTCAAACCCAAGTCTCTGTTGAGATATCGAGCTCATCTAGTGAGGCGGTGGACACTGATGACCCGCCTGGGGGATAGGCCCCACACATACACCACTGGCATGGTTAGTGAGATCATGGGTGATATGCGGCCAGTGGGATGACAGGCTCTGTGACAGCCATTCTAGAGACTAGCATAGTTATAGCACCAGCTCATTTAGCTGGGTTCACACTATAGAGAACCCTAGTATGTATTTGGTTGAGTACCTTTTTATATGTGTGTACTCTTATCTTTGTATATGGTGTGTTGAGTGTTGTGTGAAGAAGAAGAAGATTTTCAGCCTCTCATCTTGTGTGTTCTCTTTTAGGGTTTTGTGAGTGTGTGTGTGCTTGCAAGAGCTCAAGCTCTCTTCTCCCCTTCATCTTTTCATGGTATCAGAGCCTGGTTCATGCTAAGGGCTGAGCTGCAAGCAAGAGAAGCATAGGAAGCGGTACGAGAGTAAGAGCTTCATTTACTCTTCCTTATTTGTGTTGGCGACTACACCCTTGTCGGGAGCTCTACGGGAGGCACCGACAAACGATCTCTGATTGAGGAGCTTTCTTCGCGGGAGTAAAGCTATAGGGCAACTATACTGTCCTATTAGACTCTATTGGAGAATAATTTTTGGGGCGAAAAAGCGTTTCGAGTGCTTATTAGGACCTCCGTTTTTCGAAAAGCAGGCGATTTCGAGCACTGCGGGCGGGTAAGTCATCAATTCTCTGCAGAACTCTGTTTTAAGAACTGCAGGAAAGGATAATGAAAGGTTGTTTGTTATGCAGCATGTCGTTAATGCTATGTCTGAAAATGTTGAAGCAGCACATAAAGATGATGTATGGTATGTTAATTCAGGTGCTTCGAACCACATGACAAGTCATGGGGAGTGGTTCAAGGAGATGAAAAACCTTGAAAGACTAGGTTTTGTGGAAACAGGGGATGACACTGCTCATCCAATTGCCCATGTTGGAGATGTGCCATTGTCTATGCAGGATGGCAAAGTGAAGTACCTTGCAGGTGTACTTCATGTTCCAAACATAACAAAGAATCTGGTTTCAATTGGCCAGATGATTGAGCAGGGTGCAGGTTCAGTTTAACCCTGATGGTTGTTATGTTGAAGACTTCAATGAAGACTTCAACGACAAGTGCAGGTTGGTTGCAAAAGGCAACAGAGTGGACAGAATGTTTACATTGAATGTAAACATGCCTGAAGTGAGTGTTGCGATGTTTGCAAATGGTTCAGGAATTGTTGTAGACACAGACATTTGGCATAAAAGAATTGGACATATGAATGTGCAGAGAATGAAGTCTATGCAGACTAAAGGAATTGTGACAGGGCTGCCAAAGTTTAAAGTTGAAGGTATGCATAAAATATGTGAAGCATGCCAATTTGTAAAGCAAACAAAGAATATATTTCCACGTGACAAAAATGTGAGCAAAAATGCACTAGATGTTGTGCATTCAGATGTATGGGGTCCTACGAAGACCATGTCTATGGGAGGCTACAGGTATTATGTGACATTTATTGATGACCACACAAGGAAAGTGTGGGTATACTTCATGAAGGAGAAGGGTGAGGTGTTCACTCATTTTCAAAATTTCAGAGTTATGGTTGAAAAGCAAACAGGGAAATATGTGAAGTGCCTAAGGTCAGATGGAGGGGGAGAGTACTTCTCCAATGAGTTCTCTAAATTTTTAAAGAAGAATGGTATTCGGAGACAGTTTACATGCAGATACACTCCGTAGCAAAATGGAGTTGCTGAGCAGAAAAACAGGCACATTGCTGAGATTTCACGAGCATTGATGGGAGAGAAAAATATGCCGCATAGCTATTGGGCTGAGGCTATTTGTATAGCAGTTTACATCATGAACAGGACTCCAACTGTAGCCATACATGATGTAACTCCAAAGGAGAGGTTTACTGGCAGAAAACCTGATTTGTCTCATCTGAAAGTCTTTGGATGCATTGCATATGTGCATGTGCCAGATGAGCTGAGAACTAAGTTGGATCCAAAAGCTGAAAAATGTGTGTTTATTGGGTATTCCCTTGAGCAAAAGGGATAGACGTGTTATAACGCTGCTACACGTGAGTTGAGGGTAAGCAGGGATGTTGTTTTTGATGAGATGAGCAACTGGTATGCTGCTGAAAAGAAGCTGTTGTGGGGCTGATGTGAGTGGAAATGTGGTTGCACAGAATACAAGTCAACAATCACAGTCTTTGAGTGGACCAGGAGAGTCCTCATCTAGTGGTTCAGTTGATAGACCATGGAGTAGCAGGCTGTGTCATAATACCAGTCCTGCAAATGTGATTATGCAACTCCTCTTCATGTTGGGAACCTTTGAGTATTACTCATCGTTTGACCCTTGTTAGTTGAATAAGCTTCTTGATCTATGTTTGGCTACACTCCAAATAGACTTTGGTAATGTTTATTAGACCGCTGGATATTGTGGGGGACCTTGAAACTCTTCCTCCACTCACTCATCAAGCATTGAGCTTCTTCCATGGATTCTTCACTACTAGTGTCACTTGAATTCAAACCTTTTCAAGAAAACACACTTTGATTCTAGCCAAAGGACCGTAGTCCTCTGGTAGGAAGATCCTTGGTACTTAGATGCACTATCTTTTGAATCAATTTGATGCTAGCCAAAGGATCATACCCAATACTCCTCTGTTAGGAAGATCCTTGGTAGTTAGATGCACTATCTTTTGAAGCAATTTTATCTTTCGAAATCTTTTCATATCTCAAGTGCATGTAAAGATGTTTCAAGAGAACAAATCTCAGTGCATGGACTCAATGTTTTTGCTTATAAGTGTCTAGTTACCTAAGGGCTAAGTTATTCACGCCATGAATAACTATGGTTTTTCACATTAGAAAATTTCACTTATCCATCAAGTTCAAGGTGATAATATGAACTAGTATTGTTCCCATAGCTGATGAGACTAAGTACCATCCACAATTGAGCTATTCCAAAATATAATCACCATGTATCTAAAAGATAGTCACACATGGCTAACAAGAGATAGTCACAGCTGCTGCAAGAAAAAATATGTTTTTTCATGCCTAGTGGACTTGATCTTTTAAGTGCAATTTCTTTACCAATGGACTTTTAATAGTCATCTTATGTCCTTTAGTCAACCCAAACAAATAAAACAATTTTGACATCAATTTCTCAAATATTTCATGATTGTGAAAAGCTCTAGTTTTTCATAGCAAATGTTTTTTTTATCTTTTGGTATTAAATTCACTTACAATGAGTTTAGACAATCACTTTGGATCTTATAGTCACCTTAATAACCTTAATATATGAAATTAAGGTTATAAATAACTAGGAGATTACAATGGATGAAAAACTAAAGATATACGAAATTATTTTTTCATGATTTTCTCAAGAAACTCACAGTATAAATATCTAGGAGATTGTAATAAATGAAAAACTAAAGATAATCATGGCTATGAAAAACTATGATTTTTCATGCCAAATAATTTCAAGATAAGAGGGTAAATTTTAGAGATAAGAGAATAATTTCAGAGATAAGAATTACTTTTTTTAGCAAATTAATCTCTTAAAATCAAGGCACGATTTTTGGGACTTTTTAATCAATGTGAGTTTCTTTAGTTTGTCACGGTTGTGAAAAACTCCCAGGCATGAAAAACCAGTATTTACCTTTCATCTAATTATTAGGGGTTAAAATGCTTTATTTACATGCTCAAAGGTGAAATTTGAGTTTGCTTACCATAGTCAAGGCAATGAAATCTTCAATAAGACTCAAAAAATATTAATATTTTTTAATACTTGTTTAATTTTGAAAAAAAAACACATCTTGATTTTTCATGTGAAAAAAAAATATCACAAACACAAAAATCAAACAAAAATTGATCGAATTGCTTCCCTCCAGGCTCCTCAAGTACTCACAAACCAATCGTTTAACCAAAAATAGTAAAAACTCAAACATATATCATACCTTTCACCATTCTACACCAGCCTTATTTACTCACATCTACACACAAAACCGCAACAAAACTTGAAATATAGATTTTTAAGCATGCAAGGAAAGAGCTGAGCACTCTAAGAAGCAGGAAGAATCAAGATTAGTTCCCTCTGATGGCAGTGCCAAAAATGTTATGGCCCATTTCTACCCTTCTAAGAACTCTCTCTCATCCTTATTTACTCACATCTACACACAAAACCGCAACAAAACTTGAAATATAGATTTTTAAGCATGCAAGGAAAGAGCTGAGCACTCTAAGAAGCAGGAAGAATCAAGATTAGTTCCCTCTGATGGCAGTGCCAAAAATGTTATGGCCCATTTCTACCCTTCTAAGAACTCTCTCTCATTTCTACCCTTCTAAGAACTCTCTCTCATTCATGAGAGTATTAAAACAATAATAACTATTGTGGGATTTTTACCTTGCTTTTGAGTCCAGGATCTTCATGACCTCTAAGCTACACTACTGATGACTGCTAGCTCAAAGGTTCTAAGCTTCCCTCTTGCTATTAATAAGAGGTTTGTTGCACCTCCTTCGCCAAAGACTCACCTCTCACTCTCTTGCACTAACTTGCATAGAAAAGCACATGTGCAAGGAGCAAGCAAGATTCTCCTCTCAAAACTCTCTCTCTCTATCTCTCTCTCTGAGCAAGGAGAAGATAAGAACTTACTTAACACAAAGGGGGATTGTGTCATTTCATTATAAGAAAGTATCTTATAAAAAAATAGACCTTACTCACACTTGGGCACCGAAAACTTAAAACCTAACTAATAATCTTGTTCATTGGCCAACTTTTCTCATAATCTTTACAACTTTTATAGTGCCTTTTAAAGATACTTATTTATACTCTTGTGTATAGTAGATAGTGCTTCTTTTACTCCCAAAAAGGAGTTAACAACCTCCCTGCTCAAGGGGGGTGTTTGGAGATGCAAATATCATATGGGTAGTGAGGATAGCAAGTAATGCAACTCCCCTGAGCTTATCTTTTGTGAAAGACTAAAGGGATAGTTAGTAGGCAGAGTGGGGATGTGCCTTAGCATGTCAAAGCCTCCGTAGGCAGATGCGGATGGGTGTGGCTCCTCCAGGGGTGCTAGCAGCTCTAAAAATCATGTTGGGCACAAATGTTGGCTTGTTGTTGTATGCAAACTTGGGCATGCCAGGGCCTCTATAGGTCCATATGGATGTGTGTGCCTCTAGGAGTGCTAGCGGCTCCTCTAGAAAATCATGCTATGCATAAATTTTGACCCACCATTGAATCCAAACTTGATGCATGAACCATGACACATCATGGGCAGTGTGGCAACTCTTGGTTGCCAAGACCTCTAGCATCACTATTTGGTTTACCATTCTATCCTTATGAAAGACTTGTATTATATACATTATATAATAGTTAGCTTCATGTGTCGATGGTTGGAATTGGTAACTATAGCAAGTCTATTAAGGTTTTTTAGCTAAAGCTTGATGTGTTATAATCATAAAATAGACAAGGGTTAGATGGCATGGATCTTATGAAACATCCCATTAAATTGTAATACATATTCAAAGGACCCCAAATCTAATAGTGCTTCCCTTTTTTGCAACCTTATAGAAAACCTTGTTATCTTACTACCTTTACTGATATTTTTATCTTTGCTATAGCCTTATTATAAACCTTGTTAACCTCTATTCATCACTAGATATGAAGAGTCATTCAATGAACTACAATTCTTAGAATATGTTGTCGTGCCATATACATCTTTTAGTACATACACTAGTATAGATTACTATATATACATATATATTATACTTGATTCTCTCTCTCTCTCTCTCTCTCTCTCTCATAGACTATAACTTTACTAAGCTAATTTGGAGTCCCAATTTCAATGATCCATCTTATATGTAATGTAACTTGATGAATCCATGGAAATAAGGAGTAAGGCCAAGCACATGGATATGTAATTCTATTGTAAAGGTTGTGATTATAAATCCAAGGAACTTTTTGGTCCTTTTTAAGAAGTTCTTAGCGTAGTATGAATACATGGCCAAGCATATAAGTGACTTTTTGAGTCAGTGTATGGACTTTTACACATAATGTAAAGATAGCTCTTAGCCAACTCGTGTGTGTGTGTATGTGTGTGTGTGTGTGTGTGTGTGTGTGTGTGTGCGTGTGTGCGTGCGTGCGTGCGTGCATGCATGTGTGCGTGCGTGCATGAGAGAGAGAGAGAGAGAGAGAGAGAGAGAGAGAGAGAGTTCATTTATGTGTATTTTGCCTTTTTTATTTAGCAAACAAGGGATTGTTTAGATGATGATAAGGAAGAAACTACCAAACCCATCGCACCATCTAAGAAGCTAAAAAGCAGAATAAAAGGAAGATGGAGTATGAGTCCTTTTTGTGAGATAAATTGATGGAACATTTCCATGGTGTTCATCAGAGGAACATGGTAACAAAATGGGATAATAGGACTTTTACCATATCTAATCCTTAACTTTAATGTTATGAGGTGTTTAAGACATTTGAAGTGCAACAAGTGATGTAAAATATTGGTCTAGGACCTATGACACATCTACTTTGCCGTTATTTAGAATGGTGGTTAGACGGGCTATTACTTGTTAATTACTTAGTACTGTCAGGTCCATTTGATCTCTTTACCTTTCTTAATTTCATTATGGAGGGAGCTAAGAGCTTGTTTATGGGCTTTTTTGAGTTCTTATCTCTCACCTTGGAGGTGATTCTTAATTGTTTTTTAGTTCTCCTATATGCTTGGCAGTATTCTCCTTGAAGTCATCTAAGTCCTCCCCTCAACTATAGTTTCACTTTGTCATGCATCATATCTAACTTTTTCACCTCCAATTGTAGCTTCTTTTCATATTCTTTGGTGTTCTCTTGCATCTATATATCTTTCTGGGTGATCTTGGCCTTTAGTTGTGTGTACTTGTAGCTCTCTTCAACTCGATACATTTCTTTGAAGTCAATAACTCCATATTTGCTTCCATTTCTTTGAGTTTACCTTTATAGAGTTGTTGATGTTCTTTGAGTACTTGTTCTGATAGCTTTATTTTTTCCCTTTCTACAACCACCTGGTTATAAGTTATCTAGAGCTCCTCTTTGCATATCTTCAACTTCTTTCAGTGGAGAGGTTGGTTATAGTCCTAGATATAGCTCAACAGCATCATATGGCAATCTCATACAAGGTCTTCGTTCATGTCATCACAGCATATGGCAGTCTCATACAAGGTCTTCGTTCATGTCATCATCTTTGTCTAGATTTTTTATATATTCCTTTGAATCCATATACCTATCAAGGAGGTAATGCTCCATTGATGGCAATGTCACTTAAAAAAATTTCTTCAATGTGCCCTAGGGATATGAGGAGTAAATTCATGAGGAACAATGTGCCCTAGGGATATGAGGAGTAAATTCATGAGGAATAATGACACCAACATTCATAACATAACATCTTTGAGTGGAAACCTCCTTTGCAATTTTCTTGGTCACTGTGGTGGTCGACCACCTCCTCATTACCTTCCTTGAAGGCTGTGGTGGTCGACCACCTCCTCATTACCTTCGTTGAAGGCTGTGCAGCTTCAACATCTATGGCTAGAGTGTCTGGTACCTATTTTTTTAATGAAGTCTCTACTTCCTTCTCTTTCTCCACCTCTTTTGGTTTGTCCTCTTTTGGCTATTTTTTCTTTGGTGGAGACGAGACTTTTAGCTCCTTTGGTTACTCTATTGTTGTGTGCAGTGTCTTTGCACTTGGTGGCTCAGTGTTGTAAAGCTCTGTTGTTGTTTGTAGTGTCTTCACACTTGCTATGTGCCATGTCTTTGCACTTGGTGGCTCTTGGACTTGCGATCTCCTACTATGCTGCCATGATAGATGTTGGTGCCACATGTGTTTCAATCATTGATATGAACTCAAGTCCAATTATGGAATCCACACCTATTGTAATGTTTCAAGTCTTTGTTGGTGACGGTGGAAGATCCTCCAGCACATAATCATCTTCTTCATATTATGTCATCTTCCTTATGCCATGCACATCCCATGGGTAAGGCTTCACCGGAGTCTTCTTGCAATGAGAACCTTGTAGCTTTTCTTTTCTATGCTTACCAAGATCTCCTTAGTGCCAGCTATAAGGGCATTGACCTCCTCTAGGGTCTCTTTATTTCTTCCTTGTGGAGCTTGGATGAGCTTCCTACCATCTCTTCCTTGGTGGCAATGTTGAAATATGCACCAAAATATTCATGTACGTAGCCTTAGGGGATAATGGGGCATATGTTCTAGACTTAATCAAAGGTTATTTACATTCATTGGCTCAGTAGGATGTCATTTACTAGAGAATCTCTACTTTTGCAATTGGTCAAACTCATTGCCAATCAGCCCACCTTGTATATAGGAAAGCTAGAATCATGGATCTGATTAGTAGATAATCTTGATTAGCTCATTTGTAATTACTTTTGTACTTGCCTATTTAAAGAGGCACATTAACGCAAGAGATACGTTATCATTCTCCATCATTACCTTGTCATTATGCTAATCTTGTGTGTTTAAGCTAATCTTATTTCACTTACTCCCATCTACTGCTCTCACCTAGTTTGTTGCTACAGCACAACACTTCATGTCGGTTTCTTCATCAACTACATCAGCTATACTGTGGCCACACAAAGCTCATAGCTTCCGTGAGCCATCTTTTCTATAGCCAACTAATCTATCCAATTCATCTACTAGAAGTCATCTGTCTACAACAGCCCCACGTGCAACTCCACCTGTCTACATTAGCTCCATGCGTAACTCCGTTTGTCAACATCAGATTTGTGCACCTCTCCGTCTGTCTACATCATCTCTATGCACCACTTGCAATCAGTGCACTAGTAGAAGTCGTTTGTTTTACCACCTTCTCCACCTATGATGATACATGTACCTACTGACATCTGTTTGCTCATATCTGATGACCTACTGCTGACAGTCCGGTGACTTGTTGCTGCTGACATTCGACGACCTGCCTGACAGTCAATGACCTACTGTGTTGACTGTCAATGACCTGCTGCTCTGATAGTCACACCACCTGCTGACTTTTTAGTCAGGTTTACTAACTTGGCCGAGTTTAGTTTTTTGGCCATGTTTACTAAATCAACTGATGAAATCAAAACATTGTGAATCAGCTATTTAAATTATCCATCTAAATCAGCTCTCTTGGAGTCACCTATCTACATCAGCTCTTGGAGTCAGCTATCTACATCAACTGGTTGAATCAGTTGTCCGAGTCAAACTCTCAGAGTCAACTATCTGACTCAGCTGTCTAAATCAACTATTTGAGTAAGCTATCTAAATTAGCTATTTGAGTCAGCTATTATCGAACTTAGTTGTCTAAATCAATTGTTAGGCTCAAATGTCGAAATCAGATTTTGTTCCACATTTTTAGAATATGCTCGACATTTATTCTCATGCATGTCTAATTCTAGGAGGGCTCATTATTTTCTTGCAAAGAGAGACTAGACACTGCCTCTCTAAGGTAAGACCTTCCCTAATGGCCACCAAGATAGATAAATTTGAAGGAACAAGCTTTCATACATGGCAAACTAAGATCAAATTTACATTAATAGAAAGGGGTTGTGGAGCACTGCCAATGGAAAGGATAAAAATCCTAACACCAAGGAGGGAGAAGCATTGTGGGTTAGTAATGATGAAAAGGCTCTCACCATCATAGCTTTGGGCTTGAGTGATCAGTTTATCCATCACATAGATGAAAGAAGCACTTTAAATGAAGCTTGGGAAGAGTTGGACACATTGTTTGGTGCTCAAGCTAAGAGCTCCAAGATCACCCTTCTAATTCAATTCTTTGAACTTAAGTTAAATAAGGGAGAGCCTCTTGCCTCTCACCTAAATTTGATGAGAAGCCTCAACCACACACCTTATAGGGATTAACTTAAATATGGAAGAAGATGTATGTATTGCATTATTGAAAAGTTTGCCCCATGAGGACTATGGCAACGTAGTCACACTACCCTCACCAACTTTCCTTCTCCAACACTAGCTGACATCACTGCAGGTCTTTTGGACGAGGAAAAGAAGATCAAAAGGCAAAATACCTTGTCTACATTCCAAGATGAAGCCTACTTCAATGGTTCACTCAAGCAAAAGGGTTCTTTTAAAGGACCATACAAAGGACCCACTAACAAAGAGTTTCCAAAGAAATCATGTGATTTCTATGGAAAACCTGATCATGTTGAGAAAGATTATTTTTACAGGAACAAGGCTCAAAAGGCCTATCTTGCAAAAGGACATTCAACTGAAGAAGAAGTCAAGCAAGAAGAGGTCTCATCATATGAGGCCAACTGTGTTGAAGATGATTAGGCCTCATAGATCAACAAAGGACAGCCCTACCTGTTGGCTGCTCCCATATTCTAAGCATAAATGTATTTATTGTAAGCATAACTAGCCACTCACATGGTCATAATAGCATGGTCATTATAACTAGCATTGTAAAACCAAAGAGGTCATCATAACTAGCATCATAAACCTAACTGAGAGATCCTAATGGGTATAGCATTGCCATCATAGCATCATCATTACCATGTACACACTTATATCGAAGTGGTTTGATCACTTGTTATAGGTTCATTTCCAAAGAGGTTACACACTTATATCGAAGTGGTTTGATCACTTGTTATAGGTTCATTTCCAAAGAGGTTAGATGAGTCTTCCATGTTTGTAAGTCTACCTCTAGAACTTGGGTGTCTTTCCATGTCTGTAAGTCTAGCTTTAGCACTTGGGTATCTCTCCATGTTTATAAGTCTACCTTTGGAACTTGTGCATCTTTCTATAAATAAACTTAGCGCTAACCTGGCCTCCTTCATGAAATATTTGCTACCAATTATGAAAAATACAAATCTAGTTAGCACGCAAGAAGAACATGTGATTATACTGAAATGAAAAGATATTTATTTTAAGTCATTACAAGACATGGGTCTTGCTAATTTGGCCATCTTTTACGATAAGATCTATTCATTCTCTAAGGCACATTTTCTCCAATTTTTCTAGCATTTTTTATGATTATGCTCACTTTGGCTCCCCCATTCTCGATTGTTGTTACTTGATATCCATTATGGTGGTTAGGAATGGCAATATTTATATCCTCATTTTTGCAGTAGTGTCTCAACACAACTAACTCTACTAGAATCTATATAATTCAAGGAGCATTACTGTTAAAACCCTAAGATCTCTCTAGATAATTGTTATGCATAAACATGCATAAATCAGGCATAAACTCAACCACCCAACCACCCCCGAGCCCAAGGGATGCACACATGAATAATGAATGAAATACATCATACCTCTACCTTGATGTCCCATACCATCAAGAGGTATAACACAATCCAATAGCATGTAGCTATAGTGTGAAATGGTAGGTGAGTAGATATGGACCTCTACACAAGAGACCATAGCATAAGCCTCCAAGCCCTCAAGTTTCCAAGCTCCCTTGAGTGTGCCCCATGCCCCTATTATATAGGAGGGCCCTCAAGTGACTCTTGACTTTCCATTCCTCATGTGTGACCCTTGGATGCCTGACCCTAACCTTAAACCTTAAGGTTAGTCCTAACCCATGCTCCACTAGAGCTTGTTCCCATGCTCCCATGCTCACAAGCCTAATGTGGGTTAGCCTCCTAGTATATGCACACATAATGTGTAAATAATATAGCACACATAATGTACATATAACATACTTCCCCTCTCTCAAAACATTGCACTCTTGCAATGAAAAGAAGGAGAACTGCGTTGAACAATCTCAACCGACTCCCAAGTCGAATTCTCAATTTCCCTATCTTTCCACCTAATTTTAACCTCAGGGATTAGTCAACTACAAAGTTTCCTTTCCCTCAATTCAAGTACCTTATCAGGTTCATGTGGAACATAGGATAATTCATCGACTTCAACGAGTTCTTGAGGAGTGACTGTGTCATCCTCACCTCCCAATTTCCCTTTCAATCTATCGATATGAAAGACTGGATGAACTCTAACAATTGGAGGTAGTTTTAGTTCATACGCAACCGTGCCAATCCGATATATTACTCGAAATGGACCACAATATCTAGGAGATAAATTCGAGCATTTTCCCATTGACAAAGTCTGAGAATCTTTAAGAACATTAAAATAAATCAACGCTCCTGGTTCAAAAAACCGAGATGAGCGTCCCCTATCAGCATAAAACCGTGCCCTATCATGAGCACTCCTGATAGAATTCCGAGCTTCGGTCAGAATTTCCTACATATCTCGCAAGAAATCCCTCGATGCATCAAGCTCGATGTCCTTAAGACTGACATCAATAGGTGCCCTGAGTTGATACCCATACATAAGTATGCACGGACTAAAAAATAATAGCCGTAAATTTAGAACTATTATAGGCAAATTCCATCATTGGAAGATATTTCCCAATATGATGATTTTCTAGAGACATATGCACAAAGCATATACACTATAATCTGATTCATACACTCTGTTTGCCCATCAGACTACTGCGGATGATCAGAACAATTCACATTCAAAGTAACTTCCTCGTTGTAAACCATTCGGAATAAAGTAGGAAAACATGGCATTATAACAGCAGAAACCAGGGATTCATCGGCGCCCCGACATATCCACATCTGCATATGGAATAATCAACGTCTCGAGTTATCCATATCAACATAGAGAATCATCAACGTCTCGATGAGACACATATGTTCATCCGTATACCTATCAGGTTGATTGTGTAAATCACCTAAAGTACGGAACTAAAGAAAGAAATGCCAACAAAGGAAGAATCCAAATTTCCTTATCCGAACACAACAAGATAAACTTGTTTGAACTTTAAAGAAAGAGATTTCAACAAGTGAAAATGCCAATGAGATTACACTCATCTCACAACATGTAGGCTATAGATAAAAGAAATTTATCTAGAGAATGCCCACAATATAACTTCTAGTGAATTTTAGAAAATAAGATTGTCTTTGAATGTTGAGGTCAACATGCTAAGTGATGTAAACAGAGCAACAATCTTGAGCCCAAATTATCCCATAAGATAATATATGTGAGGGATCCCTAGCGTCCCATACCACCATGATACCACTCATACATATCTTAACAATTTGAAACTCCTTAGTATGCTGTCTAGGAAAATATGAATAAAATCCTGTATAAAAGGAATAAGATGGCCTTATCCAGACTTTCACATACTAAACCTGTCTCTATATACTTGAGACTACATCAAGGAATAATTCCTTATGAGTACATCATTAGAAAAAAAATTGAATTATTGGCGCCTTTCTAATGATAACTACCCATAATTCAATAAAGTTAGGGTAGAAAAATAACTCACCTAGATATATAAGCAACTAGGTATCCGAGTTGGAATATACACAAGAGTACAAGAAATATACTCCAAAATTATGTGCAAAAAACGAAGGCAAATGCTACCTTCAAAGCACATGTAATTATCAAAAAGATCAAAGGATCCTTATAAAACCATGGATAAAAGCATAGAAGCTCCTTCAATCCATAAATAACATAGTTGATCATAAAAATCAATGCATACCATCTAATGGACATAAATCATGCCAAAAGAAGCATTTAAATTGGTGGCCAACTCATCAATCCGGAGTATATGAACGTTATATTGTTCAAATAAAACTCCAAAGTAAGAAAGTGAAACACGTGTGTGTAGCACTCAATAAGAAAAACCCCTAGACACAAGTGATCTAGGCAAAACCTGATGAGTCCTTGTAAAACTTGGAAAACATCCAATAGAAATCCACCAAAACAAACCGATCAACTAATCCATGATAGACTTTGTCTTAGGCTTAAGAAATTAAGCACAATCCACACTTTAATAAGTGCAAAATAAATTATCATGGAAAAGTGTCAAAGGTGAAACACACTTTGAACGAAAATTATAGCCAAATTAAGGAACATGTCCAAAAAGAATGGCTAAACAATGGTCAAAAATCATGAATACATCGTTTAGAATTAATCCAAACATAAATATCCATTAATACGAGGTATAATCGTATTAATAATATGCGAATAACACGCATCTATCTAATGTCAGCACGAGAAAACGTACTTCAACATTAAATAACCCTCGAAAATATTAAATTCTCGAGAAAAAAAATTATCATGATTTTTTTCTAATTTTCCCAAATTTATAGGGCCTCAAAATATAATAATTTTGAATTCCACCAAACCTATCTCATGGCATTCCAAACCTATATTTTTCCAGAAAATTTTTAGCAATTAAATTTGCCAAAATACCATTGATATTTAAAAAATATCAATTTTTAGGATTTCTAAAAATAATTTCTAGAAATTTCCTAATTTTCCCTGAGAATCCCATCGTTCACGAAATTTCCAATTCCGCCCGACAATTCTCAAATCCAATGAAATTTTTTAATTTTAATGGATTTTTTAATTTTCTGTCAAAAAATATATTTTTAAAGGAATTTGAATGGTCACGGGTGCCCGAATGGACACACCACATGCCAAACACCAACCCCACATTTTTCCAAAATTTAAAATAACCTTTGTCTAATTTTCCACTATTTTTCGGGAATTTTTTGAAATTTTTAATCAACCCCGAACGCATTTAGAATACGAACGGTCAAAAAATTTCGGAATTCCAACGGTTTTCCCGGAATACGGAAAGCCAAAAGTTTTGGGAAAATGAAAAGACAAAAAAAAATCGGAATGTGAAAGGTCAAAGGTTTTCGGAATACGGAAGGTCAAAAGTTTTTCCGGAATTCGGAAAGCCAAAAGGTTTTGGGAAAACGGAAAGCCAAAGGTTTTCCGGAAGTTGAAAAGCCAATATTTTTCAATAAAAAATTTTCAGGATTTTTTCTGAGATTTTTTACTCAAATCCAGTAATTTTCAGAAACTTCCAGGCTTTTTCCCAAGCTTTTTCCTTGAAATAAATTCAAAAGCCTTTTTTTTTAAATAAAAAAAACTCATTTTTTTTTTAAAAAATGAATATATGTTTTATTAAGGCTTTTAGCCTTTTGATTTTTTTAGGGGGGGGGGCGATTTTTCGCCGGCGGCTGCTGCGCAGCCCCCCCCCCTCCCGTCGCCTGCGCATGGACCAGAGAGAGAGAGATAAGATTCTCTCTTCTCCCTTCTCTCCTCCCTTTCCTCTCCACTTTCATTTTCATTCTCTTTCTCCAATCTCCTCTCTCTGCTAAACAGAGATTAATTTAATCCATTGATTAATTTTTTAATTAATCATATCTTAATCATAATTATCATTAATTATGATTAATGTTTAAAAAAAATCATTTTAAAGAGATTTTCTCACGGAAAAAATGAGAAAAAATCAGATTTGAGAAACGGAGAGGACCCCACGCACACGGGAGAGCATCTCATGCATCAACACGCTGTCCCCTACTGAATTTCAGTAGAAATTGACAGAATTTGATCGCATTCCCGCGGAAAAAAACCCGCAAAAAATGTATAAAAATACATTTTTAATCAAAAAAATGCTCAAAAAATTCCTAAAAAATTAGGAAAAAATTTCTAAAAATTCTAGAAATTCAGGGAATCCATCCTCTCAAAAATATCCACCATAAACTTTATGGTATTTTTGAAAAAAAATCCATTAATGCTCGATTTTAACCATAAAAAATAGGGAAAAATAGCATTAACTCACGGTATTCCCCCGCAACGTCGATTCGTCCATTGAATTGTGGTTACACACGTTCCAATCACCATATCGATGATCCACGTGCCATTCATCAACACAAATCAACAAAAGATAACATTTTATTAGTAAATGTTAAAATTTACTTAAAAAAAAATAAATCAACAATTAAATAGAGATTGCTCTGATACCACTGTTAAAACCCTAAGATCTCTCTAGATAATTGTTATGCATAAACATGCATAAATCAGGCATAAACTCAACCACCCAACCACCCCCGAGCCCAAGGGATGCACACATGAATAATGAATGAAATACATCATACCTCTACCTTGATGTCCCATACCATCAAGAGGTATAACACAATCCAATAGCATGTAGCTATAGTGTGAAATGGTAGGTGAGTAGATATGGACCTCTACACAAGAGACCATAGCATAAGCCTCCAAGCCCTCAAGTTTCCAAGCTCCCTTGAGTGTGCCCCATGCCCCTATTATATAGGAGGGCCCTCAAGTGACTCTTGACTTTCCATTCCTCATGTGTGACCCTTGGATGCCTGACCCTAACCTTAAACCTTAAGGTTAGTCCTAACCCATGCTCCACTAGAGCTTGTTCCCATGCTCCCATGCTCACAAGCCTAATGTGGGTTAGCCTCCTAGTATATGCACACATAATGTGTAAATAATATAGCACACATAATGTACATATAACAATTACTATCTTCTCTTGGTGGTGTGTGAGACATCAACCTCCATTATGGTGGATAGGAATGGCAATATTTGTATCATCATTTTTGTAGTGATGTCCCAACTAATTTACTAAGAGCATCACTAGGTTCTCTTGGTGGTTGTGACACATCAACCTATGGTTGTGTTATCTCAATTTCTTGGGTTAACACGTGGTGTTGAAGTCCCTTCCACCCATTCTTTCATATCCTTCCATAGGGCCCTTCCATAAGAAGGCAGGGTTTCTGTGAACCTATTGGCATTTTCACTTTTGATGAAAAGAATAACATTAAGCTAGCCACCTCCCATGCTCTACATGTTGTCATTTTCCTCAACCAATTGTTTTATATAGTTTTGTGATCTATATAGTTGTGATCTAGGAGTATAACCATCATCCCTCATTTCAAACATTTGATTTATGAGATCATCCCTTGACTCAATCTTGGAGCTAATCTCCTCCTCCTCTCATTCTTGACTTATCTCTAGAATGTCCAATTTTTAGTCTTATAAAACCTCCTCATGGGGGTACACAATTTTAATGGCCTTACTTCTCCTCAACCTTTGCTCAAATTTCCCCATGGGCTTCTCTAATTAAGGCCTTTATAGTTTCTAATTTTTTTATTTCCTTTTCAAAATTAGTATACTCTCCAACTTCCTTTGGGGTTACTAGCCTAGGGCCTTTTGGTTATGGGATTTTTGTATCAAAGGTTTGTCCTAGCTAAACCCTACTGACCATGTCTCTATAGTTTCTACTTCATCAAAGCCATCTTGGATAAGGACCAATGGTTTACCCTTGCCTAACCAAAGCCTACCCTCTTTGTTCACCTTCTTCTACCTATTTTAGAGATAGAAGTTGGTAGCTAAACATCTACCTTGTCTTTATTCAGTTGATGGGCCTAGGCTTGAGTTAATACATTTAGTGGAGTCACTATTTGTTTTAGTGGCATGTACACTTACCAAGCAAAGACTTGTTGTGGGATTTGTAGAATTTGTTGCTTCTCCACTTAACTTGTATGGGTAATCCTTGATGAGGTGATCCACTGCACACTTTTTACGTGTGGAGCTTGTTATTGAGTAGAGGCAACCATTTTAAGCAGGTTAGTCAATGAGATCCTTGACAATGATAGCATTGCAATGGGGGCCTCTAAACTAAGTGCCTTTATCTACTTGGATGGGTGAGATTCTCTATCCATGAGTGTAGCCTCAATGTCGACCTTTACCCCTAGATTCATGGAGAAATATAAGGGAGCTTAATAGCCTCATCCATGATGTAAGAAACTATGTATCTCTAGCCTTTATATGAGGCCCTCTATGAATGAAAACGTGTGTGAGTGTTATCCCCATCCTGATGGTCTTTGTATTATCATCATGTGCTTAGATGATGGTTAACTCTCATACATGTGATTATTATGCTTATGTCCACACTAGTGTCATGAGAATCCTTTACTTTAATCCGCCATAACCAATGCATTAGCAATAAACCCAATCATTATTTCTATCAATTGTTATTAGAGATAGAATACTTATGCTGAGAAGCCCTCATTAAGCCCTCATTAAGCATTACTCTACATAGTTAATTAGGCCATCATTAGTGTTTATCCATTTCTTAGTTTTTTGTTAACACCCTCTTCCCATTCATCTCTTGATGCTAGCATCATTGTTTAAGGTGTAAATTAGACAAATTCCTTCAAGCTCTAGGGGTTTTGGCACCTACCCAAGATACAATAGTAGTACCCCACATTTGAAGCTCTACTCATGGTACTTTTTGGGTTAGCAAAAATTAATCACTAATTAAAGTGATTTAAGCTTAGTTTTTGGTTTTCTAACTCAATTCAAATCATTGGTAAAGCTTTCCCTAACTCCAGTTTCAACTTAATACTTGCCATTTTAAAAAAGGATTGAATGCTCCAAGGTAGACTATTTTCTACAAAGAAGAAGGTGTGAGAAGTAGTTATTTCACACAAAATGTCTACATCTTGTGAATCTTCAAATGTGAAATATATGTAACGTAAGAAGAAAATTAAGAAAACAAAGCCTACTAAAAAATCAAAACCTCATTATTCTGGCTATTGTAAAGCAGTAGTCTTTTCAAAGTTACTATGAAATAACGTGAATTTGTATGGTGAGGGAGCTCTAGAGAACTAAGTGTGCAAAAGACGTTACTGTAAAATCATTAGACACTACTTAGGAGAGTCTCCTAAGTAGACATTGCTCCTAAATGGAGTCCAAAGTACACATTAATAAGTTTAATACGAAAGGGTTTCACTTAAATGAAAGATGGGGTGTTCAACTAGATAGGAAACAGTGGTACTTCAAATTTAAAAATCTGTGGGCACTTGACATTGAACCAAAAAAATATTTTTTAATGTGGTTGATTCTTCATAAAGTTGTTTGGTCACATCAAAAGGCTGCTTCTCTCAGTGTTGGTTGAGCAATATGTTTAAGGTGTTATAGGGAGGAGGAAACAATTCCTCACATCTTTGCCTCATGCTCTACTAATAAGAAAGCACTTAACTTTTTGCTCTCTCTCTCTCTCTCTCTCTCTCTCTCTCTCTCTCTCTCTCTCTCTCTCTCTCTCTCTCTCTCTGTGTGGCTATGCCACCAAGGAAGCACCATGTAGGCACCTATCTCTATAGGCACTTTTTTATCCGCCCATAGGAGATTCCACCAAGGAAGCACCATGTAGACACCTACTTATAGGCACTTTTTTATATACCCATAGGTGATGCCACCAAGGAAACACCATGTAGGCACCTACCTATAGGTACTTTTTTAGGTGATGCCACCAAGGAAGCACCATGTAGGGTTTTGAACCCATGACCTCCTCATCCTAGACGAACACCTCTACCTTTTGAGCTATCACCTTATTGGCCTCTTAGTTTTAGTTTCTTACATTTATGAATTAGAGACAATGCAAATACTTAGTTCATCTTGCTTCACCATGAGAATCTCATTGTGATTAGTCAAAATTTTATACACGTGTTGGTTACCTAGGTATGCCTTGACAATATAATGTACATACAACCTACATGGTAAGACATTTGTTGAAAATATAATCTACATACAACATGGTAAGACACTTGTTGAAAATATAATCTAAATATAACTTACATGGTAAGATACTTGTTGAGTGGGGTGAAAAGTCTACTCATTCAAAAGTGATAACTTACATGGTAAGATACTTGTTGAGTGGGGTGAAAAGTCTACTCATTCAAAAGTGATAACTATTGTTGAATTAAGACCTTATCCCATGATTAAGAGATTCTAATATATCCATGGGGAATTTCTTGATTGTTACCCAATATAAGGGAAAGATGGCCTTAATCCCCTAGAAACTTAGATATAAAGATTTTTTGATGATGTGAAATACAATAGGCTACACACTTGCAAATATTACACCAAAGAGTAGTGTATCTACTATTTTGGTCTATATATAACACATTGCAACATTAGATATAATGGGATGAAATCCCATGGTGAAGAAAATCAAGGAATCAATTTGAGGTTTAGCATGTCTTCATTTCTATGCACTGAACAAGCATTCCTTAAATATGAAATGCATTTTCTTCTTTGATATCATTAATATGACACAATGTTAAAACCACTTTTTAAATTATACAAGGTATCTTCCTCCCTGATATCATTAATATATGTCACATAACATGTACTTGCATGAGGTTACGACATCACATAACATGTACTTGTATGAAGTTATGGTCATCATTAATATGACATCACATAACATGTACTTCTATGAAGTTATAGTCATCATTCATTGATATCATTAATACATGACATAACATATGCACTTGCATGAAGTAAGGTGTACATGTACTTGTATGAAGTTATGGTCATCACTAATATGACATCACATAACATGTATTTCCATGAAGTTATAGTCACCATTCCTTGATATCATTAATACGTGACATAACATATGTACTTCCTCCCTAATGTCATTAATATGTCACATAACATATGGCTACATGAAGTTATAGTCACATTTCCTTGATATCCCTTGATATCATTAATATGTCACATAGCATGTGCTTTCATGAAGATATAATCATCATTCCTTACATCACATAACATGCACTTACAAAAAGTTATAGTCAGCATTCCTAAATTTGGATAACTATTAAAAGAGTTTGATTCACAAAACTCTTTTCAAACATCCTTTTTGTGGGTTTTTGGAAGTATACTTTTTGAAGCACTAACATGCTTATATATATAGTAGCATTTTCTTATATGCAAGCAACATGCACTCACCTTCGAAGTGAATTCTGCAACAACCTTGCCCTTCATAACTAACCACTTCATAGATAAGTATGATATTTTTTAATACGGATATAGTGGGGCACCTAAGGCTAGCTTTTAATGCTTAAAATTCACCAGTTCAACCTTATTACACATAACAACCTTTGGGTCATCTTAGTTTACTAGCCTAAATTACTAATAACTACTACATGACCATGTTCAAATAGTATAAAGAAAATAATATAACAATTTCCTAAAAAACTAGGTAGCATTCAAAGGTGAAAGGAATTCATTTCTATTATCCCATGGCTATGATGCTTTCTACTTAAAAATGGCCTTATTTTCCATGTAGAATGTTTTATAACATTTTGATTGTTGTTCTACTTTGAATATGTGCCTATACCATACGGTACACATGGGGGTACCTTATGTCGATGCTAAACTAACTCTATAAACACATAAGTTTGATTATTAGTCTTCATAAAATTGGCCTTATTGTCCATATTGCATAATGTTTATATCATTTTTACTATTGGTCTACTTTGAATATGTGTCTACACCATAAGCTACACATTGGGTACCTTATAATTATGCCAAACATGGGGTACCTTATGTTGATGCTAAACTAACTCTATAAACACATAAGTTTGATTATTGGTCTTCATAAAAATGGCCTTATTGTCCATATTGCATAATGTTTAATATCATTTTTACTGTTGGTCTACTTTGAATATGTATCTACACCATAGTACCTTATGCCAAACTAACTCTACAAACCATCAACTTAATCATATATATTACTTTCTATGAATTTCTTAAAGCTCATTGCACTACCAAAAAATATTTTTACAATTGCTATATCTCTATATCTCATTATGAGTCTATACTTAAACTAAAACATACTTGCATTGATAGTGGGTTGCACCTCTAAAAACATAATTGCACATTTTATTCTTATTCTAGGCATTGATATTTGTTGGATAGATGCAACTGAGATGCTACACTTAGATGATATTTATTTAATTATTTTAGAAGGTTATCAATCTTACAAAAGCATATTGCAAAATATAGTATAAAGTTGTAAATATTTTGTATACATTTAGATTCATAATACTTGGCATTATAAGTTCATTGTGTCTATTTACTTATGTATGATGTAGCTTGATTATTTTGATGAAGTTAATTAATATTTATAAATTTTTAAGTTATAATTCATGACATACATTTACTTAGATTCACACACGTGCATCATGCGTGTGTGCATGACACATCATGCATGTGTACACGTACACATGCACACGCACACACGTGTGCATGCATAGGCATGCACATGCATACATGCACCCACACATGAACACACGCACACACACATGTGCATGTGTTCATGTGTGTGCATACATGCACATGTGTACATGAACACATGCACACACACACACACACACATGCATGCGTGCACACACAGAGAGACATAACACTCACATACAACATAGACACTCACCCCACCACCACTAAGCTAGTCACTTTGCTAACACTCTTATGGTCCCCTTCTCCACATCTTGCATACACCCTCCCAAGTTTACTAGACATTAGTAGTTATATGAACAAAGAGACATAACACACACATACAACATAGACACTAGTAGTTATATTAACAAAGAGACATAACACACACATACAACATAGACACTCACCCCACCACCACTAAGCTAGTCACTTTGCTACCACTCTGATGGGCCCCTTCTCCACATCTTGCACACACCCTTCCTAGTTTTCTAGACATTAGTAGAGTTACATTAACATTATGTAACTAGGGATTGTCCTTAGTTTATTAGAATTTCAGGGTGACTATGGATTAGGCAATGTCCTCCAATTCTCAACATTGATATTCAATGTTCTCCTTCATCGCTCTAGTGGGTCAAACCTAGATGGGTCAAACAATGAAGGGGATCGCTTAGATTCATTACTTGAAACCACCCCTTGTCTCCTTAGTATGTTTGATTCTCCATTTTTTGAAATCGTCCCAAAGCCATGCATATCTGTATCATGTCTTACAATGTCACATCCTACTTATCTTTAATGATTACATCATCTTCAATTCAAGTGTTTACCTTAGCCTTATTGAATTAAATATTGATGGGTCTTGCCTTCAAGCCACCATAAAATGCACTTCCTGATGTGGTTGTGCTAGCTCATCGGTCATCACATCCTCACTCTATTATCACACCAAAATGCTCCATGGCTATGGGGGTGAAGGAAGAGCTCTTTGCCTAGATGCAAGAAGTCAATGGCCTTTGTAGTGGTTTTATCTCATAAAAGGTAGATGGAGAAGAAGATAATGAGAGGACCTCATATCACCAACCTTGAGTCGTATGCAAATATAGTCGATTCTAGAGAGGTTTGGATGGTCTAATGATGTTATAGTTAATGAAGAGACAAGTACACGTGCTTGGAGGCCTATTGGAGATAAGTTTTGGTTGGCCCTTGGAGTCAGGAAGCATGTCAAGGGCATGCCAAGGCTACATGTAATGTAAAATAGATAAAAAGATGCTTGATGCAACGCCTCATCACTGGGTTTATGAGTTGGTTGGTGGGCTCGCATAAGGAACAAGGGCATGTGGCTATGTGCTTGTAAATTCATGCACCAAGGCTACCTACATTTGACTAGAAATATTCATTAACAATGGCCAATGGTGGTCTTAAATGGTTTGGTGTGGCAAGCTATAATTACCAGATCTCATGGGGTGAGACTAGAGACTGGGTGCTTTGTTTTTCTTGTTGCTCTTTGGTGGTGAGGTTCTTGTTGTGATGGTAAGGTAGTCAAAGAGTAGAAAAATGGTCTCATTAAGACCACAAGGAGTTATTCTTGTTGTTGAAGATGTTGAGAGGGTCTTGCACCAAACATAGAGGATCCAAGAAATGGGTTGTACCATATCTAATACCATGGTCTCCCCATCCAAAGATGTACCTAGAGATGATGAGGCTAGGTGTAGGTGTTAGAGGTGCTAGATATGTGAGTGCCTATGTAAGGAAGATGGGTTTATGAAGTGTAGATCCCTTGTGAGTAATGTAGGTATTGTGCACTGGCTATATGGCTAAACACGTGGGCTCGATATGCTTGTGTGTGTAATCCTCCATGTGATGACTCGAATGTTGTACTTTCTTTGACTCCTTATTTATACTTTCTTTAAAATTTGCCTTTCATCCTAGTTTTGGGGAATCAAGGTCGTGAAGCTATCATGAAGTTTTTATGGTACCCCTCTTTAAGTTGATGAGGGTTTTGTACCGACTTCAATCCCAAAACAATTATAAAGCAACAGAACATGACGGGCCTTGCATGGGGGTGAGATTTTTCAACCCACATTGGTGCCAAAGATACCACAACGGTCTTGTAGAAGTGATGAAGGGCTTATAGGATATCCAATAATCAGACCGGTGCATTATGTCAAAGGGTTTCCAAAACAATCCAATATCTGGCATGTCTTTTAAGGTGGCTTTTGTGGCTGTTGAAATACTTGATTATGCCCTCTATTGATAAACTTTGGGCCTGCATTTAAGGTCAAAGACTAATCATTCTTTGCTTATCCCCCATTGAGATCCTTTGGTATTCTTTCCTTGTCCCCCCATTGAGATCCTTTGGCACCTCAAGGATGTCTTTGAAGTTGCAGTCTATGGCCATTGAAGTATTTGACCATGTTGTATTTGACCATGCTGTATTTGACCATGCCATAGAGGTCTATCTATTTGACCACGCTGTATTTGACCATGCCATATTTGACCATGTTGTATTTGACCATGTTGTATTTGACTATGCCGTATTTGACCATGCCATAGAGGTCTATCTATTGGAAAAAAATTGGGCCTTCATTGCTGGGGAGAAGTCTTTCCTTGTCTCTGATTGAGATCGTTTAACACCACCTCCTTAAGCATGAGGATGATGAGCTCATAGAAATGGCATGTGGCAACTATGGCTGGGTTGAGAAACCTTTATATAGTGTAGAAATCATTGAAACTTTTATATAGTGTGAGAGATCATTAAAACCTTTATATAGTGTAGAGATCATTGAAATTCTTCATTTGGAGCCGCTTCTCCATGAGTGGTCTAGGTTATCAAATGTAAGGAAAGTTATAGACGTACCCTTTTCCTTACATATGCAAGAAATTTTGCCAAGACAACCTTCTTTTGATTAGAATGAACCTCAGGCTAATGACTTCTCTTGGCATGTCTCTCTCCCCATTCGATGATTCTTTAAGAGATAGTGCTTTTTCCACTCAAGTTGTACTCAAAGATGACCTACAATTTTGTATACTCTCCACTTTTAAATGATCCTTTAGGAGATAGGGCTTTTTCCACTCAAGCTGTACTTAAAGATGACCTATAGTTCTGTACTCTCTCCACTTTTGAATGATCCTTTAGGTGATAGGCCTAGATCTTGCTACTCAAGTTCTACTCCTAGATGACTTGCGGGGTGGCTGTGGAGTCCTCTCGAGTCAATAAGCATGTCTAGGCTACCATGGAAGTTAGCTTGGAGTCAAGAAGCATGTCAATGCCACCATGGAAGTTTTCACATTGTTGGGTATATGATTTTTTGATCATGGATGGGGACAAGGATACCCCTGGGTGCTTCACATTGTTGGGTATATGATTTTTTGATCATGGATGGGGACAAGGATACCCTTGGGTGCTTCACATAATCTTCATCGGCCTCTTCATGATTGGTTCCCTCATTAAGGTTGGTCCCCTCATGGAATGATTTGATGATTGGGGGCTCATGGTGGACGTGGGTGATAAAGTGGTTAAGTTGAGAGAGAAGTTTGAGGATAGGTGGTAGAACTATGGATAAAATAGGTAATCCCATGGAGGATGATGCACAAGGATTTACAGGAGTGTTATGGGTGGGGTGTTGGTTCAAGGTGAAGTGGTTGGTGGGGTGGCTTTGGGATAGCTCAATGTCGGGTTTGGGTTTTTCTCTAGGGGATTTGCTTTGTCACTCAAACTACCATAAGAAAGTGCCTCATCGATGCATGGATACTCTTATCTTGAAGGTTGGGTGCCACCCTCTTTGCATTCTGAGAAGTCTTCAAGTTCATCCTCTTCATTTATAAGCTTTAGGCTTTTGAAAAGGGCATAAGGCTCCGACACCTAGCCCTTATAGGAAGTTAGGTGCCACCAACACACCTAGCCTCTAGTGCCTTGTCATAGGAGGTTAGGTGGCACCATATTCTCCTTTTGAGTAGTCTTCAAGGTCATAATCCTCTGCATCTATAGACTTGTGGCTTCTAAAAAAGGCATAGGCGTCCTATGTCTGCTCATTGATGGAGATATCTCGTAGGTAAGCCACATGGTGGTATGAGTGGTGGTGTCTTTAGTAGCAAGAGCTTACTTGAGGTATGTATAGTCTATTTGATATAGTCAAAGGATGCACCCTATGAGGTTGTGTTTGTTTGATATAGTCAAAGGATGCACCCTATGAGGTTGTGTTTGTTTGATATAGTCAAAGGATGCACCCTATAAGGTTGTGTTTGTTATGTGTTGGGCATGTGACAAAGCTAGCGATAGGTTTACTTCACTCCTCAGTGAATGAGGGTCTTCTTGGCTACCATGGCAAAGTGAAGTATCCCTCCATTGATGGGGTAGTTGAGGCCGGGTGGTGCCATGAGTTTGAGGAAGTGGTCTTCCTTGGTAAGAGTAGAATTAATGAACAAGTGGCAACATGTGGCAAGGTTGGACATAACTAGTAGGCGAGATTCAATGGAGTCTAAAAGGGTGAGTACAAAAGAGTGATGTCTAAGAAGGATATAGATTGGTTATAGAAGAAGAGGGTGGCGAGGGTCTGTTATCTTACTATTATATATAGTCCAATAGCATTCAAACATGCTTTAAGACTACTATATAGTAGCAATCAAATCAATACACGTGCTTTAAGTCTCCTATATAGGAGTCATGTCTACTACATTACTATTTTATAGCAATCAAATCAATACACGTGCTTTAAGTCTCATATATAGTAGTCATGTCTACTACATTACTATTTTATAGCAATCAAATCAATACTTTGCCTTCTATTTTTCTATGTTACAACAGTCAAATCAATATTTAATAGCAATCAAATTAATACTTTGCCTTCTATTTGATTGTGTTCTATGATATAGCAATCAAATTAGGAATGTTATATAGTAGATTGTAGGTGTAAGAATATAATTATAGAGTTTATATGGGTTGTAATTATGTTTAGAAACCCCATGGATTAAGTTGAACATTAGGGTTATAGATTAGATAAATAATTAATGGATATGCATTAGGTACACATTGTACATGCTAAATTGAGAGAAATTTAGTATATAACTAAAGAAATCTATCATACCTAAGTGTTGATAAATTAAATTAGATAAAGTAAGAATAAGGTTATACATATGTAAATATATTTGGAAAGATAGGAAAATTTACACTAAAAAATGTGGAGAGATGACCTTTAAGATTAAAATTTGAGTAGGGGTATACCTGATTTACACATAAATGTGTAGTGAGAGAAAGTGAGATTGACCTAGTTCTAAGGTGAAATAAGAAAGAGCTAGGATAAATGGTTTAAATATAAATTACTATGTATTAGTTATGACCATATGAATCCCTTCTTAATTAATTAAAATTCTCAAAGGATTTAGAGAGAAGATGGTTAAATATTAGAGAGAGAAATGATAAATGAAAAGACCCTAGAACAATTTTAGAATTAAATGAATGGTTATATGACACATCTAATTATTCTAAGATTAAGGATGGTTGACCTTGATAGATGAGATTAAAGATCTAGGCTTAGTATTGAGAAATTAGGTCCAAATTAGAAATAATTAAAGGTGAAATATTTACACCCTTGAATCTAGAAGGATTGAGATTAAAGGATGGTCAGATGAGACCTGAGAAATTGATTGATCAAAATCCACTGGAACTCGTGATGGAAAAGATACCAGATTATATGAGAGAAGAGAAATCATTAGAAAAAGATCGAATGCCTTACCAGAGTTGGATTGGTTTATTGCTTTTGGCTAAAGATTAGATGCATGTTGTGAAGTTGCTTGAATCATGTTGCATTATTTTCCATGGAATTGTTTATGATATGGTGCCGTGGTGCACATATGTCATTTATGATGGTACCTCATAGGCAGTTATATTGTTATATGTTCGTCATGCCCATCAAGGAGTTCACATTAGGGTCCTTCAAGTCCTAACCCAACTCATAAGGATGGGGGTCCATGCTCCAATTGTTATGTAGTGTAGGGGTTTCTCGAATACTTGGGTGATATTGAGCAAGTGCAAGGATCGATGGATTTCTAGGGCAGCAATACCAATGCAGAGAATTGTCTCTGGCCCTTTCTTATACTAGCATAGAGGTTATGAGATCTAGGTATTTGGAGCATGTATATACCGGATATACCCTTCCTAGTGATCTGGGACTAGAATTTCATGGGCTACATGTGACCGGGATTCCTAGACACCTTAGAAAGATTATCCATAGATTGGATGGGGTGAAAGCCTAGTGTATCTAATATGTTTTGTGAACTAATTAGATCAATGGATTGTTTATAGTTGCAATGATTATCCTTTCTTTTTAAGAAGTGAACGTTTAGTATTATTATTCTTTCAAGAAGTTTGGTGTGCCTGTTTTCTTATATAATTACCTAATGTTGCCTAGGGGGCTTGGGTAATGTTATTCCCTTATACCCAGTCACAACACAATGTTGCCTAGGGGGCTTGGGTAATGTTATTCCCTTATACCCAGTCACAACACAATGTTCTCAAATTGTGATGCCTGTTTGAGGGTCCAAAGATGGTCACAAACGGCTATGAGACCTATAATTCAGGTAGACTTTAGAACTTTGAGGACAACCTTCATCTATGGGTCCTCAAGGAGAGGCCCTAGGTGGAGTGCAACAATAGGACACACCCTACACAATAGAGCAAAAACCTGAGGAGACTATAAATATCTTGTAGATGTAAAAACTCTAAACTCTTAATGTGAGGATTGGGAGAGACCAAGTCACAATTGAAAAGGTATTTCCTCATAGGACTCAAAAAAACACTTCGTATAATTTGATCATAGTCTCAAATCCATAATCTTTCAATCAACGTTGTAAAGAAGTAATCCCTTTAGATGATAACATGATGTAGGATAATTGTGTAATGAAATCTTCCTTATCTAAAACAATAGAAGTAAGGTCATATCAAAGATTTTTTTTTTGGGAACAATAAAGTATATGTATTAACTACTGAAAGTTGGGTGTGGGTGTGATGTATGTTGTTGGTCTGACTTTCATATCAAAGAATTTTATACCACCTTGCTTAAAAGCTTTTGAAAGAAATATCTAAGAAGGGGATGAGCTCAATCATCATCAACCCTTGCAACCTCTTCCTCTTATGAACCTATGTACATTACCGGTATTACCACCCCAGCTCATCCAAAGATAATATTTCTATACCATAATATTTATGAAATTCTTGGTCATGACACATCATAGTGTCTACATTCACATGTAATACATGCACAAATGATGTCACCTCCAATCTAAGAGACCCCATGTACAAATCAAGTTTTCTTGACACAAATAGAAACAAACCAAGGGGTTGAAACTATTAAGGAATTAGTTAATAAAAATTACGATGTTTTTATTATTGTGGAGCACACAAGGTGGCAGATTACCCAAGAAGAGCTTCTTTCAATGCAAACTACCTATCATTGTGCTGCTCCAACTGACTACTAAGCTTAGCATCACTGCTGCCCCAACCGACTACTGTGCTCGCCACCGTCACTGTTGTTTTGTTGCCTTAATTGACTACTGTGCTCGCCATTGATGTTGCCCCAATCGTTTGCTGTGCTTCGCCCCATCTCTACCATGGGTGTTGCTGTTTGCTGCTCTATTGTGCTCCACATCCATCGCTGCTCTTCCCCAACTGACTATTGTGCTCCACATCCATCGCTGCTCTATCCCATCCGACTATTGTGCTCGCCATCACTCTTGCCCCAACCGACTATTGGGAGGTTGCTACGTGGCCAAGCGAGTAGCTGCCATTTGGCACTTCCCCAATAAGGTAAAGAAGAAGAAGAAGAGAAGAAAACGTGCAAGACGTCTGTATAGTGTGAAAAGCTACCTCCAGATCAGGTAAGGCCTGTCCGGCCACCCAAACATATCTTGCCAGCAAAGGAAACGCTGACGGAGTTTTCTCATTTTCCTCCCCAGTAAAACAGCAGCTGGAAAGAGGGCAAGCTACACAGTGAAGCTCGATTCCGTTTTAGGCTATGGCGATTCATCTGTACGTGCCTGCAGCGACGAGGTCTGGCCATGGCTTTCTGGCCAGGCTCTCCTCCTCTCTGCCGTCTAAGCTGGCGCCCGATACTTACAGCAGCGTCCGCCCATCTCCCCCCTTCCTTGCTTTTCTCTCTCGCGGGCCACGAACGTTTCCCCGCATCTGCGCTAGCTCTGTTGCAGGTCCCTCAGAAGGAGGCGATGCCACCGTGCATCCAGACATCCGCCCCCGCATGCCCGCCGTGCCCGAGCCCCGTCCAAAACCCACCACTGCCGTCGCCGTCGTGGAGGAATGTGAGTCCATGATTAGGGTTTTCTTTCAGACGACTGAACCTTTGAGTCTGCCACTTTTAAGGCTTCTTTTGGCAGAAAACAAGGGTTTCCCTCCAAGTATGGTGTCTGAGGGTTTCTTTGTCCTTATAGTTTCTTTCTGGGTCTTGAGTGATCAGGGTTTGTGGGGAGTTGTTCTTTGGGTCTGTTAGAGAGAACTTTTTTCTGCAGAAGGTAGGGTTAGCTTATGTGGCGTTCTGTTTTGTTTGCTGTCTGGCAGATTTAGATAAGCTATGGCGGGACTTCTTTACGAACCCTCACAAGTGGTTTGATAACAGGTTGAGAAGGGTGAGGGGAAAGGCTCATTGTTTCCTGTTTTATCATAGTTAGCTTTGGGCTTTTTCTGCATGCTTTTCTGTCATGGCTATGGACCAACATTGTATGTTGCGTTGTTTTCTGTTGACAGAGGGCGCCCAAATATGCAGACTTCAAGAACAAGCTCACTAAAGAGGGACTGTGGATTACTGCCCAGTGGAATCCCCCCTGGGTGAGGACGGAGCTGTCGTTGATGACGAATTTTCGAGCGGTCCCATACGATGACCCAATCTGGGTGAAAAAGAAGCCGGAAGATGGAGATGAAAGGTATAAAACTCTTCTTTTGTGTAAAATGAGATTGGTCTCAGATATATATGACAGATATATGTGTGCTAGGGCCCATCTAAGCTGCCCATAGGTTGACAGACGATCTTGCCTAACCATGGGGAGATTTGTGGACCACCCTGAAGATGAATTTCAAAGCTGTTGGATATATGGGGAGTTGCTTGGGCAAGAATCCCTCCCTCGCAACACACACACACACACACACACACACCCAAAAAAATACCACCAGCCTTGCAATGTGTGCTAAATCCCCCATTATTATACAACATTTCAATGGAAAAGCGTTTATGGGCAGACATACAGCTGCCATCTGGTGGGTGTGTTAGAGAGACTTCCTAGTTGTTCTTCAAGTTTCTCACGGACGGCTAATTTATATCCTCCTTTTTTTGCAGCAGAGAAAAACCTGCTCCCGTAGCACCAGGAGCTTGGCTCCGTGATGAAATCAAGACAAAATCTTCAAGCACAGGCCCTGGTCCAACTCGGGTGGATGTGTGGCGCCGTAGTGACTGTGCGCCCAATTCAACCGTTTCTGTATCAGGCCCTGGAACTGGACAAGAATGACAGCATTGGACTACCCTATGCAGATCTTCTATAAAGTAGGAGCATACATGGAAACCTACCTTCCGGTTTCGGTATTGGAGTCATCTTTAAGGTGAGGCTTTACATGGTAGCTATTGGGGATTTTAGTCACCTTTACACCCCTCTTCTCTATATGCAGGATTTGTTGATATTCTGCGGAGTGTACTAAATGAGCAGTGTAATAATTGAGTGCACGAAATCGTACCTGCACAAAATCCTACCTGCTAGATGTACACATGAGCTGTGGGATCCGTATTTTACCATTTGGGCTCAAATAATAGTGATCAGAATGAGGAACTCCAATGTCTGTATTTTGTCACATTAATGGACTTCAGAGTTTGTGTAAACTTGCATGCTTGAATGGCCAAGAATGCTATAACTGCCCCTTACAAAACTTATCGTCCTACCTTTGTAAAAGTCAGGTCTCAGTGATATTAACTTGCATTGCTTGGCCTGCCTTCGTAGAAAAGTAGGCCTCAGTGATATTAAACTATGTGGTGCTTTTTTCAAAAAGGTTCAGGGATAATTTCAAAATAGAATATCTCCTTCCCCATCTCCCCCACCTCCTTTCTCGTTTCTCTCTTTCTCTCTCTGCTTGTCTTCCTCTCCTCTCCCCTCTTGCTACACACTATATCTATGAAGTAGCATAATCCAAAGCTTCAAGAGTTGAAGTTTTTTATTGGCTAAACATGCTTTATAAAGTGCTTCAAGGTTTCTTGGGTGAGGCTATTTTCCCTAACTCTCCATTTTGTTCCAGTCTTCGAGTTCAATGTACATCAAAGGATTGGCTCTTCACTATTCTTGAAGCTCCTATGCCCTTAGTAATACATTTTTTCCATGTCCACATCAAACGCAATTTTTACTCCAAATGGTAGAGACTTAAATAACATGTTTAAAAGTGTCCACCAACCACGAACGTCACTACATGGTGGCTTAAGTTGACAAAGAGGTGGTATGATCTACCATGCTAATTGATTCACTAGTTTCTCATTGTCCTGTATTAGAACAGCAAAAAATGTAGGTCTTCTTGAGGTTTAGGAAGGCCTCTCTCTCTCTCTCTCTCTCTCTCTCTCTCCTCTCTCTCTCTCTCTCTTGGCACCCACTTTGGGGGTTGATAAAAAGGAGGAAGAATATCTATGCACACCACACACACACACACATTCTTCCTTGTTTCTATCAACCCCTTAAGTGGGCGCCAATAGAAGTTTTGAGAACTTGAATGCGACACCGCCTTTTGAGAAGCCTCCATGCATCAATAGCGTCCTACTTTAGATTAATTAACGTTTCGAAGTTTTCCAATGTGCTACTTTTTAAGGTTTTGAAGGCTTCAAATGTACTACCTATACTTGCCACTTGATAGCCCATCTCACATCGCTATAACTTGTTCAACCTCTACACCTAGGCCTAGCTATAAGAGTTTTAAGGACAAAAGAAGTCTCCATGTACATCACTTGCATATTAAAATGAAACAAGAGAGAACACTAGTAGTTTGAACTCTCATAGGGAGTAAAAAGATTTTATTTGTTCCATTTGTTTGTATCTTTGACAACCACAATGCAAAAGTCAATGTACTTCATTCTATCCTAGTGTACTAAAAATCAACTAAATAATTTATTTGGATATTGATAATTAAGTACATCATTCTTGTGTATACTAAAGCAGACGTAAAAGCCATAAAAGGCAAATAGAAAACAATTACAAAGCAAGAAATATCAAATAGTGAGTAACACATCAAAGAGGATAATCTCATTGGCCTACTTTGAGTAAATGGACATTTAGTCTACTCATGAATGCTAGTAGTGAGTACAATTAAGGTCACATATCAAAGAGGATAATTTCATAGGTCTACACCATGAGTAGACTAATAGGATATTTAATCTACTCATAATTACTAGTACTTCACTGACTTCTTTCATCAATACTATCTTTCAACTAAAGCAGTACTCCACTTCAAGAGTGACATTGTTAATCACTTTGCAGGTTAACAAGGTTTCATCGGATCAACCTTTTTGACATCGTACCTGCTCGAACAGACACTTCTCTTTTGTAAGATGACCTTGGAACATATAAAGTGGCCTTATCTTGAGCTTAATGTCAAATAGGGAACGCAGTCCTCTTGTGATGAAAAAAGACGTGACTAAAACATGTGAGCTTGGAGATGTGAGCAGTGAATGGTTTGTTCTGAGAAGAAGGCGATGTGGGTACTACTAGAGGAGACTTAGATCTTTCCAGAACAGGTATTGCAGAGGTGATATAGGTTCTGTGTGGAAAGTGGTGTCCCAAAACCTCTGAGGTTACATCACTATTGGAACTTGGATTAGATCAAGGATTGCTCAAAACAATTCCTAGTTGTATTGGATGGTTGAAGCCTGCAAGCTTTTGCTCTGCAGATCTTATTGTTATTGTTGATCTTGATAGGGTTGAGAATATAAGTCTAGTTTCTGTTGAGGTTATTTGTGTGAGAGCTCTCTTGATCTCTTGATGTTTTCTCTCATCTGCTCAATCCCCAATTCAAGGTGAGTTGTGAGCTGTGCAATTTTCTTTAAATTCACAGAAGGTCAAGTTGTGTGGAATTGAAGAGTTCTTTTGTTTTGTTTTGGTTTAATCAGTGTTGTTTGGATAGATTTCTATTGAAGGACAGGCTGTGAGTGAAGAACTGACCTTGGTTGAGTTTGTTAGGTCAGTTAGCTTGTGTAGGGGTCAACCATAGTCAGCTGAGCATCAATATAATTAGCTGATGGTGTAGGGATCTTGATTTGACTTGTTTAAGTTGAGGGGAAGTGCTTATGAGTCTTAGCTGATGGTTGGAGGTTTGTTAAAGGCCATCTGTCTCAGCAGCAGTAAGAAGGCTTTATGGTCTGACAAGGGTTTTATGGCAGCAGTGAGCCACTTGTGGCCAGCTAAGTGGTTATAAGGTTGGTCAAAGTGTTTCAAGGCTCTAGAAGTACTAGCTGACACAGTTGAGAGGATGCCTGCATCTGCTGTATCAGTTTAGTTGGTTGGTTAGGGACAGTCAATTTAGAGGTAGCTAGGTGCCAGCTAACTATAGATGGGTGCTAGCTGTAGTCAACAAAAAGCTAATTGTGTAATATTCCTTCAAGTTGAGAGCTAACCTAAGAGGACCGTTTGAGTAAGCAACTGAATTGAATAGGGAGGTTGGGGGGGTGTTGAAGTGTTCAATTGTGTCAGTTGAGGATCAGGAGACGTTAGCTGGGAGTGTGGTGCCCTCTTTTGTTATTTGTGCTAGGTTGTGGTGCTAGTCATAGTGTCCTCCTCACGGTGGTGTGCTTCGGATGGGGCTATAAAGACAGGTTCTCCCAGACACATCAACATGAGCCTACAGACATGAATCAAGAGTCAACACACACAAGCAAATACATGTGAACCTACAGACGTGAGCCTAGAAATATATATATATATATATGTATATATATATATATATATTTCAAAACTTAAAAAAAAGAGAGAGAAGAAAAACACATTTTTGTAGCTTGAGGCTAACAGAGGGAAACCCTTGATGCAAACTCGATCTAGACTAATTGTTGGAAATGACAATACAGCTGACTATAATACATCAAATCATTCTTCCTCAAATCCACGCAGCCTTCGATCCTTGTAAACGACCAACACTCAACATAGTGCTTCCCTATTAAGAAGGCAAAACTCCTTCAAATCCACCTTAAGTGAAGAGGAGCTTTGGAACAAGATGATGTCAACTAAATGTAGACTTGAGCAGAGGAACAATAAACCACCTAGAGGTAGGAGCCGCTCACGGTTCTCCAAGTCCCGAATTCATTAATTGGCTCTGTAAAACAACACCATAAACTTCATGAAAAGGGAGTTAAAGTGCCTGCCCTATCTTTGGGCGAAGCTCCAATGAAGGAGTAGCAGAGCAAGAGCAAGTACCTCAAGATTTTCTCTCTCAAGAAGTGGTCAAACCATGTCGTACACCACAATGTTTCAAGAATTTGGTGTCAATTCTGAGAGCTGGGGTTATCCCAAGTTGACCACGACTAATAAGTAGCCCAACAATCATAGTTTTTATGATAATCGGGACATGTCTCCTTTGCTGTATCATTAAGAACAAGTGTTTCTCAAAACACATAATAGCAAGTGCAAATACAAGAAAGAGTCCCACTTTCCACATAAGAGCTCATTATAAAGCATCTTTTTATTATGGAACCAAGTTTTAGTTCTTCTCCATTTAGACAAGGAATGTGGAGAAGGATAAAGAGCCAATTTTTGGGACCACCGTAAACCAAAGGGACCCACAAGGACATTCACACAACGTTAGTCATCGCAAAGCGAGCCTATAACCTCAAAGCTAAGCCGACGATGGGGACAAGTGCCATTGGAAACCATTTAACCCAAACCATGGGGCAAGAAATCCCAAATCTTGAAATATATGGTTTTATACAACCACTCCCTTACATTCCATTGGAATCCACACAATCCAAAACCCATGGGGGGCAAGAAATCCCAACCTCAAAGCCAAGCCGACAGAGGACAAGTGCCATTGGAAACCACACAACCCAAACCCATGGGTAAAGAAATCCCAATCCTGAAATATTCAGTTTTATGCAACCACTCCCTTATGTTCCACTGCCATGTGAGTATGTAGAACTTACGACAATGTTTGAAATGGGAAGGGAGGTTTCCACAAACATAATGCCTAAAGGCTCAAAGTTGGCAAAAACAAAGCCAATCCACATCTAAAGGATGATGACCAAACTTAATGAAACTGGAGATCCCATTCAGTATTTAGAGAAGTTTTATCAAATTTACAAGAGACCATGGGACGGATTGATGATCCCACCAAGATCTCCTTTCATTTAGACTTTGCCTTGAAGGCAAAGAAGGCCAATGGCCTAGGCCACTAAACCCACATGAAAAGGCTAGCTATGAGGTCTTGAGACACATATTCATTGTGGGATTCTTGCCTGATGGAGCCAAATGGAGCCCCACTACACAGATCTCGAGCAAGAAGAGGGTGAAACAATGCAGGACACATTTATTTCCTTGGAGAGATATGGTTTTATGTGTGCTACTAAAGCCATACAAGCACGAAGTGTCTGCTATTGAGGCCTAAACATCAATACAATGGAGTTGAACTTACACATACACAGTGCTAATGAATAGAACACAAGGGTGTAGAGGGTGAGAGAGAATGGCTAGCTCAAAGGGAAGGAGATGAAGCTCTCTGCAAGTACAAATAAGAAAGGAAAAATGACCAGCAACCCTAAACAATGGATATCGGATTGGCCATGGAAAAAACTCGATGGGAAAAAAGTTCCCACGGCATCAGTACATGGCCTTACTATAGTACTACTATAAATATCTAACAACCCCCCCTATAGTACATGGCCTTACTATAGTACTACTATAAATATCTAACAACCCCCCCTATAGTACAAATGTGAGGTTTATAGAGATTGCAGATTAGTTTCTAAAAGGGATGAAGCCCAAAGCTTTATGAAAGGCCCCAAACTTTTCGCATGATAAGGCTTTATTGAAAGATTTTCCACATTGTTATGTGTAGTATATAAAAAAATATGATCTCACTTGCATGGAGTCTCTCTCTGATATAGTGGTAGTGCACTTCAATGTGATTGGTCCTGGTATGAAAGACATAATTCTTGGCTATTGCCATTGCACTTTGACTATTAGTGAGAATTAGAGTAGGGGTGTCTGTTGAGACACAAATATCCTCCATCAATCTTCTCAACCATATACATTCAAGTGTCATAGTGAATGCTACTCTGTATTTAGCGTCACAGGACGAGGTTACCACAGTTGGTTACTTCTTGCTTAGGCAGGAGATGCATGAGTTGCCAAGAAAGAAGTAGTTTCCAGATGTGAATTATCATGTATCATAATCACCTACCCAATCGAAATCAGAGAAGGCCTGCAGTTCTAACTCATCCCCCTTGGCATAGAACAATCTAAGCTCGAGTGCCTTGTAAATATATAAATATATGTCTGATTGCCAATGCTTAGTGCCTCGGCAATGTATAAACTTTGAAAGCTGTAACACACCAAACGGAATGCCTAGCCATGAGTTGCACAAATGCATAAGGCATCCAATAGCTTGATCATAAGCGGTTATGTCGAATGGTTCTTTGCGATCCTTAAAATTGAGCTTTACGCTAGGTTCCATTGTTGGTGTAGAGATTGGTTTGTAACTTTCCATATTGAACCTTTTGAGTACTAACTTAATGTACTTGGACTGCATATCTATACCATCATCTTGTTGTATAAACTGCATACCCAAGTAGTAGTGCAAATTACCAAGGTCTTACATCTCAAAATTTGGGGCAAAGTTAGCCTTGAAGGTTGTGATCAAATCCTTATCAGTTCCTATCAATAGCATGGAAGTGGGGGAAAAAGTTTCATCATAATTAATCCATTTCTATTAGACATAACCTTTTGACCCTATCCACAGGTCTATTAGCCTTTATCTTGAATTTGTAAACCCACTTAGTACCAATGGCTTTCTTTGCTGAAAGTGGTAGATTCACTGAATCCCAAGTACCATTTTTCTTAATGGCCCAGTGTGGCTTTAACCCAATTTGGATCTTCTTGAGCCTCTTCAAAAGGCTCAGGTTCATCTACATCACGTAGAGAACTAAGAAATGAAAACTCAATAGTATTTGCTGAAGAGATGGTTTTAGCATTGGATCTAGTTCTACTTTGCAAAGGAGCAGACAATTTGCGAATTTACAAGGTGCTTCTAACCCATTTAGGCACTAGCCTAGACTCATTAATTGTTGATCTTTTAGAATTTACTACATCTTCCAATTGATGAGAAGTTGGTGCATCAGTTTCTTGAGCATTCACCCCTTGCATAATAAACGAGGATCACTAGGCAAAATCTACTGAGTATCAATAGACACTAGTGACTGGCACAATAAACCATCAAACATGTCTAGTGAATTGACATAGGTATGTTTGTTGAATTTCCATCATAGAATAATAATTTGCAAAAAGAACATCTCTACTGATAATAATCTTCTTGGTGAGAGGATTTTAGAGATAGTAAGCTTCTGAACTATAGCCAATAAAGATGCATTTCACTACCTTGTCATAAAGCTTGGTCCGGATCTGAGATGACACATGTGCATATGCCAAAAAACCAAAAACACATTAGGTTTTCTGTTAAGCCAAGCTTTATAAGCAGTGATGGTTTTCAAAGCTTTATTAGGTCACCTATTCAACACATTCAACACATAGGTAGCACAAAAAACTACTTCCATTCAAAACTTGTGTGGAAGATGTTGACCTTTAACCATGCATCTAACTATCTCCATGAAAGTCCTATTTCTTCTCTCAGGCAACACCATTTAACTATGGTGTATAAGAAGATGTGCATTAATGCTTTATGCGTTTTTGTGCCAAAAATCTTTGAAAGCATTGGACAAAAAGTTCCCCGCTCTATATGTACAGAGGGTTTGGACTTTTAAGCTAGTTTCACTCTTAACCAAAGCAAGAAAGTGTTGAAAATGAAAAAATATCTCTGCTTTTGCTTTCATGCAGTAAGACCAACCAAATTTACTGTAATCACCAATGAAGGTCACAAAGTAAAGAATTTCCTCCCAAAGATGGAGTCCATATTGGACCACATACATTACTATGTATGAGCTACAATTTGTGGTCAGCTCCATCCGCAGGAGAGTTTGCTAAGGATACATCTAGGTGGGAGAGTTTTCTAAGGATCCATCCTTCATAAACATATCTAGGTGGGGCATCAAGTTGAGGTAGGTCCTCTAACATCCTATGTTTTCTAAGGATCCATCCTTCATAAACATATCTAGGTGTGGCAATAGATGTATGGCCACACCTAGCATGACACAACTGAGCATCTTTCATTGCATTTGAAGTGTCTGTCCTAGCAGACAAGCATCATCACACTTGTCATACATGTCCAATTTGTATAAACATTGTTGAAAGTTCTAGTAAGCACAATTTTCCTTTCTTGTTCTCTTTCATGAATAATGCATTTATCATCTATAAATTCAACATTAAGACCCCTCTTGCTAGAGTGGGCACTGAAAGCATATTCTTCTTTATACTTGGAACAAAAAGTAAAATTTGAAGACAAAGACTCTCAACACTACCAACAGTAAGGCAAATCTCACCAATACCTTTGATTGGATAGGAGGCATTGTTAGCATGCATAACAGTGTGACCATCCTGCATAGATTCTATATTATTGACCAAACTTCTTTGAGAAGTAATATATTGGAAGCACCATTGTGAAGATACAAACTATTTGAAGTAGTCACATTAAGACATGAATCCTAATCTTAAAATTAATGCCAAAAAGCCATAAGTGAGAAGTATTCAAGGACAACATTCGTAGAGTCTTCTTTCTTGGCACTCTGGTTATTTGGGGAGCAGAACTAGTAGACCTTTCCATTTTCTTCTTTTCTTTAGTCTACAATTTATATCATTATTCAAATGTATGGCTATGATTATTGTAATACCGGCAAGTAATCTCCTTAGCCTCAGAAGATTGGTTTGAATTGTTCTTCCCCAGGAACTTCTTGCCTTTGTCCTTGGTGATAAGAGCTTGATCACTGCTGCTAGAACTAATATATGCACTCTTTTTATAGTGCTCCTCCTATAACAATAAGCGACCATGGTAAGAGCAAGCTGGTATGACCCATTGGCTAGTCTAGTAGGAACCTTTCATAGCCTCTTCTTTAACCCCACCACCCATTGATCCACATTGCATGTATCCCTAGTGCTTGTAACACCAAATCTCCCAAGCCATAGAGGCTGCCTAGATCCATTGCATCTATAGGCAAAGTCTGTTGGCATGCCTCAACAATCTAATAAGCTTAACTCCCTAATAAAAGGGATGTCGAGTAAATGTCAAAGAAAGCAACAAAGAGTGTCGAAGAAAGAAGTTGAGTTGGAGAAATCTTTGAGTTTAGAGGGAGTACACATAGGGCACACCTTTCACCCATTTCTGATACACGTCAACGGTATATATCAGCATCACATTTTTTTCACGTCTTGTACCTCATGGTGTGCTCACACACATGCACATGCAACTAACCTCGTAAATACTAAACTCTAAATGGATGGGGGACCATGGCGGGCATAAGATGGGCATAAGTTGGCCCATCTTAAACACTAAACTCTAAATGGATGGGGGACCATGGCGGGCATAAGATGGGCATAAGTTGGCCCATCCCATGGTATGACCCATTGCTTAGAGAACCCTTGATCGTGCCCTACATCCGACCATTCCACCTAGCCTTCCATGCTGCCTTCATGGTGTCTCGTAGACGATCACACCTTTCCACCTTGGAAACAACTTCACCACCAACTTGGGTGATGTGAGGATGCGGTCACTCACCATTAAGAATGGGGGTATGCTAATTACTGTCTAGGTTAAAATGGTTTCACCAGCCCAACCTACTATAATCTTTCAAAAAATGATAAATCTAACACATCCACATCCAAAGCTCCAAAACCGTATATTTTTTTGGAGTGTGAACTCCTATAATCAACACATGAAATGTTGGGTGGTATGAATAGCTTAGATTGGATAGAAAACAAGAGCTTACCTTAGCTTATACCAAAACAAGTTTTGTTTGTTGTTTACTATAGAGCCGTAAATATAACTTTCCTTGAGGGTGCGATAGTCCATATGTCGTATACTAGAATGCTTCCATAGCTATGGAATCATTCTAATGGGTGTGATAGCCCATCTGCCGCACATTCATGGATATGGGGGGTGAAGGACTCTGCCCCTTAGGGTCAAGCTTTGACCTCTTTTTGTCAAGCACATGCACATAAGCCACACTTTCAAGTGCCTAGCTTATATCCCATGATACTCTCCTCATGAGTTAAACCATGTATTGCTGTTGTGGGCGTTCTGTCAATCAAGTACATTGCCATTTGCATGGCCTCTTCCCAATAAATGATGTACATTTCTTTCATTCATTGTGGCTCTTGTAACCTCTATAATATGTCTATTCTTCCTCTCAACAACTGCATTTTGCTAAGGTGTGTACCTATATGCTAGTGTTACCATGAGTTCTCTAGAATGCATATAACTCATTAGAGATGTACTCACCACTTCTATCTAAACTTAGACATTTAATATACATACCTTTTTGCTTCTCAACAAGGGCCTTAAATTCTGAAAATGCCCGAATAGTTCACTCTTCTCCTTTATGAAATACACCCATACCTTCCTTGTATGGATAAAAGACACATAGTAACGATAACCATTAAGAGAAGCTGTCAGCGTAGGTCCCCATACGTCTATATGTGTAACCTCCAAAGGTCTTCGTCTTACGTTTCCTTGCTTTTAAAAAGGATTCCTAGCTTGCTTACTAAACTGGCAAGCCCCACATACACCATCCAAGCCTAAATTTTAGCAAACCTTACACCATCCAACCCTAAATTTTAGCAAACCTTTCACTATGCCTTTTGATTGCATAATGTTCATCAACCTCTCAATGTTCATCAACCTTTCACTATGCCTTTTGATTGCATAATGTTCATCAACCTCTCAATGTTCACATGACCAATCCTTATGTGCCACATCTCCATGTCAAAAATGATACTTATACCATTTGTAAACAAAGGAGCTTTGACTTCTAGCATATTAACATCCAATGTAACACTTACCATTCTTCTTACCTTTTGTGATAAGCTTGCACTTGTTTCTAAAATCTTCCACAAAACATCCATTCTCAATAAATTGCTACTGCAACCCTTGGTCAACCATTTGACCCACTGGCACAAGATTCCTTGTAATAGTAGGTACATGAAGCACATCACTCAAGTGCTTAACTTTCCATCCTGCAACTTTAAAGGTACTTTCCCAACATGAAGCACATCACTCAAGTGCTTAACCTTTCCATCCTACAACTTCAAAAGGTACTTTCCCAACATGCATAATTGAGTGAGAAGTGTCATCACCCATAGATACATAGTCATAGGTTCCATCTCATGAAACCATTCACCATGCCTAGTCATATGAATTGAATCACCAGAGTCCATATACCATACATCATCATGTGCATCATTAGTAATGTGGTTGATGATGCCCATGATGATGTATGGTAGAGTCCACATACATCTTCATGTGCATCATCAACAATGGCTGATGAACCTAGGCTATTCAGCATTGCAAATAAATGTTCATGTTGATCACCCTTGCCACTTGTTGATGCATAGTTATCATGCACTTTGCCATTGGCATTCTTTTGCTTCTTCCAACACTCTTTCTACATGTGGTGCTGCTTCCCACAATAAAAGCATCCAGAATTCTAATTTCTTGGCTAGTTATTCCAAGAAACTCTTCCTCTAGAGGTACCCCTACCTTTAAAGCCATATCCACAGCCACTTGCCACCCTTGGCCTTGGCCTCCACTTGTACTTGTACCATGTCCATGAGAGGAGCCTGTCCTCCTGCTTCCTCTACCTCTCTCAGTGTTCACCTCCACTTGCATGTGACTAGTAAGTAGGTCCTCCTAGTCTAACCTTCTCACTCACAAAAGGAGAGATACCAACACCACAAAACTTGGATGGTCCTCATGAACATTGATGGAAGTCTCAAATGGCTTATAATCCTTTTCAAGAGACTGTGTGGCCGCCGTAACAAGGTCATCATCATCAAAACGGGTGAACCAATGGTACCCACAATTCCTCTATAACATCTTTCACATTTCTCATATACTCTGAGATAGAAATGGTACCCTTCTTCATACTATTCAAGTGTTGCTTGAGTTACGTCTTCCAAGCTTTCATGTTTGTCTCATAGAGACCCATAAGAATTTCCATGCTTCTTTTGGACTCCATACATCCTATATCTACACAATCATATAGTCATTAATACTAATAGAGTCCCAATGTAACACCTTGCATGCTCTTTCTTCCCCCTCTTGTACTCATCTGCTGCAGGACACTTCTCTCCTAGCTCTTTCTCATCACCTGTAATAAAGCCCCTCATGCCTTTACCCATTAGAAAGTTCTTCATGCAAAATTTCCATGCATGAAAATTATTCTTATCAAGTTTCTCACATGTGATTTGAGATAGACTTGACTCTGCCATGGTTGCCCAACAACATGATGCAAAACACCTGCATAATGAGTAGTCAAAATAAGATCACTTCTCTTGAGCTCACCTTAGTGAGTTCCCACAACGAAAAGACCTTTACAAATCAGACATAAAATACTCTTCTAAGAGATAAAACAATTCCACAACCATCCAATGGCATTTATAACATTAATGTCAACACATGAGCAACCATACATTCAATTTGGGCAAAGTTGTCCACTATGTAGTTGTATTCCTGCTTTAATACATCAATATATATGCATGCCGAATTCTTAATCAAGATTTCCAAGCTCCACAACACTCTTGTAGTGTTAGTCAAACACCAAGCTCACATACATTCACCATACATCATCACACTATGTGCATCATACACGTGATCGTCTTTAGGTGCCTGCAACTTGTATTTTTGCATCATACATGTGATGGTCTTGGGTGGCTTGTAACTTGTATTTTGCTCAAATTTGAGCAAGCATTAATCTCACATGCGTTAACCTTTTACTGAGCTATAAATCCATCCTCTTAGCCTATCCAAAGGCCAAACCTCACATAAGAGGAATATTGAAAAGACCTTATGCAAGGCCCTCAAATAGTCACCTCAAAACGAAGATAAAAACTGTAAATGCCCTTTTTTAGTGTAATTGTTGTAGCTCACTGTTTGCTTGATTTCTCCACCACCGATGCACTAAATCACTCACTATTTGTCTCTAGATCTAGCTTAATACATTGCTAACATTATGCCCAAGTTCTCATGCTTCAAAGCCTTCATACAATAGTTATTTTTTATATATTAAAAATAGCCTATTTTGTTATATTTTGCTGCTTATGGCTATTGCAATTTGGAGCCTTTGCTTAGTTCACGTAGCCTCATACAAAGCTCATATGAATGCTTAAAGTTGTGGAGTAGGTCATAGACTTTACTTGGGCCAAGTCTATGGATGTTGAAGCCCTAGAACCTCTGTTCTGTGGGGCATGGTCTATTTTTTTTTCACTTTAATTAGTGTGTATGTCTCTTCTAATCAGCTCCATGATAAAAAATGTTTTTCATCTCTCTTCTAGATCCTATTTTTGCTCTAAGCACACTTGACTACTTAGCAAATATATGAAGGCAATGGGGCATGGGCTAAAACTTATTTTCACTTTAATTAATGTGTTTATCTCTTCTAATCAGCTCCATAATCAAAAACTTTTTTCATCTATCTTCTAGATCCTATTTTTGCTCTAAGCACAGTTGAATGTATAGCAAATATCACTTAGAAAATATATGAACGCAATGGGGCATGGGCTAAAACTTTTTTTCACTTCACTTAGTGTGTATATCTGTTCTAATTAGCTCCATAATAAAAAACGTTTTTCATCTATCTTCTAGATCCTATTTTTGCTCTAAGCACACTTGACTATAAGCCCCCATTCATATGTGGCTTGCACACCTACTCATATGCAATCACACACTGGCCATGTGGTGGGCCATTTATTATGCCTACATACGTGTATATCTACCTAACACAATTGGCATCTATAAATGCCTCATGATTGACGATGTTCTGACTGACTCTTGTCATCTTGTTGTATCATAAAAGTTACCTATTAGTCATGGCCCTTATATTTAGAGAGACCAGTGAATATGTCTTTTTTTCAATTAAGGTGTCCTTGGTTTGTAAAGTATAAAGTTTGGATATAGCTTTTGCTCTAGAACATGTTATCCATCCATAGGATCCATAGGGACACCAACTTCCAATATGTTTCCCAATTTTTTCAGTTTAGTTGATTCACTTGCTTTAGGAAATTAAACCTTGCTACTTTTTAGAGTTTGGTAAGGCATGAAACCTTAGCAAGTAATTTGAACTCTAAAAATAGAACCATTTTGTGTATTTTTAGCAATTATTATGCATGCATGATTCTCTTCTGTATTGAAGTTCATGCATGATTCTCTTCTGTATTGAAGTTCATGCGGCGGCTCTATTTTCTATGTCCCTACTAGGACAATCGACTCTCTCTCTCCCTCCCCCCCCCCTCTCTCTCTCTCTCTCTCTCTCTCTCTCTCTCATGGGGCAAGAGACTCATTCAACTGGACGTACTAGGGCTCCACATGAGCCAAACATGGATGTCCCCACCAATCTCACCACAAAACCTTAGTTTTACAAAAAAAATTTTGAGACTTTCTGAGGATAGGTTCACTGACATGTAGTACTTTTAAATGCACATATGCATGCAAATAGTGATTGGCTAGCTAAGCATATCTTCTTGTCACCCTTTAATGTTGAGACTAGCAAAGTCAAGGGCATCCCACGAGATGCATGTATATAAAGATCATGCACCACTAGGTGAGGTGGAGGATGATGAGCGTTATTTTTTCAGATTCCCACCCTACTAGTGAGATTTCATTATTTCTTTTGAAACGGATTTAGCCCCCACTCATAGGTCATGCATTAGTATGAGGACCAAGATGTTTAAGCATGTATGTATTGGAGCTTCGCCATCATAGAGAGGTCATGTTGAGGCAACACTCCAAGAGACACAACCAACTTAACACCTCCCATACCTCCACCACATATTTTTTAAGTCACAGTCACCCACTATAGAGGTTTGGCCGGAGGACTAACCATGTCTATGACGACCTACATAGATGCGTGATCCTCTGGCCCCACGTAAACTGGGTGTCACTAGTGAGCAAGTACGATCCCTTTTGAGAGCCAACAATAGACACACTAGACTTGAGAATGCAAGCTCAATACATCGTAACTCACCAAAATTTTCAAGCAACAACATTGAATATAGCTCAATAGTAGTTGAAGGGGAAAGAGTGAAGGTAATCTCATTTCAAGGCACCTCATCCGGTAATTGTACGAATGTACATGTCTTATCACAAAGATTCACCTAGTTCTACACATGGTAGCCCCATCAGAGGATTACTCTTAAAACTATGTGTCCCCTCCAAGATAGTTGTTGGTTGCTTATCTCTATCTAGACCCTCTTAAGGCATTATTGATCATGCTTAAAACTTAGTGATCCATGTCCTGGAAATAGAGTAGTCAAAGGGCTTTAGGCCAACAACATGGGATTTGCAATGGTACAATAAATATAATGGATAAGATGTAATTATAGTAATTTGTCATGCTCAACAATCTCCCGAGAAAGCTTTAGATATCATTCAATTATAATATAGGCATATAATAATATATATTTGAATAATGTTATAATAATATATATTATAATTGAATAATGTTATAATAATATATATGCATTTACTGTGTGAGCCAGGATTCCAAGCTCCAACGATGGCATGCTCGAGCTTCCTGCTATCACACACTCGTGGGCACTACACGCCCACCCTTTCGGGCATTCCCCCTAAGCTCCCCAAAGCCCCACCATGCATCATGCTGATGTCTCGCATGGCCACGACTCCGCGTGGCGATCCCCCGTGCGTGCGCTTTCGGACTCGTGGGACGTGGATATGCAAGAGCACCGCCACAACCACCGACGATGCAAGCAGCAGCGAGCTAGGTGAGTTCTCATTGAATTGCAGTATTACCACTAAGGTTATACTAATTTCTGTTCAAGTTAACCCACGCATTTTTTCCAACCATACGGCCAACTAAGAGTACCACAAGGGAGTACACCCTTACGAGTATATCCTTTCATGTATTTGTAGTGCAGATGTAAGAGCACTGCCATCCCTTGTGGCTATACGACAAAGAAGTACACCATCCCTCTCCCCTCCTCCTCCTCCCCCACCCCCATGCACGCGCACAAGCACACGCACACACACACACTTTTTTTTTGTGAAGCCACTATATATTAATGAAAACAGTGTGAAGCTACTGTACATTTATACGATGTGGGTGGTGCTATGAATAAGGAGCTATAAATAGTGTGAAAACACCTCAAACTGCTGAAGGGAGAGCTCTCTGAGATCGAAGCAATCACGGAGAGACCTGAAAAGAGCAGTATGGAAATGGGGAGCAGGTGGAACAGGGTAACCACAAAAGTGGAGCTGATTCCGGGTGAAGTAGATGGTCCACAGTGCCCAGAATCACGCGCGCACAGACCATAGTCAGAGGGAATGGGCATTTTTAGACTTAGGAATGTTGGGGATGGCAGCATCTTCCCGTTCCCATTCCCGTCCCATGTCACTCTATAGTCACAGGGAATGGCCATTCTCAAGCTTTTCTGTTCCCGTTCTCCGTCCCCATTTTGCGTCCCATGTGACTATGGCACACACACACACTGCTACGACTTGTGTTGCTGATTGTAGCATGTATTCAGAGTGATTCCGAGCATCTAGAGTGTTGAACATGTTGTCTGCTACCCTGGGAACTTTTCCCACCAGGTAGAGATTGTAAAGAATCATGTCTCCAGTGAGCACGCCATGTAATCATGTCTTTAAGCATGACCATTGTGGTACTGTGATGTCAGCAATGATGTAAGCAAGTCTTGTGTCTCAAGCAAGTGGTCAAAGGTCAAATCCACATATGATCATGTTAATAGATTTTATAGCGCCCTGCCCCACACGCTCATAGGGGAGTGCATCCTACACTATCCTTGGTGATTTCCACTCACTCTCATAGCCTTTTTTTTCTCTCTCATCATGGCTCACAGATGGGCTTTTAATATCAAATTATTTACTTGAGTCAGTCAACCACACCGAAAGTGAAACAACAACAGTGCAGTAAGCATGCTTTGCAAGTACACTATACATCACATTGGAGAGGGGGAGAACTAGGCTAGTCCCTTCCCCTTAGGATGTCTTGTATTCAATGAGAAGAACAACCGTTGCTTAGAGTACATCAAGAGCCTAGCCAGGGGAATTCACTATGTGCGCTGCCAAGTCATGTACACATAATCAAAGTAGCTAGAGTACGTATATGCCAAAAAAACCAATGCCAATGCAAGAGTTTGGCTTTTACTCCCCCTTTGTTGGGGAGGGGTCTTTTGTTCCCCATTTACCAGTCTTTTACTCTCACTTTACCTGAGGAACATGCTTACATATATTTCTCTCATGTTATTTTTTGGGGAGGGGGGGGGAAAGAGGAATTAAGTACGCATATCACAAATTTATGGTGTGAATTCATCATACCCCCCCATCTCAGATACAAACAAGGTGCCACGCCTCCTAGCAAACAAAGGGCATTCAGTGGGGGGCTGAGGCAAAAAGCAAGTCATCAAGCAATGCTGTCACGCGCACCCATGCATTGTGGTACACGGTGACAGACTGGCTCATCAACAGGGCAAGAAACATGTACAGAAGTAGTACTTTCATAGGATATTTTGTCATATGCCGTGACCCCTTTGTGAGCCCAATCTGGGACATGTCAGGCACGAGCTACGTAGGTAAGTCTCCCAGCCATAGAGGTCTGTCAGGTCATTCCTCTTAACCCACTTTGGAGAATTCAGCAAGTAGGCCTCATGTAGGTGCATGTAGATGTTAGCCTAGGAGTAGAATGCATCAATAGCATACTAGTTGCATCCATGTAGTAGGGGCCAGCCCTAAGGCCAGCCCCAAGGCCAACCCAAGGAGGGGCAGCCTTGCAAAATGTATTAAATACCTTTTGCCACCAACCGGACCGGGTTTTTTGTCTCTCAGCAGCAGTATGTTCATGAGTTGCTTGAGGCCTTTGGGATGGAGATTGGGATGGAGAACTGCAAGCCTATTACTTCGCCGATGGATCCAAACACAAAGTTAACTGTTAATGATCCTTGTGAGCCAGTTGATACCTCGCAGTATTGGAAGTTGGTTGGTTCATTGATCTGGTTCATGAACACCAGATTGGACTTGAGCTTCTCCGTGGGGCTGTTGAGCTCTTTTATGCAGACGCCATTGAAGTCTCATTGCGATAACCAGAGTTGTATAGCTATTGCTCGGAACCCGGTCTTCCATGCCTGGACCAAGCACATAGAGATACAGTATCACTTTGTACGTGAGAAGATCTTGGTTGGTGACATCTTGCTACTTACTCCAGCTCCCTTGGGTTGATTTCACAGCCAGGAGCTGAGAGGGGTTGTTAGAAGTCATCTCCTGTCTTTATCAGACACCAAGGCCTGTGTTGTGGGTGTGCCCGCCCTGTATAGATGTTTTATCATTTTTCCTCACTCCCCGTATTTTTTCCCCATTTTTCCCTATTTTTCCAAGGTGTGGGAGGCAGTGTAGGACCTGTCGGCTGTACCAGATGCTGGCCAACTGGTCACAAGCAGTCCCAGTTGCTCCCTGCTACTGGCCGACTGCACACGAGTGATGGCCGACTTTGATATGCTGGCCGACTGCTGTATTTTCAGGTCGTGGGCATTTCAGGTCCAGTCGGCTGTCCATCTGCTGGCCGACTGCACTCATGGGGCCATATAAATAGGCCCCATTGCCCCCACATTGTATTCATTCAGTTTTCCTCGGGATCTTGTATATAGAGAAGAGTTATACGCCTCTCTCTCTCCTTCTCTTGTGCTGTCTATTTTCTGCACTCTACTTGCTCTTGTGCTCTCAAGTTTGGTTATCATTTCCGCTGCGTATTTTGACACCCTTGTGTCCAATACCACCTCTAATCAAAAAGGACGAAGGAAGGGGAATAGTAACTCAGGTAATCAAGGCAAACCTTCCGGCAACAATACTGATTCCAAAAACGCTGCCTCAACACCCATTCCCCAATGGCAAAATATTCCCAAAAAGAAGAGATTTTGCACTTATTGCCAAATGCCTGGACATTTTGATGATGAGTGTGTTTTTAAAGCCAAGGAAAATAGAGGCAACACCTCCAACACCACTACCTTCACCCGCCGCCAAAACAACCAAGGTGGTAGCAATGCCCCAAATTGGAGATTAAGAGGGGGTAATATTCCATCACCTACTCTGCAGAGCTCCCCGCCAAGGACCTAGCAACAAGGCAATGGTTCGACTTGGCCCCGATCCTGTGAGTGGCGATCCACTGGTCAGGTTGCTCAAGCCCCACCCTCCCAGTCAGTTTCTTTTACCACCTCGGACGAGATGTCTGACTGGTCTTCCCTTACACCTCATTCCGGCCCCTTGACCAATATCGCTCAGGTCACATTTAAGGTTGACTCTGGCCACTCCTCCAGAAGGAAGAAGAAACAAAGGCCTAGATGAGGCCATCTACGGGGGAAAGCCTCTGCCTTCATTCAGATCTGTTATTTACCTGACAATCCTTCTGTGCCCATCATTGAGGCCCATCCAACTCTTCCCTGTGGTCATCCGGTCACTTGGGTAGTCGACAGTGGAGCTACTCACTATATGGCACGCAATGCTGACATTTTCATCTCTCAGCGTCCTGCTAAGGGAGAAGTTCGATGTGGCAACAACACAATGCCCATCAAATTTGTTGGCACCGTATTATTTGACACTAACATTGGTCCCAACCAGGCTACCTTGGACAATGTTTATCTTGTCCCTAATTTAGGTCTCAACTTATTTTCTGTATCCCAATTGACCCAACTCGATCGTGGAGTTTACTTCAACAAACGAGTTGTCGAGGTAATTGATGAGACTACTAGTCTTGTTGTTGCCAGAGGTCAAGCTTAGAAGGTTGGGTTGTACCGGATGTCTACTTTTTTAACTGAGCCTTCTTCTGATGGTTCAGAGTTTCATCGGGCTCGTGCCTATGTGATTCAAGCTCCATCCGACATTGAACGACTATGGCACTTTCGCTATGGTCATCTACCCTATGACACACTCTGCGAGTTATCTCGAGACCAGTTAGTTGCAGGCATACCCAGCCTCAAACTGACAAAGGATGTCTGCCAGCCCTATCAAATGGGTAAGTAGCATCGCTCCCCATTGCCACAACATGCATCGTGCTTCGGGAATCCTCAAGTTGATTCATTTCGACTTGAGTGGCCAATCCCCAACCCCTTCCTTGAATGGATCTCTCTACTACCTGCTGATTGTTGATGATTATTCAAGGTACATGTGGGTATATTTCCTAAAGCATAAATCTGACGCTTTCCAATACTTTTCCACATGGGTTCGGTTAGTCACTAATCAAATGGGCGTTTCAATTGGGATTGCTTGTAGTGACAATGGTGGTGAATTTATCTCCCACGAATTTACTAAGTTCTTACGAGACCAGGGCATTCAACGCCAACTCACCTCCATCAACTCTCCCTCACAAAATGGAGTGGTCGAGCACAAGAACCGAGCTGTGATGAATATGGCACGCTCCATGCTTTTTGCAGCTGAGCTACCTGAACGCCTTTGGTCAGAATCGGTCAATATTGCGGTGTACCTTCTGAACCGTTGCCCCACGGTCGCTGTTCCCCCAGGACCCCGTTTGAGGCATTTTTTGGCGAAAAGCCAACCGTTTCCCATTTTCGTGTCTCTGGGTGTCGTGCATACACTCACACTCCAAATGACACAAGGGGCAAGCTTGAGCCAAGGAGTGAGTTGCTCATTTTTGTGGGCTACTCTTCTGAATCAAAAGCTTACAAAGTTCTTGATCCAAGATCAAACAAAGTCTTTGTTCGTCGAGACATCGTCTTCGATGAACGAGATTTATTTCGCCTTCCGCTGCCCATACCAATTGAACAAGAATCTCAAACTGTGCCACATGAACCCCATCAGCCACCACAACTTCACCTCTTGAGGAGGCTTCCTCCTCCCAACAGCCACCCAGGGACCCTTTACCTCGTTGGTATCAACAAACTGTGTGTGATTCTGGCATGCTTCCCCATGATACCCCTTTGGATGGTCCTCGTCGGTCCACCAGACTCGCTCCTTGTGCCTCATTCGCTTGTGTCTTTTCCATAGACTATGTGGCGCATGATGAGCCAACATTGTGGAAAGATGCTATCAAACTTCCATCCTGGAAATAGGCTATGGAACTTGAACTCGAAAGCATTGATTGTAATGGCACGTGGTCCCTTGTGGATCGCCCTTGTCATAAGAAGGTCATTGGAACCAAATAGATCTTCCGCACCAAATTTAAAGCCGATGGTACCTTGGACAAATACAAAGCTCGGCTTGTTGTGCAAGGCTTTCGCCAGAAAGAAGGCATGGATTTCGACGAGACTTTTGCACCCACTGCTCAAATGACGACAATCCGTCTTACTCAATTTGGCTGCTCACCACAAATGGCCAGTCTATCAGATGGATGTTAAGAGTGTCTTTTTAAATGGCATTCTCGAAGAGGAGGTCTACGTTGACCAACCCTCGGGCTTCCCACTTCCCGGGTTTGAGGACAAAGTCTTTCGCTTGCATAAAGCTCTATATGGGCTTAAGCAAGCCCCCCCGAGGGTGGTATCATTGCATTGACAAATTTTTTCGCAACCAAGGTTTTCAACCATCTCACTATGACCCCAATATCTATATTCACAATGATCAGGGGATGGTTTGCTACCTAGTGCTGTATGTCGATGACCTCGTTATTTCTGGGTCACATCAAGCCAGAATGGTTGATATCATGGCACAGCTCAGACGAACTTTTGAGATGACTGATCTCGGTCTTCTCTCATATTTCCTTGGCATGGAGGTGGTCCAACATCCTGATGGTATTTTTGTGTCTCAACAGAAGTACTGTCTCCAACTCATTACTATCCTTGTGGCTACTCCATTGGATCCCACCGTCAAACTATCAAAGGAAGCGGACTCACCTCCACATGAAGAGTGAGCCTACCGCCAAGTGGTTGGGAAACTTATCTGGTTCACAAATTCTCGTCCTCATATATTCTATTGCACATCCATTTTAAGTAAGTATTTCAATGCTCCTAAGGGGCCACATTGGAGTTCAACAATGAGGGTTGTTCGCTATCTAGCAGGTACCTATTTGTATGGACTTCACTACAGTCGTGGGATCATCCTGCGTGGTTACATGGACTTTGACTGGGCTGGTGATTTCGATTCCCGACGTTCTCATGGTGGTTATTTGTACTCCCTCGGATCTGCCCCTTTCTCTTGGTCTAGCAAAAAGCAGGATACCGTTGCAGGTTCTTCCGTGGTTATTTGTACTCCCTCGGGTCTGCCCCTTTCTCTTGGTCTAGCAAAAAGTAGGATACCGTTGCAGGTTCTTCCGCTGAAGCCGAATACCGGACCCTCTATGACGCCACCACTAAGGCTATGTATCTTCGTCAACTTCTTACGAAGATGCGCGTCCCCATTGACACCGCTTCTATCATCTTTGTCGACAGTCAGAGTGCGATTGCCCTTGCTGGCAATCCTATGTTTTCTAATCGTGCCAAGCATGTGGGTGTCCATTTTCATTTTACCAAGGAACAGGTTGAGCTTGGTACCATCCAACTCTAGTACATTCCTACGGCGGACAACCATGCAGACATCCTTACAAAGTCCGTCAACCGCCCCATCCTCGAGCGTCTTCGCGATCAGATCGGCATCGGTCCACCACCATCATCCTCCGCACATTGACAGGGGGATCTTCCTCTCCTTTCACATTTTTATCATGAGTCACTAAAAACCCCATGAGGGGACAGCTCATGTGAAAACCCACTGCATTGCATTTTTTTCCTTCTTGCATTCCCTATGCATTGCATTCTGTTTTTGTGTTTGGGGCGCACATGTGAATGAAAACCCAAAAATGGGCGTTCATGCATGTGAAAACCTCTTGCATTGTGGCAAGCGTCTTCGCGATCGGATTGGCATTGGTCCACCACCATCATCCTCCGCACATTGACAGGGGGATCTTCCTCTCCTTTCACATTTTTATCATGAGTCAATGAAAACCCCATGAGGGCACAGCTCATGTGAAAACCCACTGCATTGCATTTTTTTCCATCTTGCATTCCCTATGCATTGCATTCTGTTTTTGTGTTTGGGGCGCATGTGTGAATGAAAATGCAAAAATGGGCGTTCATGCATGTGAAAACCTCTTGCATTGTGGCATTTTTCCAGTACTTCCCAAACTCAGAAGCCTCTACTCCGGTCTCAAAAAACATGGTCCTCATCTTCGATAACCAAAGTTTTCTTTCCCCTCATCTTCTCTCACGATCCCTTTTTGGTCTGAGAGGGGGGGTGTGAAAATATACCCAAAAGGGTATTTTACCCAACCCAAAAAGGGTTATTTTGGTTATTTTTACTTTACCTTTATTTGCTGGCCGACAGCCTCTGCTGGCTGACCAGCACCCTCCCTTCCTATACATAGGAAGCACATCTTCATTCAGTTTACTCACGACAAGTACCTCCTCTGCTGGTCGCCTATATTAGAGCTGTGTACAGTGTTTTTCCATTGCCTACATCAGGGCTGATCATCAGCGTTTCACTTCAGCATACATCTGCGTTTCACTTCAACGGTCATCAGCGTTTCACTTCAGCAGACATCAGCGTTTATCATCTGTCTTACATCAGGAGATCAGCACTTACATCTGTGCTTACATCTGTGCTTACATCTCAGCTCACATCAGCCTTACATCAGGACATCAGCGCTTACATCTGTGCTTACATCAGCGCTTACATCTCAGCTCACATCAGCCTTACATCAGGCATATATCGGCACTTACATCAGGCTCACTTTGGCACTGTTATCTGCGTTTTTGGTACAGCAGCCCTCTCTGCTCCTTCAGAGTCTCACATAGAGCTCCTATACTGGATTTTATCATTTATATATATATCCCCATTGCATGCTGTGTGATTTACTCTGATCTCTCGTATATTTGGTCCTTTGGTCTCTTTTGCCCTCACATAGCCAAGCATAGATTTCAGTCATTCATCTTAGCGTTCACAAGGAGTTGAAGTATTCCAAAGGCCATGACAGAAGTGCTACAGCCAAGGTGAAGGTGAAAGGTCAAGAACAGATTATCAAATCTATAGATTTGCGTTATTGTACATCATTCTAATAAAGCAAATACACCATTCGTGGTGGGGGCCCTACAGATGGTGTTCAGGACCCAATACTATGTCCGACTCCCTCTCTCTCTCTCTCTCTCTCTCTCTCTCTCTCTCTCTCTCTCTCATCCTGGGAGGATGGAGGATCCAGATTCACAGATACACATAGCAGTTTGGAACTGCAATGGAGCACTTTGGACACATCCTGGGAGGATGGAGGAGGTCATGGAGGGACGGGACATCATACTACTTACAGAGACGCACCAAAGCCCAGAGAGGGGGCTACCCAAAGTAGAGGGCTATCAGTGGGAGTTTACATACAGGGAGACCACACGGCAGAGCACATCGAGAGGATCTGGAGCTATAGCGGTACTCTTCAAGCGAGAGCTACAGGAGCGCCTACAGGTGGTAGCACGTGACCAGGAGGCTAGATACATGTGGATTAGACTGCAGCTCTCAACAGACAGGGTGTTATACATTGCTCTATGCTACTTCTCTCCTAGAGGATCGAGATATGCCATGACAGCAGTGGATGAGAGTAGAGGCGAGGAGGAGGACACAGGGCCATTGGGAGAGTCACCATATGCAGCCCTTTCAGATGCGATCATACACTACTCCAACCTGGGAGAAGTCCTCCTTATGGGGGACTTCAATGCACGCCGACAGTGCGACATTTATGATTTCGAGCACCCCGAGGTGATGCACACACTAGAGGTGGAGGACACGGGAGCCTGCAGGGTGTCAGAGGACATGGGGCCGGATAACACCAGATATGGTCATCACTTACTTGAGCTGGGAGCGCAACACCATCTCGTTATTTATAACGGGATGAGACAGTGGCAGGATTCAGGAGCACTGACATGCTTTCCACGATCAGGGGGGTAGCACAGTGGACTACATCATGGGGTCCATGGAGACCACACAGGCAGTGACATCTTTCACCATCCCCCCTTGTCCTATTGGTGCGGATCACACGTACCTCTTACTGTCACTGGCGAGCTCCACACCAGCACCCACACAACCCACACAGGCATCACATACAACTTTCTACTTCACCCATGACTTGGCAGACATATATGAGCATCATGTATATGACGGGCTATTCCAGATGGATCCCTGTCACCTCTAGACACACTCACCACCCAGCTATCGTCTCTACTACATACGGCCGCCACCCGCAGCTACCCCCATCATACACACATTGCACACACTGATAGATCTGGGAGCATGCCCCAAAATCGGTGGTATGATGATGAGTGCAGAGAGCTAGCTATATAGACACCGCCGTGCCCAGAGAGCACTGGGGACCATTACATAGAGACATGCGAGCCGACAGATGATGATCCTCACATGCCGTAAGAGGCGTGCATATGAGGAGGCACAGTAGTGGGATATATACCACCTGCTCATGAGCAGAGATGCAGCCACTGCATGGCGCAGGATGAGAGCGCCTCGCCCTCGTACCCCAATTGAGGATCCACACACATGGCGCACACATGCAAAGAGCCTCTACCATATCCCTCAGCAGCCGCCCGTACCACAGCCACAGGAATCCCGCCCTACCACCTCTACTTTCTTTACCGCCTTGATGGTAGAGAGAGCTATCCGCCAGTTACAGCATGGGAGATCGGCTGACCACATAGGTATTTAGAGTGAGCATCTTATTTATGCAGCTGACACACTGGGACCCTTTGTTGCTCACCTCTTTAATAGGGCACTAGTGGAGGGCCTACCAGCTGAGTGGACTATGCACACCATCGTGTCTCTCCACAAAGCGGGAGACATGCTAGACCCCAGCAACTACAGGACTATCATGATTGGTCATACATTGGCCAAACTTTATGGCGCAATGCTCGAGGCAGAGTTGAGCTCATATGTAGAGAAGGAGGGACTGCGAGCACCAGGGCAGGCTGGATTCCGACGAGCTTTCTCCACTATTGACCATATATTCACTCTAAGATGTCTGATTGACCAGGCTAGGGCGCGGGAGAAGAGATTATATTGCTGCTTTGTGGATTTCTGCAAAGCATTTGACACAGTGCCACGAGAGAGACTCTTCCAGCGCCTACAGTCATTGGGGATCCCATCAGAGATGGTTTGGGGCATCTATGCTTTATATGAGCAGGTCTTCGAGCGCATACGATGCCCTGGGGGCTATCTGATGTTATTGCTAGCACCATAGGTGTGAAGCAAGGATGCCCACTCTCTCCTACACTATTTGGGCTATACATTGATGAGGTGGCTGACTTCATTGGTCACGGTGGTGGGGACGGGGTAGACATCTCAGGTACCACAGTCCACATTATGCTATATGCAGATGATATTATTGTGGTCTCTGAGTCGCAGATGGGACTACAGCACCATCTCCATGCACTCGATGAGACTTCTGCACACAAAGGGGGCTTACAGTGAACCTTGGGAAAACCAAGGCCATGATTTTCCACACCTCAAGGCCGGTTCGACGACAGGCCATCTTCACACTAGTAGGAGGACAGGTAGAGGTGGTAGACTCATATGTGTACCTGGGGATTACATTTACGACTCCGCTAGGAAGATTTACTATGGCACAGGCAGCCAGGGATAGACTCACACGAGGGTATGCAGCTCTGGCCATGCTAGAGAGACAGTGTCACCAGGCACACTTCCAGGAACCCCGCACGAAGGGGTGGTTGTTTGACACACTAGTCACCCTTGCTTTGATGTATGCTGTAGCAGTATGGGCGCCCGGGCTCGCCACCTCCACATGGTCTCAGATGGAGGGGCCTCAGATTCTCATGCTCTCACGGATGATCCGTAGCAAACCCTCCGTCCCACATGACATTGTCCGGACGGAGTTTGCTGCACCTCCTATGCTAGTAGAGGCCCTCTTCCAGACGATCTGCTTCATACAGAGGATCAGAGATATGCCATCAGATCGACTCTCACATAGAGCTTTTGAGGCGTCCAGGCAGCTCGTAGAGAGTGGAGATAGGAGATCATGGTATTCACAGATGATACAGTGGCTCACTCAGCATGGTCTTGACATAGATCACCTGCCACCTTTCTAGTATGATATACATGTACCACACATCCAGCTCTCTCACAGTGAGAGGAACAGAGTCCTTCGGTAGGATTTATGGCAGCGATACACTCAAGAGACTTGGATTACACCTAGTCAGCCTCTACTGCCGAAGATGCTATACTACAGAGATCAGTTTATGCGTATCTCAGCGGATGGATTCATACAAAGACCTGGATACATGGATGTGTACATGCAGAGACCTGGATACATGGATGTGTACATGCCTCACAGTGCCTGAGTGGTGATTGGCCAGCTCAAAGTGTCATCACACCAGCTTGAGATTGAGGCAGGTAGGGCAGCACGGATCCCCAGAGCAGAGAGGATATACAGACTATGCCAGGAGGAGGTTGAGAGTGAGGAACATTATGTATGCAGATGCAGAGCATATACTCTCATTAGAGAGAGATACACCACCATCTTCAGTGGACATCCCTCACTCTGCTAGATCATGGAGTCCGCAGACCAGCGCAGATTTGGCCAGTTCTTGCTAGAGACACAACGCCACAGAGAGACTGCTACGGACTCATACCATAGGGAGAGGTGGGCGACAGCTCCAGCTCACTAATTTCTTCCAGAGATCTATCCCAGTGCCTATCCTGACATAGGAGGGGGTTACACTTCAGCGCGCTGCGGACCTTCGAGCCAGATGGAGACCGAGAGCACCAGGCTACCAGACTACCAGACTACATCAGAGGGAGATCACAGAGATACGGGCTCGACATCAGCACCATATCCAGGAGCGGCTAGCTCACTTACACTCGCACCCGGAGATCATGCTCTGAGGTATTTTTGCCTCGCCATCGCCTATGTATCACATATTACACCCCCATTATGGTACTGGTTGGAGCTAGACAGATCTGCATTGCATTCTTGTATACCCTGCGCATATAGGTTGCATACTGAGCCTCTAGCAGTAGTGCTCTATCCATCACACCCCCCCACTAGCTCAGTACTTTCATAGTTTATTTCATGTTCATTTTGTCCTTTTTTTTTCTGGACATCCAGAAGACATTGACAGTTGTACATTGATTTGTCTCATAGGTCGAGTTTGGCCTCTAGTAGACGTTAATACAGCTTTTTCTCTCTCTCTCTCTCTCTCTATTTTTGCACTTCTCTCTCTATGTTGTACGTGAAAGAAAGAGAAGAAAATAGAAAACACAGATGTAGGCCCAGGTACAACACCTGTAAATGCTGAAAAATGATGTTTATTGCTGAAAACTGAGCACAAGGGAAGTCCGTAGGTGCTGTACAATGATAAGAAGCAGAAGCAGCTGTGCTAATGACCTCAAGAGTATGCAGAGAAATGAGATGAAATGAGTGGAAAGGGGGACCACCCTTATATACCCATGAGAGCTGTTCGGCCAGCTGTAGCAGGTCGATAGCTCCATAATAGCATAAAAATGCTATAAAAGGCATAAAAATGGGAAAAAAAAGCCTAAATAAATATGCATATGTAGGACCTCATAAATGGCCAGTACAAGCATGAAAATGATGCAGTAGACCGTCTGGAAATGATATATTATCCAACCCCTCCTCTTCAGCGCCAGAGGGGCGATCCAATACCAACACGTTGAAGTAACACCTCCAAAGTAGCTCTCGGAAGTGGTTTGGTGAAGAGATCAGCCACATTGTCCTTGGTAGAATAGTAGGCCAGCCGAAGAAGTCCCAACTCGATCCAGTCGCGTACAAAATGATAATGCACTTCAATATGCTTGGATCGTCCTCGTATCACAGGATTCTGAGCTAGAGCAATAGCACTCTGAGAATCCGAGAAGATAGTAACCGGGGAAGTGTCGGCACAACACAAATACTCCAGAATCTGATGAATCCAAAGTGCCTCAGTGGAGGAGAGAAGGTAGGATTTATACTCAGCCTCGGTGGAAGAAGCAGAAACAGTCCTGCTTTTGAGACTCCCAAGAAACCAATCCAGTACCAAGCATGAAGCAATATCCAGATGTAGACCTCCGAGTATCAATGCAGTCTGCCCAATCAGAATCTGTGAAACCAACCAAATTAGCACCACTGGAGTAGGTGATGCCATAATCCGAAGTACCTCGAAGATAACGAAGAACTCTCAAATCTGCCTACCTATGAGATCTTCGAGCGGCTGCTAAGAACTGGCTCAAGATACTCATAGCATAGGAGATGTCTAGACGGGTGTTGGTAAGGTAAAGCAGTGAGCCAACAATCTGCCGGTACTCTCTGGAATCCACTAAGGGTGTATCATCCTCCTTGGATAACTTGGCATTGGGATCCATGGTACAAGAGAGAGGTGTACAATTTGACAACCCATGAAGTGAGAGCAGCTTCTTCACATACTTCTGTTGAGAAATGAAGATACAGTCATCTTTCTGCCAAATCTTGAGCCCAAGAAAATAATGTAGAAGGCCAAGATCAGTCATCTCAAATGTCTCTGAAAGCTTGGACTGAAATTGTGTGACCAATCTAGTATTTGAGCCAGAAAGAATGAGGTCATCAACATACAAAACAATGACACAAATATCTCCATGACAAAGAAGCACATAGAGATTGCTGTCAGCATGTGCCCTCTCAAAGCCAAGAGATAACAAGAAGGCATCAATCTTCTGATACCAGGCACGGGGTTCATGTTTGAGACCATAAAGAGCCTTCTTCAGAAGATACACATGGGTGTCATGTCCTTGAATCACAAAACCAAGAGGTTGCTCGACGTAAACTTCCTCCTCCATTTCTCCATTCAGAAAAGCAGATTTGGCATCCATCTGGAACACGGGCCATCTGAAGTGAGCAGCCAGAGCCAAAACAATGCTGATGGTGGTATACCTGGCCGTAGGAGAAAATGTCTCATCAAAGTCTTCGCCTTCCTCCTGAGCATATCCTCGAGCAACAAGGCGGGCTTTGTACTTGTCCAAAGTACCATCTGCGTGAAGATTGACTTTGAAAATCCATTTCACACCAATAACACGACGATGTAAGTGCCGTGGCACCAAAGACCAGGTGTTATTTCTCTCAATAGAGACCATCTCTGCTTCCATGGCTTGCCGCCATTGCGGTTGTGAAAGAGCCTCCTCTGGATTCTCAGGCTCATCGATCTCTTGGAGAGAACTCATGAGAGCATAATTCACTGTGTGATGAGATGTGGAAGCCCGAGATGAACGGCGAGGTCTAGGGGTGGTGGTAGAGATCTGGTTATGGAGGTGTGCATCAGTGAGACCAGAATCTCTAAAGAGTTGCTGAACCCACCGAGGTAGGCTAGCCTTCCTCTCAAGCGTGAAGAAGAAGATCCAGTTGTAGTAGAGGACTCATCCGATGCTGCTGGAAGTGGTGATGAAGTAAGCATTGGTGAGGGTAATCCCGGAGTCAAAGTAGGACTTGTAGAGGGACTAGGAGCTGTAGAAGCTGGTGCAACAGGAATTGGTGGCTGTAAAGTAGCAGTTGGCACCGAGGATGTAGCAGGGGGAGGAGGAGGAGGAGGAGGAGGAGTTGGACGTGGAAGAGGTATGAGATCACTACCATCTGCTGGGAATGGATCATCCAGAAAGTTGGAAGATGCATTAGGTGGAGAGGAATCGATACCAAACAAGCTCTCATCAAACCAAGCATCACGGGAAATGATGATGTCATGAATCTCCGGATCCCAAAAGCGGTACCCTTTGGATCTCAGACTGTAGCCTGTGAAGATCATCCTCTTTGACTTCAATGCGAGTGTGGTCATTTTTTTTATCCGAGACACGCTCAAAAGCAACACAACCGAAAACATGTAGATGAGAAACAGAAAGCTTGCGTCTTGTAAATGCCTCCTTTGGAGTCATTCCCTCAACTGCTTTTGTGAGAGAGCGGTTAATGAGATAAACTAAGGTAGCCACAGCATCACCCCAGAAAGCAGGAGGGAGACCTGCATGATGCAACAAAGCACGAGCCATCTCTTTGATGGTCCGGTTCTTCCATTCCACAACTCCATGCTGCTGAGGAGTGTAAGGAATTGTAGTCTGTCGGTGAATGCCCTTCGAAGCAATGAATTCATCAAATGATACAAACTTGCCACCATTATTAGTTCGGAGGAATGAAACTCTACCCTCGAACTGATTTTCCACCATTGCGATCCAAGTCTTGAAACTGGCAAAAGCATCTGACTTGCGAGCCAGAAAACATACCCAGACTTTGCGAGTGTAATCATCCACAAGAAAAGAAAAATATCGAGCCCCTCCGAGAGACTCAAACTCGATAGGTCTTGCAAGATCTGCATGGATAAGCTCCAGTCTTGATGCTTGCCCATCATGCAAGATGAGCGGATGTGAGAGAGACTTGAGTTGGGCTAGTCCGCTGACAACCTGCTTAGATTGGAACTTCTGTAAGGCAGCAATGGGTACATGACCGAAGCGAGAATGCCATAGAGACGTATCTGTCTCAAAAACCAAAGCCATCAAGGGGGAGAAAAGCTGATGAATATGGGAATCAGTGTGAGGGATTCTGGGAAGAAAAATTGGTGATCTTATAGAGACCCCCATCATGGACTCCATTGGCAACAATCGAGAGAGTCTTCCTGTCGATTACTTCGATGACCTCATCATCAAATACACACCAAGTCCCTTATGAGGAGCTTTGTATACTGAAAACAGACTTTTGGTGTCACCAGCTTGGACATTTCCCAGTATGAAAGGGGTCTGGTGGACTCCAGGATGTCTAAATATTTGGAAAGTACAAGCTTTGGGAATGGGGAATTATCCTAGAATACAAAGGACCACACTCCTAAAATTTAGGAGAGTTGCTATTTTTGGCCCGACTCCGATGGAAATTCTGTTCGCGTCATTACATCTGGAATTGAGCAGATACCAAGAGTTGGCAAAGTGCCTATGATAGAATGTCTACCAGTTGGGATATTTTTAGAGATAAAGTTTATGGAAGGACCCATCTCTTAGATTGGGACATGTGGCAAGAAAGTGGACCAAAGTGAGACAAGTGGCCTGACACTTGTTAGAAAAATGGATCAAAGTGAGACAAGTGGCCTCACACTTGTCACTTCAGCTATTGTGTGGCTCTCCACTTGTCATTGTAGCCTTCTCTTGCCATTTTAGCTCGGGAGGCCCAACTCTATAAATTGGAGCCCTCTCTCTTCATTAATGGAGGCTCTCTTGCTGCACACTAGCCTCTACCACCGTTACAGGCTGCCCTAATGATGGCTACTCTCTTTCTCTCTCTCTTGAAGGCTGCCCATGAAGAATACCGGCTGTTGGGGACTGTTTTGGAGGTTTCCATCGTGAAGAAATACTGAAGGCAAGGGTATTTAATCATTTATTATGATTTCTAGCCATTGTACTTGTTGTACCAGCCTTTGTACTTGTTGTACCAGTCCTTGTACTTGTTGTACCACCCATTGTACCGGCTGTACCAACTTATGTACTTACTGTACCAGCCATTGTACCTACTGTACTAGTCACTGTACATGCTGTACCAGCATTTGTACTTGCTGTGCCTACTGTACCAGCCACCGTACCGGATGTACCAACCTCTGTACCTACTGACCAGCCACTGTACTGGCTGTACTGGCCACTGTACTTGCTGTACCGGCTGAATGGAGAGTTGTACTTGCTGAACCAGCTCTATTGCATGAAGACCCGTGGTTTTTTTTGGGGAAGAATCAGTACCCACACGGAGGTATATGGATTATATTGTTGGCTCGGCATTTCTAGAGCCTATGTTCCGGCTTGGTAGCCTCGTGTTGGGTTGTGTTATGGCATTTGTATATGGATAATCCGGCATCTCCCGTGGGGAGAGTAAGGCCCTCAAAGCTTGTACATGATATTATTCTCCTTGGGTAATAAAATACTCCCGGGGGGGGGGGGTGGGGGTCGGCCCATTCCGGCCTCTGTGCGGTGTCACACGTGTAAGCTCCATTTTCAGCATTTGTGGATGATTTGTCCAGCTTTATGTTTTATGCAAATTGATGATGGATATGTGTTAAGGCTGTGGCCATGTTTAAATGTTTTAATATGCATTGATGGTATCAACAAGTGTGTCAAAGGCCCTAGTCCCCCGGGCACCCGTCGCGAGTTACATTTGGAAATCCATTGCACATGTAGAACATCATGTAAGATGGAAGAGGAACCCAAAGAAACATTACCAACACCGGTGACAGGAAGTGAGGAGTTGTCGCCGATGTGAACTGAAGAAGAGAGAGGCTGGTAGTCCTCCAAGATATAGGCCTGATTGATCATTTGGGTAGAAGCACCAGTATGACCAACCCATTCCACCACTTCAGGTGTGTCACTAACCTCTTCAGGAGAAGTCATATTTGTGATCACAAGGAGTGAATCCTGTGAAGAAGTGGACGAATTTGTGATTGCCATGTATGCAACTTTGGCAGATCCCTCCTTTGAAACTTTGCCTTTAATCTTTGGTGTTGTCCTTGTTAGATGCATTAGAAGCATCTTGGGCTTTATACTTGGCTTTGGCTGCTCGAGAAGCATCTTGGGCTTTATACTTGGCTTTGGCTGCTCGAGAATCATCACGACGAGCAAAGCAGCGAGCCTCAGTATGACCTGTCTTGCCACAGTAATCATATTCATTGCTTTTGTCCTTGGATTCCTTAGAATCCTATTTACCCTTGCCTTTGCCTTTGTTTTTGTTGCTAGAGTTCCCTTTTCCGCCTTTGTCTTTTCCCTTGTCAGAGGCAACAAAAGTAGACTCCGACTTGCCTTTTCCATGAAGCATGCACTTGGCGTGGAGATAACTGTAACTTGCGGCGGGTGCCTGGGGGACTAGGGCCTTTGACACACTTGTTGATACCATCAATGCATATCAAAACATTTAAACATGGCCACAGCCTTCACACATATCCATCATCACTTGCATAAAACATAAAGCTGGACAAAACATCCACAAATGCTGAAAATGGAGCTTGCACGTGTGACACCGCATAGAGGCCGGAATGGGCCGACCCCCCCCCCCCCCCCCCCCCCCCCCCCCCCCTTGGAGTATTTTATTACCCAAGGAGAATAATATCATGTACAAGCTTTGAGGGCCTTACTCTCCCCACGGGAGATGCCGGATTATCCATATACAAATGCCATAACACAGCCCAACACGAGGCAACCAAGCCGGAACATAGGCTCTAGAAATGCCGAGCCAACAATATAATCCATATACCTCCGTGTGGGTACTGATTCTTCCCCAAAAACCAAGGGTCTTCATGCAATAGAGCTGGTACAGCAAGTACGACTCTCCATTCAGCCGGTACAGTAGGTACAATGGTTGGTACAGCAGGTACAGTGGCTGGTACAGCTGGTACGATGGCTGGTACAGTAGGTACAGCAAGTACAAATGCTGGTACAGCATGTATAGTGGCTGGTACAGCAGGTACAATGGCTGGTACAGCTGGTACGGTGGCTGGTACAGCAGGTACAACAAGTACAAATGTTGGTACAACAAGTACAATGGCTAGAAATCATAATAAATGATTAAATACCCTTGCTTTCAGTATTTCTTCGCGATGGAAGCCTCCAAAACAGTCCCCAACATGGGCAGCCTTCAAGTGAGAGAGAAAGAGAGTAGCCATCATTAGGGAAACCTTCAACGGTGGTAGAGGCTGGTGTGCAGCAAGAGAGCCTCCATTAATGAAGAGAGAGGGCTCCAATTTATAGATTTGGGTCTCCCATGAGCTAAAATGGCAAGAGAAGGCTACAATGACAAGTGGAGAGCCACACAATAGCTGAAGTGACAAGTGTGAGGCCACTTGTCTCACTTTGATCCATTTTCTAACAAGTGTCAGGCCACTTGTCTCACTTTGGTCCACCTCCTTGCCACATGTCCCAATCTAAGAGATGGGTCCTTCCATAAACTTTATCTCTAAAAATATCCCAACTGGTAGACATTCTGTCATAGGCACTTTGCCAACTCTTGGTATTTGCTCAATTCCAGATGTAATGACGCGAACAGAATTTCCATCGGAGTCGGGCCAAAAATAGCAACTCTCCTAAATTTTAGGAGTGTGGTCCTTTGTATTCTAGGATAATCCCCCATTCCCAAAGCTTGTACTTTCCAAATATTTAGACATCTTGGAGTCCACCAGACCCCTTTCAGACTGGGAAATGTCCAGGCTGGTGACATCCTCCCCAGCTTCTTAAAAGTTGTCTGCAACTTTAAGCTTCAAGCCATATATTCAAGATATAATCATGTCCCATCGATTGGCCGAGACGAGAAAATCTCAAAAATTTAATATAACTGAAGAATAATCCATGTCCCAAAGAAATGGGTGAGACCAAACAAGTCTCCATAATACCAATATCATGTCCTAAAATAAATGGGCGAGACAAAGTCCAGATATCATAAACATGTCCCAAGATAAATGGGCGAGACAAATCAGTCGCATAAGTCAGATATCATAATCCATGTCCCAAGTAAATGGGCGAGACAAAAACAGTCCCATAAGTCCAGATATCATAATCCATGTCCCAAGTAAATGGGCGAGACAAAATAAGTCTAATGCCAACAAGACATCGGTCCACATGACCCTTGGCATAGACATAAGTCCCGTCATGTCCACTTTACCACTTGCACTCCGTGTTGGTACTCTGACCACACACCTTGGATGAGAGGTGGGCTCAAGTAACAAGATAAAACAATCACTCGCAGGCATAGATAACTTGGTGTTCCATAAGCATTTCTGGTACACATAGTTTTTAGGCATTTCGGCCACCAACTCACACTACCCTCTCAAGTGCCCATGTTCCCTTCCATCTGCTCTCTATTGTCCCACCCTCACATGGTAGAAACAATCTTCAAGAGAGCACGTAGGACAAGAGAACACTACACAGGGTATGTTGTGCTTGTCACTACCCTTTGAAGTGCCCATGTTCCCTTCCATCTGCTCTCTATTGTTCCACCCTCACATGGTAAAAACAATCTGCAAGAGAGCACGTAGGACAAGAGAACACTACACAGGGTATGTGAATCATGAGTTTCATAAGTCCAATGCATCCCAAATAAAGGGAGCCAAAAAGAATAATCCACCCCAGTAAAAGGGAGTCATAAATAAAATCCATAAACCTGAGGATGGATCCAAATTCCTAGAAAAGAAGTCAGGAATCCATAGACCTGTATACCATAATCCTTGTATACCATAACTCTTACCACATACTCCGTGCTAACCACACACCTTGGAGTAGAGGTGGACTTTATCCATAAAAGCATCATATCCATGAGATATCCAAAGATTTCTTCTCTATAAACTCGGACAGATTCGTCCATAGAAATTGCTTGTGAAGCCCAATATCTATATAAATCTCGTCCAAGAAAGAAATCTCCATGGATATAATCCATCCCAATAAAGGGAGCCATGAAAAGAATTCATCCCATTAAAGGGAGCCATAAACAGTGTTTCCTTGAAACCATCTCAAGGTAAACACCAACACCTTTCTCCTTGCATAGCTATACAAGGGTTAGTGAACATCAAAAACACTTCATAGTAAATAGCAAAAGCACCAACTTTGCAAACTCAAAGTATACTTAGCTGTTCTTTGCCAGGTTGGTCATGAAGCCAAAAGAAAGATCTCCTCACCATATCCTTACGATAACCCGAGATATATCTCCATATAGCTTGCTTGTAAGCTTGATAATATAATCCACAATATCCATATGGAAAGAGTGCTAAACGTGTGCACATAAAGCCAACTCCATACTTCCAAGATAAATTTTGTGAATTCATAAATCCTTAGATCAACAAGCTGTCTACTGCTCATGCTCTTGCTTCATAAGCTATGAAGCGGCTGGCCATGCTTAACAGCAATGATGGTAAGTGTGGTCCCCACTCGAGATCTTTTCTCTTCCTTATTGATAGAAGGAAGCCTCCGCTTCCAAGAAAGCCTATGCTCTGATACCAATGTAACTCGCGGCGGGTGCCCGGGGGACTAGGGCCTTTGACACACTTGTTGATACCATCAATGCATATCAAAACATTTAAACATAGCCACAGCCTTCACACATATCCATCATCACTTTGCATAAAACATAAAGCTGGACAAAATATCCACAAATGCTGATGGAGCTTGCACGTGTGACACCGCATAGAGGCCGGAATGGGCCGTCCCCCCCCCCTTGGAGTATTTTAATACCCAAGGAGAATGATATCATGTACAAGCTTTGAGGGCCTTACTCTCCCCACGGGAGATGCCGGATTATCCATATACAAATGCCATAACACAGCCCAACACGAGGCAACCAAGCTGGAACATAGGCTCTAGAAATGCCGAGCCAACAATATAATCCATATACCTCCGTGTGGGTACTGATTCTTCCCCAAAAACCATAGGTCTTCATGCAATAGAGCTGGTACAGCAAGTACAACTCTCCATTCAGCCGGTACAGTAGTTACAATGGCTGGTACAACAGGTACAGTGGTTGGTACAGTTGGTATGATGGTTGGTACAGTAGGTACAACAAGTACAAATGCTGGTACAGCATGTATAGTGGCTGGTACAGTAGGTATAGTGGTTGGTACAGCCGGTACGGTGGCTGGTACAGTAGGTACAACAAGTACAAATGCTAGTACAACAAGTACAATGGCTAGAAATCATAATAAATGATTAAATACCCTTGCTTTCAGTATTTCTTCGTGATGGAAGCCTCCAAAACAGTCCCCAACATGGGCAGCCTTCAAGTGAGAGAGAAAGAGAGTAGCCATCATTAGGGAAACCTTCAACGGTGGTAGAGGCTGGTGTGCAGCAAGAGAGCCTCCATTAATGAAGAGAGAGGGCTCCAATTTATAGATTTGGGCCTCCCATGAGCTAAAATGGCAAGAGAAGGCTACAATGACAAGTGGAAAGCCACACAATAGCTGAAGTGACAAGTGTGAGGCCACTTGTCTCACTTTGATCCATTTTCTAACAAGTGTCAGGCCACTTGTCTCACTTTGGTCCACCTCCTTGCCACATGTCCCAATCTAAGAGATGGGTCCTTCCATAAACTTTATCTCTAAAAATATCCCAACTGGTAGACATTCTGTCATAGGCACTTTGCCAACTCTAGGTATTTGCTCAATTCCAGATGTAATGACGCGAACAGAATTTCCATCGGAGTCGGGCCAAACATAGCAACTCTCCTAAATTTTAGGAGTGTGGTCCTTTGTATTCTAGGATAATCCCCCATTCCCAAAGCTTGTACTTTCCAAATATTTAGAGATCTTGGAGTCCACCAGACCCCTTTCAGACTGGGAAATGTCCAGGCTGGTGACAATAACTCCTGGCTTCCTCAAAAGGGGGGAGAGGATCACGGAAATAAATATTATCCTTGAAAGAATCAAAGAAAGCTGGCAATTTACCAAGAAGTTTATGGATGGGATTATTGATGGTGCTCCCCAACTCCTCCAGTTGTAGCTTGATACGGGTGAACTCTCCAATCTTCTCAATCAAGTTATCTGACTCATTGATTGTAAGCTTCTCCAGATCTGACTCCAATTTGGCAATCTTCATTGTCCAAACTCTCCCATACCTCCTTTGGATTTGTGTCCACATCTAATGAGCATTACTTTGGGTAGAGACAAACTGTGCATGTATAGATGGAGTCCTGCAATGGATGATGATAAGACGAGCCCGAGCATCCAATATGCTTCTCAAAGCAGTGTCCACCAAGTGAGGTGTGGAGATAGCCATCCACACACCAGCTCCTTCCAACAACAACTGAGTGTAGAAAGACCAAGGATAATAGTTGGTTGCTGTAAGCTTCATGGAGTCACTGACTTGGGGAGGATTGTAGGATGGTATATGGGTAGGGATGGGAGCAAGACCTGGATGAGAGAAACTCAAGAGAGGAAAGATTGGGAATAGGAACCACATGTGGAGCTGGAGCAGGGGATCCAGGCTTAGATGGTCCTGGAGTACCAACAGGAGAAGGAGCAGCAGTAGAGAAACCTCGTGAAGCCATGTCCTCTAACAAGAAACCTTCTCTTAAGAAAGGTGCTGAAAAAAATCAGCAAATCCTCCTCTCAGGCTATGCACAGCAAGAAGAAAGGGTGGGAGGGTAGGAAACTGAAAGGAGAGGAAGAAGGAAGATCCCTCCAAGCTGTAGATCCTTGTCCTCAGCACCTAGAAGAGGGCTTCAGCAATCCAATCAGCAAAAAAATCAGCAATCTTTGCTTGTCACATGCACGCCTAGTAGGTGTACAAGTGACATGGCATTCTTAGCGCTCATAAGCATTGAGTAGATCATTAAGTTAAGACATTCAAGTAATTATCCAAGGCATTTACAGTAGTATATCACAACATAAGCATGTGTATGGGACTGTTACAGCCCCAACAGCAGCACATAAAGCATTAAGGGCATCTAGAGCATTTATCACCTCAGGTCATGAGCATTTATCAGCAGCCGACAACAGGATTATGGGCATTTAATGTAGTCGTGAAGTCCTAGACATATGGCCTACTGCTGTACAGTACCCGACCAGCAGCATAGCATTCATAAAGTTCGCTGGTTTTATAAAGCATGTTCTTTTGGACTAACCTTATACAAACCTGCACCTACTCTTGGGCACTGATGACATGAGTAGGGATGTCATAGCTTATTGTCCACGCTATGCATGATCGAGTTGATGAACCTACACTTCATGTTCGGACAGACATTGGAGTTAATGGTTGCACTTTTGAGTCGAAGTCTTTTTTAAAGTTTAGCTTAATGTTTGGTTCTAGTTCTTAGTGCTTTAAGTCTAGAGTTTATAGTTCTCTGTTTTGCTATTTTGTTTTTTGTTTTTTGTTTTTTTTTGTTTGTTTTTGTTTTTTGTTTTTTGTTTGTTTGTTTTTGCTTTTTGTTTTTTGTTTGTTTGTTTTTGTTTTTTGTTTTTTGTTTTTCAGTTAATGTCTTAATTAAAAGTCTTCGTTTGATATTATCTTTTGATTTCCTTTCCTTAGTAGCTAGGTTTGTTAGTTTATTTATTTTTGATCTTTCAAATGCTTTGTTTTTGTCTTTGTCCTTCTTCACTATTATTTCTTTCTCAAATCTCTCAATTTGTAAGTTCATATTTTTCTGACCTTATGAAGGTATATATATAGCATTCATATAAATAGAATCGCATCATTTCAGCATCATTCGTTCAGTCTATGATCTTTGGACCTCCAGTCTCCCAACGTTTCCATCCTATGGAGCAAAGGGGATCAACAGTACAGTCAGCATACAATCAGTAGGCAGCATTTAGTCATTCTCCTGCCTCCTACATAGAGGAAAGCCGGCATCCAAAGGGTGGACCTCTGTAGTGGAGAAAGGAACAAACAATCATTCACCATCAGCATTCAGCATATCTCTTTCATTTTGAGAAGGATATTCATTTAGTACAGCCATAGATCTATTTATAGATCTTCATTGTAACCATTCATTTAATATAGCTGCATTGCATTGCATTGATACCATTGTTCATCTCTTAAGTATAATTAAGTGAAGTGTAGTTAAGCCTAAGGTTGTTTTACTATGATCAATGATCAATTCCCCGCATGTCACATTGGTATCAGAGCTTTATAGGGTAAGCAGCCTTAGTTTATGTTCACAAGTCATTCAGTAAAGTCATCATGTTAGTCGCTTCTGCTCAATTAAATCTAGTTCTCAAGATCTTGCAGGCCATCCTTAGGGTTTTCCCCTTAGGCATGCATCAGTAACCCATCCATTTGCATTCTTGCATAGCATATAGGGTTGCACATAGCTTGCATCAGCATTGTAGTCATCCTAGCAGTCAGTCTATGCAAGGCATATACAGGTTTTACCCATGAGTTCTCTGGGGAAGAATGACATGTATAATCAAAGAAGTAAATGGAGTTTTGGGCTTCAACTGGCTGCTAGGGGTTCCCTTCCACATAAGAAGACGGAAGTTTGCTCCAACATCGCCTCAGGAGGTTCAAAGGTTCCGGAATGACGGAGATGGTGTGTGAAAGGATTCCATAGACAGGTCAGTGGTGACTCAGGTATTTCTAAGCAAATTTAGCAGCATTTGCCATGTAGTTCCCACAGTGGAGAAGTCTTTGGCTCAAAGGATTCAACTCCTACAATCGACCTCAGTCCTGGTAAAACAAGTCAAAGTGGGGTAGTGGTTTTAGTGGAGGAGGATCAATAGAGGAGTTGAAAGGTTGCCAGGTGTCCTGAAAGAAAGTGAAGGAAATATAAAACACAGATGTAGGCCTAGGTACAAGACTTGTAAATGCTGGAAACTGATGTTTATTGTTGAAATCTGAGCATGAGGGAAGCCCGTAGGTGCTGTACAATGGTGAGAAGCAGTAGCAGTTGCTCATAGTTGTCAGGTACGATGCGTATGGTTCGTACGATACGATACCGTACGGGAAAATATGGTACGATATAAATTTTTTTCTTATCGTATAATAAAATACAATGTTTTAAAAAAATACTTATAAACTTAGGTATTTCCAAGTTTAGATATGGAGTATTTTAGAAAGGAGGAAAGCATCATAGTACAGAGGAAGCTCAAACAGCCATAGATAAGCAAAAGAAAGACCATTGCCTATCAAAAAGCTTTTTTTTAAAAGGAAAAATTTTATTTTTGGAAATTTTAAGATTTTTTTTTTTTGGAAAAAATCAGTACGAGTACGTACCGTACGGTATTCCGTACGATAAGCCGTCGTACGCCATACGGAAACAACCCTGCAGCTGCTAATGACCTCAACTGAATGCTGAAAAATGAGATGAATCGAGGGAAAGGGAGCCAACCCTTATATACTCCCTCAGGATGCTGGTCGGCCAGCTATAGTAGGCCGACAGCATGGCAGTAGCATAAAATGCTACATAAAATGCCTGAAATACAAAAAAATGGTAGAAAAAATGTTGAATAATCTCTGCTAAGATATGCCAATGCAGGACCTCATAAATGGCCAATACAAGCATGAAAAAAGATGATGTAGACCCTCTGGAGATGATATAATCCAACACCTCCTCTTCAGCGCCAGAGGGGCGGTCCAATACCAGCACGCTGAAGTAACACCTCCATAGTAGCTCTCGGAAGTGGTTTGGTGAAGAGATCAGCCACATTGTCCTTGGTAGAACAGTAGACTAGTCGAAGAAGGCCCAACTCGATCCAGTCGTGTACAAAATGATAATGCACTTCAATATGCTTGGATCGTCCCCGTATCACAGGATTCTGTGCTAGAGCAATAGCACTATGAGAATCCAAGAAAATAGTAACCGGGGAAGTGTCCGCACAGCACAAATGCTCCAGAATCTGATGAATCCAAAGTGTCTCAGTAGAGGAGAGAAGGTAGGATTTATACTCAGCCTCGGTGGAAGAAGCAGAAACAGTCCTCTGCTTTTGAGAAACAGTCCTTTGCTTTATACTCAGCCTTGGTGGAAGAAGCAGAAACAGTCCTCTGCTTTTGAGACTTCCAAGAAACCAATCCAGAACCAAGTATGAAGCAATATCCAGACGTAGACCTCCGAGTATCAATACAGCTTGCCCAATCAGAATCTGTGAAGCCAACCAAATCAGCACCACAAGAGTAGGTGATGCCATAATCTGAAGTACCTCGAAGATAACGAAGAACTCTCAAAGCTGCCTACTACCAATGAGACCTTCAAGCGGCTGATGAGAACTGGCTGAGGACACTCATAGCATAGGAGATGTCTGGACGGGTGTTGGCAAGGTAAAGCAATGAGCCAACAATCTGCCGGTATTCTGTGGAATCCACCAAGGGTGTATCATCCTCCTTGGATAACTTGGCATTGGGATCCATGGGACAAGAGAGGTGTGTACAATCTGACAACCCATAAAGTGTGAGCATCTTCCTCACATACTTCTGCTGAGAAATGAAGGTACAGTCATCTTTCTGCCAAACCTCCAGCCCAAGAAAATAATGTAGAAGGCCAAGATCAGTCATCTCAAATGTCTCTAAAAGCTTGGACTGAACTTGTGTGACCAACCTAGTATCTGAGCTAGAAAGAATGAGGTCATTAACATACAAAACAATGACACAGATATCTCCATCAGAAAGAAGCACATAGAGATTGCTGTCAGCATATGCCCTCTCAAAGCCAAGAGATAACAAGAAGACATCAATCTTCTGATACTAGGCACGGGGTGCCTGTTTGAGACCATAAAGAGCCTTTTGCATAAGATAAACATGGGTGTCCTGTCCCTGAATCACAAAACCAGGAGGCTGCTCAACATAAACTTCCTCTTGTAAATCTCCATTTAGAAAAGCAGATTTCACATCCATGTGAAACACGGGCCATCTGAAGTGTGCAGCCAGAGTCAAAACAATCGTGATGGCTGTAGGAGCAAATGTCTCATCAAAGTCTTCACCTGCCTTCTGAGTATATCCTCGTGCAACAAGGCGGGCTTTATAATTGTCCAAAGTACCATCTCCATGAAACTTGACTTTGAAAATCCATTTCACACCAATAACACGATGATGTAAAGGCCATGGTACCAAAGACGAAGTGTTATTCCTCTCAATAGAGGCCATCTCTGCTTCCATGGCTTGTCGCCATTGTGCCTGTGAAAGAGCCTCCTCTGGACTCTCAGGCTCATCAATCTCCTGGAGAGAACTCATGAGAGCATAATTCACTGTGTGATGAGATGTGGAAGCCCGAGATGAACGGCGAGGTCCAATGGTGGGGGTAGAGATCTAGTTATGGAGCTGTGCATCAGTGAGATCAGAATCTCTAAAGAGTTGCTGAACCCACCGAGGTAGGCCAGCCTTCCTCTCAAAGCGTGAAGAAGAAGATCCAGCTATAGTAGAGGACTCATCCGATGCTGCTGGAAGTGGTGAAGAGGTAAGCACTGGTGAGGGTAATCCCGGAGTCAAAGCAGGACCCATAGAGGGACTGGGAGCTGCAAAAGCTGATGCAACGGGAACGGGTGGCTGTAAAGGAGCAACTGGCACCGGGGTTGCAGTAGGGGGAGGAGGAGGAGCTGGACGGAAAGAGGTAAAAGATCACTAGCATCTGCCAGAAATGGATCACCCAGAAAGTCGGAAGATGCATTAGGTGGAGAGGAATCAATGCCAAACAAGCTCTCATCAAATCGAGCATCACGGGAAATGATGATGTCATCAACCTTTGGATCCCAGAAGCGGTACCCTTTGGATCTCAGACTGTAGCATGTGAAGATCATCCTCTTTTACTTCTGGGCGAGTGTGGTCCTTTTCTTATTTGGTACATGCACATAAGCAACACAGCCGAAAACACGAAAATGAGATACAGAAGGCTTGTGTTTTGTAAAGGCCCCCTCCGGAGTCATCCCCTCAAGTGCTTTTGTGAGAGAGCGGTTAATGAGATAAATTGAGGTAGCCACAGCATCACCCCAGAAAGCAGGAGGGAGACTTGCATGATGCAACAAAGCACGAGCCATCGCTTTGACGGTCCGGTTCTTTCGTTCCACAACTCCATTCTACTGAGGAGTGTAAGGAACTGAAGTCTGTCGGTGAATGCCCTTCGAAGCAAGGAAGTCATTAAATGGTACAAACTCGCCACCATTATCAGTCATGAGAAATGAAACTCTACCCCCAGACTGATTTTCCACCCTCGCGATCCAAGTCCTGAAAAGTCTTGAAAATGGCAAAAGCATCTGACTTGCGAGCCAGAAAACATGCCTAGACTTTGCGAGTGAAATCATCCACAAGAAGAAGAAAATATCGAGCCTCGCGCCAAGAGACTCAACCTCCATAGGTCCTGCAAGATCTGCATGTATAAGCTCCAGTCTTCGGGTTGCTCAATGAGTGGCCTCCTCTGGAAATGCATCTTGATGATGCTTGCCCATCATGCAGGATGAGTAGATGTGTGAGAGAGACCTGAGTTGAGGTAGTCCGCTGACAACCTGCTTAGAATGGAACTTCTGTAAGGCAGCAATGGGTACATGACCGAAGCGAGAATTCCACAAGGAAGTATCTGCCTCAAAAACCAAAGCCATTATGGGTGAGAAAAGCTGATGAATATGGGAATCAGTGTGAGGGATCTCGGAAGAAAAATTGGTGATCTTGTAGAGACCCCCATCATGGACTCCATTGGCAACAACCGAGAGAGTCTTCGTGTCGATTACTTTGATGACCTCATCATCAAAGTACACACCAAGTCCCTTCCGAGAAGCTTTGTATACTGAAAACAGATTTTTGGAAATTTGTGGTACATGCAAAACATCATGTAAGGTGGCAGAGGAACCCAAAGAAACATTACCAACACCGGTGACATGAAGCGAAGAGTTGTCGCTGATACGAACTGAAGAAGAGATAGTTTGGTAGTCCTTCAAGATATGGGCCTGATTGGTCATGTGGGCAGAAGCACCACTATCACCAACCCATTCCACTGCTTCAGGTGTGACACTAACCTCTTCAGGAGAAGTCATATCTGTGATCACGAGGAATGAATCCTGTGAAGAAGTGGATGAATCTGTGACTGCCATGTGCATAAACTTTGGTAGATCCCTCTCTGAAACTTTGCCTTTATCTTTGGTGTTGTCCTTGTCAGATGCTTTAGAAGCATCTTGGGCTTTATACTTGGCTTTTGCTGCTGGAGAATCATCACAATGAGCAAAGGAGCGAGCATCAGTATGACCTGTCCTGCCACAATAATCACATTCATTGCTTTTGTCCTTGGATTCCTTAGAATCTTGTTTACCCTTGCCTTTGCCTTTGTTTTTGTTGTTGTTGTTGTTGTTGTTGTTGTTGGAGTTCCTTCTTCCTTCTTCCGTCTTTGCCATTGCCAGAGGCAACAAAAGCAGACTCCAACTTGCCTTTTCCGCGAAGCATGCACTTGTCGTGGAGATAACTCATGACTTCCTCAAAAGGGGGGAGAGGATCACGGAAATATATATTATCCCTGAAAGAATCAAAGGAAGCAGGCAACTTGCCAAGAAGTTTATGGATGGGATTGTTGATGGTGCTCCCGTACTCCTCAAGTTGCAGCTTGATACGGGAAAACTCTCCAATCTTCTCAATTAGGTTATTTGACTCAGTGATGGTAAGCTTCTCCAGATCTAACTCCAATTTGGCAATCTTCACTGTCGAAACTCTCCCATACCTCCTCTGGATCTCTGTCCACATTTGATGAGCATTACTCCGGGAGGAGACAAACTGTGCTTGTATGGATTGAGTCATGCAATGGATGATGATAAGACGAGCCCGAGCATCCAATATGCTTCTCAAAGGAGGGTCCACCAAGCGAGGTGTGGAGATAGCCATCCACACACGGGCTCCTTCTAGCAACAACTGAGTGTAGAAAGACCAAGTATGATAGTTGGTTGCGGTAAGCTTCATGGACTCGTTGACTTGGGGAGAATTGTAGGATGGTATGTGGGTAGGGGTGGGAGCAGGACCTGGATGATAGAAACTCAGAGAGGAAAGATTGGGAATAGGAACCACCTGTGGAGCGGCGGGAGGAGGGGATCCAGGCTATGATGGTGCTGGAGAATCAACAGGAGGAGCAGCAGTAGAGAAATCTCGTGAAGCCATGTCCTCGGACAAGAAACCTTCTTTGAAGAAAGGGGCTGAAAAAAAAAACAGCATGTCCTCCTCTTAGGCTGTGCACAGCAAGAAGAAAAGGAGGGAGGGTGGGAAACTGAAAGGAGAGGAAGTAGATCTCTCCAAGATGTAGTTCCTTGTCCTTAGCACCTAGAAGAGGGCTTCAACAATCCGAAAAATCAGCAATCTTTGCTGAAAATTCAGAAATACAACAGTCCCAAGTGTCAGATGAAGAAAACGCAGCACTCTTGAGGAAGCCTCTACTCTTGGAAGAAAACGCAGCACCTTCTATGCTGAAATCTGTAGAAAACGCAGCAAACTGTCGAAGCCTCTGCTCCAAAACAGAAAACACAGCTTTCTTTTGCTCACAGGTCAGCGTTTTTCTCTGATACCATGAAAGAAAGTGAAGCAAATATAAAACATAGATGTAGGCCGAGGTACAAGACCTGTAAATGCTGAAAACTGATGTTTATTGCCAAAATCTGAGCACGAGGGAAGCCCGTAGGTGCTGTACAATGGTGAGAAGCAGTAGCGGCTGCTAATGACCTCAACTGAAAGGGAAAGGGAGCCAGCCCTTATATACTCCCTCAGGATGTTAGTCGGCCAGCTGTAGCAAGCTGACAGCATGGTAGTAGCATAAAATGCCTAAAAATACCAAAAATGGTAGAAAAAATGCTGAATAATCTCTGCTAAGATATGCCAATGCAGGGTCTCATAAATGGCCAATACAAGCATGAAAAAAGATGATGTAGACCCTTTGGAGATGATATAATCCAACACACCCAGCAACAGTTTAGTAGAGGGGAATGTCACGTGCACACCCAGTAGGTGTACAAGTGACATGGCCATCTTAGCACTCATAAGCATTAAGTAGATCATTAAGTAAAGGCATTCAAGTAATTATCCAGGGCATTTACAATAGTATATCACAACAGGAGCATGTGTATGGGACTGTTACAGCCCCAACAGCAGCACATAAAGCATTAAGGGCATCTAGAGCTTTTATCACCTCACGTCGTGAGCATTAATGGCAGCCGACAGCATTTATCAGCAGCCGACAACAGGATTATGGGCATTTAATGTAGTCGTGAAGTCCCAGACATCTGGCCGACTGCTGTACAGTACCCGACCAGCAGCATAGCATTCATATAAATAGAATCGCATCATTTCAGCATCATTCATTCAGTCTATGATCTCCGAACCTCCAGTCTCCTCAGTGTTTCCATCCTATGGAGCAAAGGGGATCAACAATACAGTCAACATACAGTCAGTAGGCAGCATTCGGTCATTCTCTTGCCTCCTACATAGAGGAAAGCCGGCATCCAAAGGGTGGACCTCAACAGTGGAGAAAGGAATAGTCATTAACCATCAGCATTCAGCATCTCTCTCATTCTGAGAAGGATATTCATTTAGTACAGCCATAGATCTATTTATAGATCTTCATTGTAACCATTCATTTAATATAGGTGCATTGCATTGCATTGCATTGACACCATTGTCTATCTCTTAAGGATAATTAAGTGAAGTTTAGTTAAGCCTAAGGTTGTTTTACTACGATCTATCCCCCGCATGTCACATTGGCTTCTATGCAGAAATCTGCAGAAAATGCAGCAAACTGTCGAAGCCTCTGCTCCAAAATAGAAAACACAGCTCTCTTCTGTTCACAGGTCAGCATTTTGCTCTGATACAATGAAAGAAAGTGAAACAAATAGAAAACACAGATGTAGGCCTAGGTACAAGACCTGTAAATGCTGGAAACTGATGTTTATTGTTGAAAATTGAGCACGAGGGAAGCCCGTAGGTGCTGTACAATGATAAGAAGCAGAAGCAGTTGCTAACATAGCAGCCAGGTACGGGACGGGACGTATAATACGGCAAAGTATAATACGCGTATTATACGTCTTTTTCGCGGGGCCAAAATAAAAAACGCCGTTTTTTTTAAAATAAAAAACACTAGTTTAATTACATTTGGTCGAGACATGTCACATACATGTTTAAAGTTGAAACTTGAAGTGTTGAACTTTAAGACTCAAGACTGGAGTTATAACTTATGAACTTATGAACGTTTAAACTTTAAACTTTAATTTTGAAAGAAAAGGAGAGACTTGAGTTATGAATCATTATCATGCTTAAAGAGATTAGAGAATACAAGATAATCATGAAATGTACTGAGTACTCATGAATCTAAAATCACAAAATGGGAATCTTGAATCCTGAATCCTAACATAAATAAGGACGAAGCCGCAAGTGGCCCGCAACATAATAACAATGAACATATGTCATACATAAAAATGAGCCACTAGTCTGTAGATACTGGAATGTGGCATACAAAATGTGACTCATGAGTCATTCATCAGAGTCAAGACTCGGACTCTGAGCTAGAATCATCCCCACCATGGTCACGGTCATGCTCATCCTCCTCACTAACACTCCAATCACTAATGCTGGCCTCTCTCTCTGGCTCGGGCTCTGCCTCTGTCCCTGCCTCTGTCTCAAGGCCCTTGCCCCTGGCTCTGCCTCTGCCCCTGCCTCTGCCTCTATCCCTGCCTCTGCCCCTGCCTATGGTGCCGGTCCTCGTGTGAGTCTGATGTGCAAAAGAGGCTCTCTCTGCTGCAAGGAAAGCCCACACTTCATCTTCTTCGTCACGAGGGTGCACTAGCTCCTCCATGCGAATCTCAACCTTGAAAGTGTCGGGATTGATCTCATTGATTGCTTTCATTTTTTCCCTCTTTCAAAGAAGCTTCAGATTGGAATTGACAAAGACAAGACGCTTTAATTGTGCAAGCAACAAGCAATTTCTTTTCTTTGTGTGTATGGCCGCAAACAAGCTCCAATTTCTCTCACAAGCGCCGGAGGAGCAATCTTGTGAGAGAACCCTCATAGCAATGCGCTGTAGCTCGGCACAGTCACCACCATACTTCTCCCACCAACTGACAGGTTTAAGCTGGGCATCTCGAAGACTAGCTCGTGGTGAGCCAAAATCAACGTCATGCATGTCGCGAAACCGAAGAAGCTGGGTCTCGAGAAGATCTTGCGTTATTGGGTCTCTCTCCACTTTGGTGATGTACTCTCTCCATCCCACATTTAGCTCGCGATCATGTCTCTGAGCATCTTGTCTCCAAAGTGGATGCAAGATGTGGCTAACAGCATGAATTGGACAATGAAACCAATCCCATCGTGTTTGCCATATCTCCTTGATTTCATCCATCCTTTTGACATAGAAGTTTAGAACAAAAGACAATAAATTAGAATCTAGAATACATTATAAGAAAAAAGACTCAAGAGTCAAAAGCAAAGAACGACTTACATCCTACAACTTGCAAGTAGCATACCTATTATCATCAAAGAGATTGCTTGCATTGAAGGCCGCGCCCACCTTCTCCATGAACTCGTAGATGAGGCCCATGGTGCATCCCTCCGAGTCACTAAGGCGTAGTGCTGCGATCAATGGCTCCATGAATGCTACAATGCACTCCGCATCATGCCAAAAGACTGCCTCATAGATGAGATTCTCAAATCTTTTGCCCTTTTCGGTGCGGCTACCATCCCATGAAATCCATCTGTCATCCATAATCATACGCCGCAAACCACGTCGACATTTTACTAATTTTTGGAGGACAATGAAGAGGTAGGCAAAGCGGGTACTTGAAGGCTTTGCGAGCTCCGTCTCACAATTTGCCCGATAGATACCAAGAGCTCGTTGCTTTCTTGTCACATAGTTTACCATAAACTCAGCCTTCTTCACCACATCCGCCACCCATGGTATGGCTCCCACATCTTCAATTAGAAGATCAATCGAATGCGAAGCACAAGGAATCCAACTGATTTGTGGATAGTCTCTCTCCACTAGTGCGCCGGCAGCCTTGCAATTGGATGCATTATCTGTGACTACCGCAACCACATTCTCGCTTCCCACTTGTTCTATTGCTGCCTTTAGATGCCCATAGATAAATTCAGCTGTATGTGCCTCCCCAGAGCCATCTATGACAGTCAAGAACATGGTGCCGAGACAACAAGAGACAAGGATATTTAAGAGAGGGCGGCGTTTGATGTCCGACCACCCGTCACACATAATAGTACACCCATACCTTGCCCATGCCGCCCGTATTGGTGCTAGCTCCTTCTCAATGTCCATGACCTCTGCCTTCAATTCTTTGGTGCGAAGAATCTCATATGATGGAGGCTTGAATGTGGGCCCCGCATCCGCCACCGCACTAAGCATGTGTAGAAAAGCCGGCTTGCGAGCATGGTCAAAGGGCACATTGCACTCGAAGAAGTATTGCCGAACTCTTCGTCTTGCATTCTCATGCTTGATTTTGGCCCAACTTTGTTGAAGAGACTTCTTTGGCACATTTGGAGGTGGAGGGCTTGGGGTGAAAGATGGATGTGCACCACCGCTATGTGGATGAAAAGAGGCTAGAGCTCAAGAAGAACCGGCAACTGATGATGCGGGAACATCCTGTTGTGGTGAAGTCTGGGAGGAATCTATGATGGAAGGTGCCGTACCTTGAACCTCAACTCGGGCTCTCTTTCTGGCACGAACGACACTTGGATCTTCACCCAATTTCTGAATGACATCATCGGGAATGTCGCTAGGACACACATCAACTCCCTGGCCAGTAATGTGGAGAAGGTGAGCTCTAACACGCGATGCACTGCCGGTGTAGACAATGTTGCAATGCTTGCACCGCCAATTTTTGTCGGCCTTGTTCTCGATCACTTCATCCCATACCGCTAATTTCTTTCTCCCCATGTTGCGTCTCACACGAGTGCCGCCGCCTGCGTAGCCTGTAGGTAGTAATAAGTATGCGTGTGTGAGTGTGTGTGTAGATAGTATGTAATATGTATTGAGACAAGAGAGAGAGAGAGAGAGAGAGAGAGAGAGAGAGAGTTATGTTGCTGCCTTGGGGACCTGAGCAAGGGTGGGTGGGTGGGGAAAGGGAGGCGAACACAGATGCGAGAGTACCGTACCAGCGGCCAGCACAGCGAACGACGAACGAAGGGATAGAGGGGGGGCAGCGAGCAGGGGCGAACGAGCGGAGATGAATGAATGAGAGAGAGAGAGAGAGAGAGAGAGAGAGAGAGAGAGAGAGAGAGAGAGAGAGAGAGAGAGAGAGAAACGTACCGGGTACCGTACCGGAGAAAGGGGGGCGGCAGCGAGGAAGCGAACGTGAACTTGGGCGTGCAGGTTCGGGAAGCAGCAGAGCGCACCAGAGCGCACGCGGATCACAAAAAAGCCCAGGCATAACGTTAAACGTTAGCCTGGCAAATTTTTTAATTAAAAAAAAAACCTCACGTTTTTTTTCAAAAGGACGTTTTTTATCCAAAAAAACGTCCCGTCGAGTATTTTTTATAAAATACGCGTTTTATAGCTGCTATGGTTGCTAATGACCTCATGAGTATGTAGGGAAATGAGATGAAATGAGGGGAAAGGGGGACCACCCTTATATACTCCTCATGAGAGCTGGTTGGCCAATTGTAGCAGGCCGACAGCTCCATAATAGCATAAAAATGCTATAAAGGCATAAAAAATGGGGAAAAAAATGCCTAAATAAGTATGCATATGCAGGGCCTCATAAATGGCCAGTACAAGCATGAAAATGATGCAGTAGACCCTCTGGAGATGATATATAATCCAACAATGCATTATCTTCGTCGCGAAACTGAATTCTGTCCGTTGAAGTTACCGATGCTACCCATCAAGCTTATGCATGTTACAAGGCCTATACTCAGCAGGCCAACAAGGACAGAAGGGATGTAAAATTCTCGGAAGAAGGGGATTGGATTATGAAACAACGGTTGAAACAGGTGGGCAATTGATGCCCAAAGTTGTCGTTTCGGAGTTTGAGAACTTTTCTCATTTTGAAGAAGATCAATAAATTGTTCATGAAGTTGAAGTTACCTTCTAGTTGGACCATGCATGATGTGTTTCATGTCTCTTGGGCTGAAGCACTATGCCGGACCTCCTCCCATATCTATCCAAGATGAACCGAAACTAGATACTGTCAATGAAGCTGAAGTGATGGTTCCAGAACAGATCCTTTTGTACTGTTCAAGCATGGCTTTGGCCGTAGAGAGCATCAATTCGTCACGGACCTAGGGACACATGAAGCGGTTTGGCTTGACAAGAACTTCTTTGAAGACTATTTGGTGTTATTGACGGACTATTTGGAGGCTACCCAGTTTCCGTAAAGTTAAGTAGAAGCGAATGTCACGTGTATCCCACACTTGGATGCCACGTGGACATATCTGTACAGTGAAGGATCATAGATGCGTAGTAGAGAGCCTAGCTAAGGGGGATAGAAGGTGTCCATTGCTGCAAAGGATGGGGACAGGAAAAGTGGACCTGTTCACCGGAGAGAGAGAAGAGAGAGAAGCAAAAGTTTTAGTGAGAGATGATTTGCACGACTCAACAAAGCTTTGATTAGATGTGATAAAGCTTATACCAAGTAAATGTCTTTTGTAGGTTTAGAACCTTATCTATTGACCCTTACATATCACACTCACATATAAGCATATGATACATGGCATACACTTATCCATTTATAAGTGGTGTTCACACCTAAGTAGGTGGTCACAGTATACATGAAAAAGGTCTTACACACACATAGGGTGGACACACATATTCTTAGTCTTTTTTGGGGTAGTTCACACATGGACACAAGTGGGTATATAGGTGGATACATACACACAGGTACATATGTGAAGGATACGCACACAAGGCTCCGAATACCCAACAAACTCCCCTTCGGAGTGTAGATGGTGAGGCCCGAACGCAAAAGAAAGATACTACCTTCTAACCCCATCACATGTTGTGTCAGAGCCAACTCATCATGCACACCTTCCGTGTCATGATAGCCCTCCAATCACATAATGCATCCAAGGTAGCAGGGCCAACACTTTAGTCACCCCCCTGTCTCCTAACTGGGATAATAGAAACACGAAGCCTTTTATAACATTGCAGTAGAAAAACGTGCATAGAGATTATTACATCTCGTTTTGGGGGACATCTTGGATGTACAAATAAATAGAAAATAATCAAGGCAAGAACACATGGGGGAAAGCACAACACAGAAAATTACGAATTATTTTTGGAAGTTTAGATGGTTTCTGGGTGTGTGTCAGAGAAACGGGGTCGCTTCCAGCGCTGCTTCCAGGCTAGCACCCCTTACATGGCATTATGGAGTCTTCAATGTGTTGCCAGCGGGTCCAATTTTGTCAATTTTGGCCAATTTGGCAAAACCCTCATATTTCTGGGTAGGGCAAGGCTTCGATTTGTTGATTTTACCTTATTTTGAGGAAAGCCCCAAAATTGGGCTATGCAAGAGCTTCAATTTTGATGCAGATTGCTGATTTTGTAGAAAGCCCCAACTTTATTGAAATGTAGGAGTGTTAATTAGACGATTTCACCTTAATTTGTAAAAAGCTCCAATCTGAGGCTGATGTCATATGCGTAGGTACATGCATCAGGTGCTGGAGAAGCAAAGTTGCACAGAAGGCAGTCGATGGTGGCGAAGGTAAGGTCGGTAGTGAAATTGAATTTGGCTTTAATAAACCTTAATATTAAGGCTTAAAGGCTTAAGCCTTTGAACGTTAATAAGGCCACACTGGCATACTTAAAAAGAAAAAAAACGATGACGTGCGTGGACGACTGGGGTTGATGGGTGGTAGTTGAGGCACGAAGGCTTGGGTGCCGTTTGAAGGCCGAGTGGACGGTTGGTTGCAGGTGTAGCAGGTCGAGGAGGTCTTCATCAGTAGGCGGCAACTCTCCCATTGTTGGGTGGCGAGACCACGGCAACGAGCAACACTGACTAGTTATAATATGAATGCAGTTGAGAGGCAAATGATAGTGACGGGGCAAGACGAGCTGATGATGATCCTCGCTCTGATACCAAATGAAGGATCAGAGATGCACAATACAGAGCCTAGCTAATGGGGATCGAAGGTGTCCATTGCTGCAAAGGTAAGAGAGAGAGCTAGAGAGAAGTAAAAGTTCTTAGTGAGAGATGATTTGCACGACTCACACCAAGTACATGCCTTTTTTAGGTTTATTACCTTGTCTTTTGACCCTTACATATCACACTTGCATATAAGCACATGACACATGGCATACACTTAGCTTATCCATTTATAAGTGGTGTTCACAAATCACACCTAAGCAGGTGTTCACTGGCTTATACATGAATAAGGTCTTACACACACATATGCGGTGGACACACACATATACTTAGCCCTTTTTGGTGCAGTTCACACAGACACAAGTGGGTACATAGGTGGGTACATAAGTGGGTACATATACACGGGTATATACGTGAAGGATACATGCACACGAGGTTCCAAATACCCAACATACAGTGGACTTAAGAGTGGTAACTAGCCCTTTGTGAGCCCTTGTCCGGGATGAGTTATCTAGGGATCCACACTGCAGAGGGTCATGGTTAGGTGTGCATGTCCCACACGTCTGTGTAACCCTGTGGAATGATGTAGAGATGTACCGGACATTTATTAGGCTTCTTGCCGGATGCACGGGCACTAGTCTAGGTTCAGGAGACGGGCTTTGAAGAGCCTTTCTCATGGGCAGCCATGCGTGGCTTGCCCAAGACCCATCAAGAGCCACCATGGGCATGGGGTTTAGCCATAAGCCAGCCCACTGCCCAGGCGGCCATCCCTAGGGCCTCTCACATAGGTCAACCAGCACTTTATGGGATTTTTGGCATATATTTGTCCAGCATGACCTTTCCAACAGCAGTCTGGCTGGCTGACTGGAGCATGTGGAGGATATATATACTGCCCTTCAGTCCCTTGCATAAATGATCTCATATTCTTTGCAAGTGCCAAGGTTCAAGGGCATAGACAGCCATAAGGAGCCAAGGGCAAGGTGGAAACTGCAGATCAAGGGTCATGTTAGGCTGAGAGTGACCTCAGCCAAGTGAAGGTCTCCAAGGTCAGTTCAGTCCTGGTTATTTACAGCCAGCAGTCAGTAATTCTACTCATTCAATACAGCATACGTGGTGGGGGCCCTTCCGAGGGTATTTGGGGCCCAACACTGTGTATTGTATCTCTTCTCTCTCTGCACTCTTATTCTTATTACTTTGTTCTATACATCATCAAGAACAAAGGTGCTGTGAAAGTAGCCCATATGTGAGTGGAGGCTGGGATTCAAGAGACCCATCAAATGTGTAACGAAAGCCCTTGTTTGGAAATGAGCCTGCACCTCAATCTTTTCCAATTGGGTTATTCACATCTTAGATTTACTTTTTATATATCAATAACTCCTATTTATGAAATAGCTTCTGCTCTTTGTAGAATAGTTCGATGGTGAGGGTAAGTTGGCGGTTGGGCCATTGCACGAGTGGCTATTTCACCATCAGGCTTCCCTCCAAGGGGCGTGGGTTTGAACTTAAACACTTAAATATAATACGACTCTCTCTCTCTCAAAAAAAAAAAAAAAAAGAGAGGAATATTTTTAGGGTTGAAATTATTCCCACGAAAAAGCTTGTTTCATTTTAGGTTTTCCTTCATGGAAATTATTTGGAGTTGAACGTGTGTGTGTGTGGAGCAGAGTTTTATTCGGTAAGAAGAGATGTAGAAAATGTCACGGAGCTTGTTCGTGAACTATTGGACTCAATCGAGTTAGCCCAAGACGAAGCATACATGGCTGACCTCGAAAATCAGGCTGCCGAAAGCTCACTATGGGACGATCCTTCAAAGGCAAAAAAAATCTTGTCAGCATTGACTGAGGTTAAAGACAAAGTCACTAAACTGAAAGACCTCCAATCTAAGGTTGCGAGTTGCACCATGCTAAACTGATCTCATGCTTTATAACATCTTTGATCTACTCTTCTAGCATGGTTTCCCTTTTCAGCAGTTCAAGCAGTGCTAATTAAGCAGCTTTGCAAATTGGGTTTGTTTTTATGCAGTCCGATGATGCACAGCTAATAGTTCAGCTGCTTCAAGAGATGGATACAGCAGATGCGGGATTTCTAAAAGAAGCTTCTGATTTAACTTCCTCTCTAAAGAGGACACTTGATCAGTTTGAGATAACAAAACTTCTCTCTGGACCTTACGACAAAGAAGGTGCACGCCTTACAATCTCTGCAGGAGCTGGAGGAACTGACGCCCAGGTCTCTTTTTCACCATTACTCATGGAAACGAACTGGTTTAATACTTTTTATGCGTTGCTGAAGATTACTATATGGTGGCTGAATTGTTGAGTACAAATACCATCCAATATTGATGCTTATCCTCAAGCTATGGCTTTTGTTGGCTTTCCTGGGTGATAAGTACTATTTGCTTAGCAAGTTTACATTCGTAATTACTGTATAGTTTATCTTCCCTTCTCTCTCTCTCTCTCTCACACACACACACACACACGCACACACACACACACACACACACACACACACACACACACACACGGCGTGAGCCTCTGCCCCTCGCCCTACCCTCTTCTCGTGCACTGGCACCCTGCCCTGTCCGCGCAGCTGCTTTGTGCTCTGTCCCCCTCTGCCTGCACCCACATCCCGCTGGGCCGTGTGCTGGCTGCAACACTCCGCCCTCTGCCTCCCATTGTCCTGTGCTCCCCGGTACACAGTGCGTCCCAACTCCGGACTAATGGTTGAACCATCAAACCAGAAGCCACTCCCACCCCTACTTCATCGTGCGTCGGGCCGGCTCCTGTCTTCATCTGTGTCCTTGTTGAGCCTAACTTGAGAAAGTCAAGAAGTAGCCCAAGCCAAAAAATGACCAGATCGAGCAGGTGGGATGGCTTGCAAAGGAAAATTGAAAAAAGTGCTTGACAAGATTGATGACCAGGTCAATGCAAGTACAGAATCAAATGGATGTGGTGCGCTGTACCAGAGACTGCCTACGGCTGCTGAGAGAAATTTAGACTATCTAGGAAGATCACCGCGAACAGGAGATGGCAGAAATACGAGAGGAGATGGCCAAGATGAAAGAACAACATGCTAGACAGGTAGATGGAATGGAGAAAGAGGTTGCCAAGCTGAATGGAGAAATGCAGGACTGCAAGAAGGAAGAAGGAGAAATCAGTCCCTCCAACCTCTCTGAAGTGCAAACCTCAAGGTGAAGTTTCAGGACCATTGGCCAGCTTAGGGTATCATCCCATAGACTAAGGATAGAGATTGGCAGAGCTGAGCGGATACCTAGAGAGGACATGACATGTAGACTCTGTCAGACGGGTCACGGGGGTTGAGTCGGAGGAGCACTATGCTTGCCAGTGCCCAGTCTACTATGAGATCAGAGGGAGATTTCACTGTTGATTCAGAGAGGGCTTTGGACCCTTATCCTGGATCATGGAGTACCCAGATCAGAGGTGCCTTGGACTCTTCCTACTGGAGCTCAGCCAACACAGAGAGTCACTACTGAGAGATCCTCGCCCCCAACAGCCCTCCTCTCTGCTTACCATCACCAGTTTTTTCCAGCCTAGAGGGGTGGATAGCGAGGCACCAGAGCCTATCACAGTGGATACAGAAGCCTATACCATAGTGCCCCCTCGCAGTATGCCCATGGGAGTCGCATTAGATCGGGCACGCACACTCCAGAGAGCTAGACGCCCTTGTCCTGTCGGATCCCAACCACCTGCAACTCATCAGCCCCGGATTCAGGAGATCCTGGCCTGCTATTGAGCAACTTCATCCTCATAGTAGACTATCGACATCTCTAGCCTTCTTGTATCACCCATGATGGACATCCTGGATGGGTCCTTGCGTGACATATAGGGTTGATTGACTGTTTTTATTCAGCTCTCCCATATCCCATCACGTATTGTACCCTATACTTGGCATAGTAGGATCTAGATTTTTCATCTTGTATAATCTCAGAGTCTGAGATCTTAGCTTTCAGGCTTCAGTTTTAGTTTACTGTTGACATTGTGTTGCCCGACAAGCCTTTGAAGTTATCATTTGGGAATTCTCCGTGCTTCCGACCTTTGGACGAACTTTGGACCTATGGATGGGCTACATAGTGTGGACATCACACCTAGATGCTAGGGGACCTATGTCTACACCAAGGGTCATGTGGATTGGCACCTCGTGGCAAGGGACGTATCTCTATGCCGAGGGCCAGTAGGCTGGATTTGGTAGGCCTTGAGACATTGGTCTATGGCAAGATCCAGAGTACAGTATTCTGGTTGGCCTGGGGACACAGTGTCTACACCTGGAATGACCGCTAGCTATAAGCTAAATGAAAGGGAGGTTGTCAAATACATTTTGTGCATTGCATGGTTTACGTGCATTTTTGGAAATTGTTTCACATGGAATGTTTTATTGCTTGCATGATCTGTATGTCTAGCGCCCTCTCGTAAACTGCACGTGTGAATCTATATTATGATATTGCTTGTGGGTTGTAAACAGGTGGTAAGACCCCCCATAGGTGTGAGCCGCCATCAGCTTCTTAGAGATCTTCAATAGGTCCCATTACCCCTTAGATAGCGGCGGTGATACAGAGTTTGGCAGCACACATGGAAGGTGGTCTCCCCAACTCTCCAGATTTTCTTGAGAGCTCTCCATTCTCCCTCAACGAGCTGAGAGATTCACTTCGGGCCTTGTTGCGGGGCAAGTGCCATGGCGAGGATGGTTTCCCTCTCGTGCGTCATTGGGAGCTTATAGAAAGTGGCTTCTCCACTTTCAATGAGGTCATGGCCTCCAGACTGATGCCAGAGGGGCTTATTCACTTGATTCCCAAGGAGGGTGGTGAGCGTATAGAGGTTTGGTAGTGGCCTTCCATTACCCTCTTCAGAGGCGCCTATAAAATCATTGCCAAGGCCATCAGTCGTCGCCTCCAGCCTCATTTCCCTGATCTGATTCATGGCACCCAAACCGGCTTCATCTAGACATGATATCCCATTGGCGGTGCTTAGTTTCGATGGGGGGGGCATCGCTTATCTTTGCTCGGCTGGTTCCTAGGACGCCTGACCCTCTCCCTAGCAGAGGACTATAGTGGTGGATCTCTTCAACGAGTACGGATCATAGGATTTCACAAGCACTATTGGCATATCAACCCCCACCTGGCTCAGGTGGCCCAAGATAGATCCTGGCTGCTTTGGCTTTGGGAAAGCTGTCCTTTGACTCGCAACTACTGCATAGAAACAACCACCAAAGAACCTTAAGCATTGAGGTTTAGGCGCTTCTTTTCTTTTTAATCAACTCTGAGGGTTTCGAAAGTTGCTGAGGATCCATGATGCACCAAATGCTAGGCTGGTGTCCAAGGAAAGGGTGGTGGTGGCATATTACAGCCATGTGTGGGTCTTTGCAGGTTGCCGTAGAGAAAAGAAAAGCCACAACCGGCTATAGTCGACTATGTAGTGCCCTCTTATGTTAGAGGTAAGCGTTAGAGGTAAGCATCACCACTGGCTTGCTTGACGTGCTCCTCTACAGGCCTTGGTGTTTGTTGATCATAGGTGGCAGGCATTATCTGCAATAGTTGCAGCGTGGTGGTTGGGCTTGATTGGCTGCTCCATATGCCTGCCTTCCGTTTAAGCCAACGCTGCAAGAAGTTGATACTCTTCCCCCCCTCCCCCCCACACCACACAAAAAAAAAAAGTCATGCTCTTGCACTTTTCTCCTCAGTGAAGTTCTTTCAACCCCACAAAAGCAAGAATAAGACGGTGGCAAAGAAATTAGCATGTGTATGAGATTCCCCTCTTCGTGATGAAGAAAAACTGTTGGGAGCTGAATCGTTACCTGCTCTTATACCCGCGAAAAGCAGCGGAAGGGGGCAGAGATGAGCATAGGAGGCGGTGAAGGAGAAGGGCTCCCATCCAGGAAAGGAGATGGAGGGTTGCACGAAGGGGGAGGCAACGATGTGGGGGTGCGAGGAGGAGCGGGTGGGGCGCACAAATGAGGATGGGGGCGAGGGTAGCGTGAAGGCAGAGGTTGGCAACAGCGTGAGAGAAGGCCGGTGCGCACAAGCTGGGGGTGTAATTTCCCATTGGGGCTTGAGCACAATCTTGACACATACTTAAACTATTAATGCTTGTAAACAAAGTGAATTGGCACAACACAAAACAAAATAGCAATGCTAAAAATTGAAATGACATGCAATAGGGCCTGACCCGCCTTGTAATATGATTTGTATTATCAAGGAATTTTACTTGGAAGCTCCATGGGCAATGCTTGCCAGATTTCCGACGACATTCATGCATATGAAAACAATTTCAAACATGATGTGTCATTGTAGAGGTTGAATCCATAGCTTCAATCGTGAAGGATCTCATTTTCCAATCCCCAGTATCTTGCCACAAGCAGCTATGCTCCCATTGGCATCCATACACATTCAGGTGTGTGCTAGGCCGAGACATAGGAGACCTCAATGGCCAAGAATGCGGATGTATTGTAGGCTTAATGAGCACAAGAAACTCTTACTCGCCATTTACAGTCACCTTCCAACTTTAAGCGAAGTAATGATAATGAATACTTCATAGCACTCCCGGCTGAAATAAGGGTTTTTTATTTTTTTTCCCCGGGAAAAAGCCTTCTATTAGTTCACATAAAACAACCATGAAGGGCTAGATACAAACTCACCTCCATGAGTGGGATGAGGATCAAGAAATCAAGAGGAGAAAGATGCTCTTTTCCTCTAGATGGCCGCTCTATGAGGAGAAGGCTATCTCATACAGGGGGAGAGGGAGGGAATAACCACATAGGTGGTATGTACTGCCAAGGGGGCACACCACCTCTATCTGTGAGAAAAGAGCCATGCCGCCAGAGCCTCACGAAGGCTTCCTGCCGCTTTCGCATGCGGTCAGAGCCACCTTGCAACTTCCCCCATTGGCCGCGGAGGGTATGAATGATATCAAGCCAAATGCTTCTGATGGACTCCGCAGGCGGAGTGTGGGTGCCTTCAATGGCTTCGCTGAATCTAGCTCGCCAGATGTGCCAAGTTGCATTGCTGCTACAGATCTCTCATCTTTGGCACAAACCCGGAGTCCAATGATCAGTGATGGGGCTGGGATTGATACTGTTGAAATGCGAAGGTGAGAGACCCGAAGGGCTAGTCCCCTACCTTCTTCCTTGAAGGCTATGACAAGCTCAAGCCTCAGTCTCAGTGGCCCAAGCGACAGTGCCCCATAAAATGATGCGGGTCGAGGTCTTGTCCATCGTGAAAATGTGGAGAAATCATTGCCAAACCTACTGAGCCTTCGGGCAATCCCAAAGACAATGTCACTGAGACTCCTAAGGGTAGTTGCACCTCAGACAAGCAGCTGGTCGACGGCCTATGGCCAACCACGTGCCGACCGCCAAACTCCTGTGTGCCATAAGCGAAAGAAAGAGGGTGATTTTTTGAGGCCGAAAACTGTCCCAGAGCCTCTTCCAAAAATTTAAGAGAAAACACTATGAGAGGTCCTGTGACTGCCTGCCAGTGTGATGTTGTTGTCGGGGTGCCCCCGACCTCGGGCATTTGAATCTTTCGGCCTAGCCGCGCGGTGTATGCGAAGAACGAGGTGCCCAGTGTCTCACCCCGGTTAGCAGGATCACGCCAAGTCCACTCTCCCGGGTCCTATTGGAGGCGTGTGAGGGGCCGGCTCTTCCAAATCCATAACCGCCAGAGTCTCTCCTTGGCCACCTTGGCTGGCAGGGGTTGAATGTGCCACTCATGTGCTTGAAATCCGATCACCTTCATCCTCTGTAAGGTGCAGCCACTGAAGTCATCCAAAGGGTGCTTTGATCTCTCTAATCTTCCATGGGGTCCGATAGAAAAAGTGAGCAAAGCACAGCTCTCATCCACGCCATGGACTACCAAGAGCATATCATGCCTAGTAAACATGCCCAGCCACTGCGGGGGGGGTCGGGTCTGGCATAGAGGTCAGCCACTCTCGGGGAATAGTAGAGTCGATGTCGAGGCTGAGTCTCTCTATACCACAGATCTCAGCTAGGCCTCTCTCCTAAGCCTCTGGGGAAGCTGTCTTAATGCAAGCCAATCTCCAAGGGATGTGGTAGGTCCTATGCTCAATGCTCCCCATGATACATGAGGTCGGCGGGCCCCCAACATGTGGCCATTGGGTAAACGGATCAGGGGGTTGCAGATCAGCGGCTATCGAAGACGCTTCTCCGAGGCTACCGGAGCTGAGTGCTGAAGGGCCGGCCTGAGGTGATCCCAAGCTCGGAGTAGGTTGGCTACAAATCTATCCTCGAAAGCTAGACTAAAGCCGCGGGCTCGCATCTCTGTGAAGATCCATCTGGTGCTTTGCGGCCAGGGCCCCCCAAGGCTCGGAGTACGCGCTAAAATCCGGGCCAAAAGGAAGTCCTTCCAAATCAGCTTGCCCAGCAGGGGGCGGCTGTGAAGCCCACTCTGCGTTGCGAGTGAATGATCACTCTCCAAGCCACCTAAGCCCGGGAAGGCCTCCCATGCCTCTAGGAAGAGTCGTCAATGCCTCCACTAGCTCCTTTGCTGTGAAGGGAGTCAATAAGAAGGTCCGGAGAGTGGGGGGAACCACCTCTCTCGCGCATCCACCACGTGTGAGGATAATGGGGCACCCGTAAGGAGGGATTTGAAAAAATCCATTGGCAATGGCTCTCACATGGGGGGGGGTCAGAAACGATAGCTCCATCCTGGCCACACAACCTGTGACAAATACCATCTCTCCGCCTATGAGGGCCTGCAATCTCAAAGAAGTCTCCAGTGACTATCTCTAGCATGGGTCTAGAAGGAAGCTTTGGCATGGTATTTGTACTCCACCCTCCTCTCCTTGATGGATTTGATCTCTATACGGCGGCAGCTAGCTGACTCTCAATCCATGGGCTTTCGGGGGAACTCTCTGAAGACGTTGGAGAGAATCACGGCCCCCACTCTTGCTCACAAAATCCCTCCAATCTGTTCTGTGCTGCCTCCTGCAAAAAGCTGTTGATCTCGCAGAGGCCCGCATCCAAGTGCGCGCAGTGGAACCTGAGGTAAAATCCAGCCCCTCCCATATCTACTCTATGCTGCTGCAGATCTCAGGGTCCTGTATGAGGCTGTCTGGAATCCTAGTGCTCACTTGCCTGTCTTGCCTCCAGGGGTCCTCCAAGGACAGAATAACAGGAGCATGATCTCAGAAAGTGGTGCTCGCCAAGATGCCAATCATGGCCCCGCGACTGCAAGCCCACTCATCCACATAAAATCTATCAAGTCGAGAGAGGTTGGGGCCGGTGCTCCTCCTATCGGACCGCGAGAAGCACAAGCTCCCGAGGCTGCGCCCAATCTCTGGCAGATGCCAAGGGGCCTGTCCCCTGAGTGCCAGGATCAACTCCTTCCAAGCAGAGTACTTTGTGGTTGAGATTGTAGCCGTGTCTCCTTCGAGTCTGTCCTCTACGGACTCGATCATGTTAAACTCAATTCGTTGTTCTTTTGGACTAACCTTATACAAACTTGCACCTACTCTTGGGCACTGATGACGTGAGTAGGGATGTCATAGCTTATTGTCCACGCTATGCATGATAAAGTTGATGGACCTACACTTCATGTTCGGATAGACATTGGAGTTAATGGTTGCACTTTTGAGTCGAAGTCTTTTTTAAAGTTTAGCTTAATGTTTGGTTTTGGCTCTTAAGTGCTTTAGGTCTAAAGTTTACAGTTCTCTGTTTTGCTATTTTGTGTTGTTTAGTATCTCAGCTCAAAAGGTTTAAGTTCTTATTAAGAAGAAGTGTGTATGCTTTTGTGTGTGTGTGTGTGTTTTTTATTTTTTATTTTTTAAAGTTTCTTTCATTCATGTAATTGTTTTGTTTTGTTTTCTTGTTTTTTTGTTTCTTGTTTTTTTTTTTTGGTTTGTTTTGTTTGTTTGTTTTTTTGTTAATGTCTTAATTAAAAGTCTTCGTTTGATATTATCTTTTGATTTCCTCTCCTTAGTAGCTAGGTTTGTTAGTTTATTTATTTTTGATCTTTCAAATGCTTTGTTTTTGTCTTTGTCCTTCTTCACTATTATTTCTTTCTCAAATCTCTCAATTCATAAGTTCAGATTTTTTTGACCTTATGAAGGTATATATTTATTAAAGTCTCCACCCATGCACCAAAAGTTAGCCCGAGGAAGGGATCGATAACTGTACTCCAGAAGGTTGCTCTACCTGTTGCGACGTTCGGGGCATAAACATTTAAGAAGCCCACACAGTCCTCTCCAATCCTAATGGTAATCCACTGAGCTTGCCTAGTGTCTATGACACTTGAGCTAGCCACTATTGACAAAAGCTTCTCATTGAGAGAAATACAAACTCCCCTTGTGTCCCAAGGGGCCGAAAGAGGGAGACCAAAAAGTGTGAATCCGGCGTAGTAAAATCTTCCCACAGCGACGGGTACATCCCTCGGAAAGATCTCCTAGAGAAAAAGAATGTCGATGGGTCCCCCAACTCTAGTTCTATGGATCTCTCCTCTAAGGACGCCTCGCCTCTGAAAGCACTGAGGTCCCCCCAAACCCTAAATGTTCCATGAGGCTATCCGCATATCTATGTGAGGCGGAATTATCGGAACTGTCCTCCACTCGAAGAGTCTTGGGCATGGGTTTGGATGGGGAATAATCACAATTGGTCTTGGGACAATGGCGCGCTAGGTGGGCGCGGATCCTGTCCTCCATGTGTCGACACTCCGTCCGAGCGCGAGAGTAGGCATATTTTGAACTTCGTCGATCACAATGAAGGTATCTATTGAAAGAGTGCACAGAGCGGAAGCAAAAGAGCACTAGAGTGTGCTGAATAGAGAGTGCAAGAGAGAGAGAGAGATATGGAGCAACTATGCTGAATATAGTGAAGTGGTACAGTCCCAAGCAAGAGACACAAGCAGTCTCATAAGTGAGGGAGCAAAAGATAGACTAGGCATATTTTGAACTTCGTCGATCACAATGAATGTATCTATTGAAAGAGTGCACAGAGCGGAAGCAAAAGAGCACTAGAGTGTGCTGAATAGAGAGTGCAAGAGAGAGAGAGATATGGAGCAACTATGCTGAATATAGTGAAGTGGTACAGTCCCAAGCAAGAGACACAAGCAGTCTCATAAGTGAGGGAGCAAAAGATAGACTAGGCAAGATACTAGATTGAGAGGCCAGCCCACCTATATGCTGGCTGACTGGAGGATTGAACTGGCCGATTGGGAAAAAACCATATGGGCTGGGAAAAATCCCAGAAAAATATATAAAATACGGATGGCCAGCCCACAATCAAGGGCCATGCAAAAGGGACCAAAAGGACACTAGAAATGGGCAAAAACTGGGGATGAATGTGCTAACACCCCCTCTCAGCACCAGATGCTGAACAAACTCCGAGAAGCCGAAGAAGTCGTCCTCTGTCAAAGACAAAAGAATGCAGCAACAACAGGTACCAGGAGAGCTCCACAAAAGAATGCAGCAACAACAGGTACCAGGAGAGCTCCACAAAAGAATGCAGCAACAACAGGTACCAGGAGAGCTCCACAAGCAACCTCCACAGCAACTCAGCTACAAAAGCAACAGAACAAGCTGCCAGGTACATGGCTCTTCTAGAAGAAAACAACCATGTAGGCTGTGTCGTGCTGCTCCAAATATCGGTGCCAAACCCAAATGTAAACACAGTGCCACAGAAATCCCTAGAAGCTTGTAGCTCCAAGACGATAATACCCTCAAAAGAAATAGAGTCCATCTGCTCCAACTCTGTACCAAGAGTAGCCAAATGCTGTACAATAGCACCCTCCTCGAAGGTCGGCATCGCTAGATGTAAGAGCTCAACTGCCCCCTCTGAAAACTGATGTCGGGTTTCCACAAGCCCAACCAAATCCAAATCCCAATCCTTCAAGCCTTGGAAGTACCGCTGTGCCCCAGGCACGGTCATGGACACACCTGACCACAATCCAGAATCCTCACACAGAGTAAGAGAAATAGAAACATTCACAGTAGTGGTAGCCTCCTCAATAGCATCACACAGCGTAGAAGCAGGCTCCTCCATAGAAGGCAAAGGGACTAGCAACACATCCTGGTCATTGGTTGATGAAGAAAGAGTCGGAGGCGAAGCAATAGGAGACAAATCCCCTACCTTAATGGCCATAAACGCGGATGTAGAGTAGACTTAACGAGCACAAGAAACTCTTGCCCGAGAATCGACTGCCATTTACAGTCATCTTCTAGCTTTAGGTGGAAGTAATGATGAAAGAATACTTCATAGCACTTCCGGCTGAAATTAGGGTTTTTGCAAATTAAGATTTCAGCTGAATTACAGTTTCTAAAAATTAGGGTTTTAGTTCTTGGAAGAATTGTCGGCGACACAATTGCTCATCAAAGCCCTTGTTCTCATGTAGGAATCCATGAAAGAGTAGAAGATAAGCTCAATATGGGGCTTGAAACTTGTAATTTGTCCATGAACAAGCTCTACCATGTAGCAAGCAAGGGAGTGTATGGACTGTTTTTATGAGTCAACTCTTCAAAAATTCCCTTCTTTGAAGTTGCGCCCCATTCAAGAGGGAGAGAGGGATAATATGTAGGGAGGGTGGTCATTGGTCCATCTCAGTAGAGGCCACACCTCCTATTAAGTGGGGAGGGTGCTTGGTCAATAGCCTGGCCAACTGGAAGGAGTAAATGACCCAAAGTTTGTCTGCCCATAAGTGTGGATGCCCAAACTCACTTATAAGTTGTCTTATCATACTTAATGAAGCATGGACCTGCAAAACAACAAAGTGAACTATAACTCTAGTAAGCTTAAACAAAGAGTTTAGAGTCATACCTGCCACCTATCTACAGCCCACAAGAGAGGTCAAAATATAGATTCACGCACACGGTTCACGAGAGGACGTACCCTGCCCGAAAACTAGACACATAGATCTTGTAGGTAGTAAAACAATTCACGCGAAAACAGTTCCAGGTATGCAAGTATGCCATGCATAAGAATGTGCTGGAAAATCCCCCCTTTTATTTAGCTTGTAATGGCGGTCATTTTGGCCCTTGGCGTAGATGTAAATCCCCTACCATGAGGTGCCAGTCCATATGACCCTTGGTGTAGACAAAAGTCCCCTGCCAGAAGGTGTCATGTCCACTATGGAGCTCGTCCAGAGGTAGACAGCGCAGACAATGCCCTAATGGTGACGGGGGGCGGCAGCCCGAGGGCTGGGGGCAGCAGCAGGAAGCGAGGGTGAGGAGATGGTTGGGGGGGGAATAGCGTGAAAGTGCAGGAGGGGAAGCGATGGCTTAGGAGGGCAGGAACACGTGGGGGGGTGGGGGGGGAGGGTGGGTTCGAAATTTTTACTCATTAGTATATGGAAGCTTCGTGTTCAAATTATTGCCTTGTCTCTTTTTTGGTCCATTACTTAAATCATATGTTTAGTGCATTTCTCTCAAAAGTAATCATAAACCACAGCTTCGGTTTCTCTGCAGCACAGGACTGGGCTGAGATGCTTCTTCGCATGTATTTGAGATGGGGAGATCGGCAGGGTTACAAGACCCGAGTGATGGAAAAGTCTCTTGGTGAAGAGGCTGGAATAAAGTCTGCCACAGTAGAGTTTGAAGGTTTATATGCATATGGTTACTTGTTAGGTGAAAAGGGAACTCATCGGCTAGTCAGACAGTCACCCTTCAACTCGAAGGGTTTACGCCAGGTATGATGGCTACTTATTTTATCTACAGAAGTTGGGGTAGTTTTACTTTGAAGTAAGAAACACAACCTTATCTTGAAATTCTGGCCCAATGCAGACGAGTTTTGCAGGTGTTGAGATTATGCCTCTTATTGAAGAGAGCGCCTTGGATGTTGAGTTGCCAGATGAAGACATTGAGATCTCGACTTCAAGAGCTGGAGGAAAGGGAGGGCAGAATGTGAACAAAGTAGAGACTGCCGTCCGCATAGTACATATCCCGACTGGCATTGCTGTACGTTGTACAGGTAACATCAAATATGTCTTTTGTTTTCTCATGGTTGGGTTTCTCTGTAAATATGAGAAAATGGGAATCATAAAAGAACTAAATTAAGTATTTTACTGTGTTTGATGTTTTCTTATCCTTGTACTCCCTTAAAAACTTTTGAGTTCATTGGCTTGTTTCTACCCAATCTAGTCTGGGATCTTGAGTGGGTCATACATGACCAAAGGAGTTTGGAGGAGCTGTAATTCCTACTGAAGTTTAGAGGGCATGGAATGCATCTAGTGGCGTCGTCTGTCAAGAGCCAAGCTATGAAGAAATCATATTTTTTTTGGTGCGTACCTATGAACTACGCAGCTGGGCCATTATTGGGGAGAAGTTGACTGAACAACTGCCAGGAGGCTATTCTTACTGGAAACATCCTTGCATATCAGGACTCAATAATGATGTCTCCATTTGATGAGTATGAACAGGAGCTAGTTGATAAAGGTGGCCTTTGAGGTGGAGTTTCTGAGGTATAGGAAGATGCTCCCTTCGCTTATTGGAAACATTCTTGTGTATCAAAGTTTAAAAATGATGTCTGTGTATGAGTTGATTTCAGATTATGACGGTGGGCTTCAAGTGTTGTAGTTGTTGAATGAGTCATATATGAGAAGGAAACTTGGAGGGAGTTGCACTTTTGAAGCCCGAAGGGCATTGACTGTATCTAGATTCTAGTGGTCTGGTTTATCAAGAGCCAAGTGATGAAGAGGTTATCTTTTTTCATGTGTCCATGAGGGTATGGGGGAGAAGTTGAAATACCTGCCATACCACTATGAACACATGGAAAGAGAGCATCCATCCAGGAGAGATTTCATTGCCTTTTAGAGAGGGCTTTGGGCCTCTGGACAGGATCATAGACCATCCAGATCAGTGCTGCCTCTTGGAATCTTCCTCCTTGAGCTCCATCGACACACAGAATCACTCCTCAGAGAGTCCCCACCCCGACCCCGCCACTGCTCACACCCCCTCCAGCCGACCATCACCTGTTTCTTTCGGCCACAGGAGGACAGCCCACTTGGTGCTGATAGCGGACCCACCTCACATAATAGAGTCCAGAGCCTTGGCTGCATCATCCTCTACCAGGCCACATGCTGGAGTCATCCTGGATCGAGCCACTACACTCCAGCGAGCTCGGCTCTCCCTTGACCTTAAGGACCCCGACCCCGCCCCCGCCCCCGCCCACCAGCACCAGTTTCAGGGGACTTTTGAGCGACATAGGGTCACTTTTCCACACCCGGTGGATCTAGCGAGCCTGTTGACTCTACTTTTCTCGCCCATGCTGGGTAATGTGGACAGGCTCCTCCCAATACCACAGGAGTGACTTCTTCAGCTGATGTTGAGACATGCTCATGGATATTGATAGATTGATGCTTTAGATCAGGATTGGATATACATCAGTCTGTCTCCGGACATCACTGTATACATTTTATTCATTTTTCCATGATGATGAGATTCCATGGACATCATTGTACACTTTTTGGTCTCATAGACCCTTTATGTCTTTTGTAGATGATTAATATAACTCTCACTCTCTCTCTCTCTCTCTCTCTCTCTCCCCCCCCTCCCCCCCCCCCCTCCCTCCCTCAGACATCATAGGGATGTAGTACTGAGTCGTCATACCAAGAGGTAGGCGGTGTGTGCACGGACACGCAACGTGATGCAGTGATGCATGCGATACAAAAGCCCCATCTTGTGCCCTTTTGCATGGCTGGGCTGTAGGATTCAGATGCCAGAGGTTGAGGGCACTTCTGCAGCAGCAGGACACTGGCAGTCCCAGAGCCTCTTGCCGCACACTCTCTCAGATTTCTGAAAGAGTTTGTGGGATAGTTTTCGGCCACTGAAGATCACTCTCTTCAAGTGGCAGCTGGCACATAGGAGCTTGGCAGTTGGCACTTGGTTGGCCATTGGGGGTAGGCCAACATTATGTCCGAGGTGTGGCGGACTCCGAAGCGTTATTGTCTTTGGGATTGCCGGAAGGCTTAGCAGGTTCGGCAGTGGATCCTACGCAATTTCACCATGGAGCAGGCCCTCTCCCGCATGGGCATAGTTGCCTTGGGCCACTGAGGCCGCGGTCGTCATGTCATAAGAGGAGGGTGGGGGGATCTTTTTCCCAGGAAGAAAAAAGCCCACTGTAGACCCCGTGTGGTTGTTTCCCCCTCCCTCCATTGTATGAGATAGCCTTCTCCTCCTAGAGCGACCAGCCGAAGGAGAAGAGAATCCTCCCCTTTTATGCTTCTAGACTCTTGCTTCCCATTTGGGGATGAGTTTTTACTTAGCCATTATGGCTGTTTTTCTTGGTAACTAATAGAAGGATCTTTTTCCTGGGAAAAAAAAGCCCCATCTTGCGGTTGCATTGGGGATGTCTTGAATCAAGACGACCATGCTGTTACTATGAGAGCTGCAGGTTTTAAACTACAAAGTTGACCATGGATATTTATGAGAAAGAGTTGATGGTTGTTATTTACACCCCCAAAATTGGGAAGCATTGTTGGGACTGAATTTACTGTCAAGACGGATCATCAAAGCTTTTGTTGTTATTTGACAAGCATTTGTAATTGCAATTTAGTTATGTTTTGGAAGTAGCCTGAACTTTCTATTGGTCTGCTTGACAAGCATATGCAATGGGAGGATTTTCTTTCTATATTCTATTTTGAGTTGTTGCATACGCATTAGAAGCAGCTTGTAGTTGTTGTGCTCATAGTTGTCAGGTACGATACCTTACGATTCGTACGATACGATACCGTACGGGAAAATACGGTACGATATAATTTTTTTTCTTATCGTACGATAAAATATGGTGTTTTAAAAAATACTCTTATACTTAGGTATTTCCAAGTCCAGATATGGAGTATTTTAGAAAGGAGGGAAGCATCATAGTACAGAGGAAGCTCAAATAGCCATAGATAAGCAAAAGAAAGACCATTTCCTACCAAAAAATTTAATATTTTTTGGGAAAATTTTTATTTTTGGGAAAAAAAAATCGATTTTCTTTTTTGAAAAAATCCATACGAATCCGTACGAGTACGCACGGTATCATTCCATACGGTATTCCGTACGATAAGCCGTCGTACGCCATACGGAAACAACCCTGGTTGTGCTTTATATTGAAGACACCTATATCTTTAGTCCATCACTAAGGCTAATCCAAGTTGAAGGATGATTATATGTATGAGGATTTTGCATCTGTTTGGACTGCCATACAACAAGGAGTTTTGGGTTCTCTCTATTTGATTAGGGACGGCTTTCTTATGATGAATAACTGTAGAGATGTGACTACAACACTTTGGGGAAAGGTTATGTATGAATGCCATGCATCTCCGAAGGAAGGTCATAGAGGTATTCTACCAACTATGTAGACAATTGAATGGTATCCCTTTTGGCCTTGGCAGCGCAAGGATTTTGGGAAGACTGCTCAAGAATGCTTGGTTTGTTTACATTGTAATCTGCCAAATGGAATAATTCGTAATAGTGAGTCTATCACCACCCTCCAAGTCAAGCTTGATGAGCTTGCTATCTTTGAAGTCGAATGCGTTTCAAGTTAAGCTTAAAGAAAAAGCTTAGCATTTTACTACTGTTTTCTTGCAACTAGACTGTAACCTGCACAAAAAAGGGTTTAAAAAAAAGAACTGCTCTGTTCATAGGTTCTTTCCTTGCTGAGTAGAGACTTGCTCTTTGGCAGAAAGATGACTGTATCTTCATTTCTGAGCAGAAGTATGTGAAGAAGTTGCTCTCACTTTATGGGTTGTCAGATTGTACACCTCTCTCTTGTCCCATGGATCCCAATGCCAAGTTATCCAAGGAGGATGATACACCCTTGGTGGATTCCATAGAGTACCGGCAGATTGTTGGCTCATTGCTTCACCTTGCCAACACCCGTCGAGATATCTTCTATGCTATGAGTGTTCTCAGCCAATTCTCATCAGCCGCTCGAAGGTCTCATTGGTAGGCAGCCTTGAGAGTTCTTCGTTATCTTCGAGGTACTTCAGATTATGGCATCATCTATTCCATTGGTGTTGATTTGGTTGGTTTCACAGATTCTAATTGGGCAGGCTGCAATGATACTCGGAGGTCTACATTTGGATATTGCTTCATGCTTGGTACAGGATTGGTTTCTTGGAAGTCTCAAAAGTAGAGGACTTTTTTTGCTTCTTCCACCGAGGCTGATTATAAATCCTACCTTCTCTCCTCCACTGAGGCACTTTGGATTCATGAGATTTTGGAGCATTTGTGTTGTGTCGACACTTCCCCAGTTACCATCTTCTCAGATTCTCAGAGTGCTATTGCTCTAGCTCAGAATCCTGTGATACAGGGACGATCCAAGCATATTGAAGTGCATTATCATTTTGTACGCGACTGGATCGAGTTGGGACTTCTTCAGTTGGCCTACTGTTCTACCAAGGACAATGTGGCTGATCTCTTCACCAAACCACTTTCGAGAGCTACTTTGGAGGTGTTACTTCAGCATGACCACCCCTCTAGCGCTGAAGAGGAGGTGTTGGAGTATATCATCTCAAGAGGGTCTACATCACCTTTTCATGCTTGTACTGGTCATTTTATGAGACCCTGCATTGGCATATTTAGCAGTTATTATTTATAGCATTTTATGCTATTGGACAATTGTCGGCCTACTACAGCTGGCCGACCAGCTCTCTGGAGGGATATATAAGGGTTCTCACCCTTCCCCTCATTTTTCATCTCATTCTTGCATATTTGCTGGAGGTCATTGGCTGTAGTAAGAGTCTCTTATGCTTGTAAGCACCTATGGACTTCCCTCGTGCTCATTTTCAGCAATAATCAAATGTTTCCAACCTTCTACAGTTTGTGCTTTGGGCCTACAACCTATGATGCTCTTTCTTTCAAGTCCTTCAGATATGAAAACACTAGGAAATGTCTAGGGTGGTGAAAAATGCCATCTCCAGAGTCCACATGCATCAAATTCAACTCCAAATGGTTTATGCAAATCAGGGATTACACGCACGTGTCCTGTGTCAATGGCATTCTTAAGCTTTCGAAAAACATTTTGCTCTATAGCTCTCCACTTAAAGACGGCTTTCTTCTTTGTTAGATCATGAAATGGTGAAACAATACTTGCAAAATGAAGTATAAATTATACGGTAGTATGACCATAAACCTAAAAAGCTTCTGGCTTCATGCAATGATTTCAGCTCAGGCATTGCTTAACGGTTTTAACTTTGGTAGGATCCATTTGTATGCGGTCCTTTGATATAATACAACCAAGATAATGTGTTTTCAAGCGAAGAACTCGCTCTCTTACCGTTGATGTTTCAAAGCTCTCCAAATACAATGGCCAAGTGAGTGTGGTGCTCTTCTTCCATATTGGAATACACTAAAATATCTGAATTTTTGATGACTTCTGAAATTGTGATCCATTGTTCTATTAGAAGTGATAGGAGCATCGGTGAGGCCAAATGGTACTACCTGATACGATTTGATGATACCCAGACTTCAAATCAATACGGCTTAAAATTGAAGAGCCATCAAGCTATCATCAATTTTGTTTAAGACACGATTATCTACACCATCATGTAGGTGCCATCCTTCTTTTGTACCAAAAGTAATGGCGAGCAATAGAATGAAGAGCTTGGTCGGATTGGCTCCTTTTGTAGATCATTGACTTGTGTCATGATCTCTACTTGGTGAGTAGCACTCACACGGTATGGAGGTTAGTTTGGTGTAGAAAGATCTTTTGGCCTTTGAGGTTGTAACTCTCGGGTAGTGCAAGAGAAAAGCAACCTTTATATGCTTTAAGGAAATTCAATCTATCTTCAATGCATCTGTTTGTTAATTATTTTGTTCAACATTCTCACATGTAAATATCAAGTATGAACAAACCAACTTCTTTATTGCTCTATTGATATGTACATGACTTACAATACAAATTATGTACTGGTCTTTATGACATCTTCATGGCCTGTATGTATGGAGGTGATTTCTTTAGTTACATAATTTTTATGAGGATTAAGGCGTATATGCCAAGGCATACCTAGGAATACATCACATCCCTACAATGGAGCAATCAAGTAACTCGCATGATTCAAATATCCAGGCTAGGCTGGTGACAAATGCAATCTCCACATGCATCAAATTCCACTCCAAATGGTTTATGCAAATCCAGGATTACAAGCACAGGTCCTGTGACGATGGCATTCTTAAGCTTTTGAAAGACAATGTGCTCTATAGTGCAGTGGGAGTTTCCAAAACGGAGTACTCCTAGAAGCTGAATGACAAGGTTTCTTTTCATATATGCCGTAGTTTGGTGGAGTCTTCAGCAACATTGGTGGTTTCTTCAGCATTTGTCAGGACACAACAGGAGGACATGGTAGCCGATGTGACATGGTGGCTTAATCACAATTTGGCCTCGTGGGTAGAATTCATTGCATTAGCTATTAAGGCGATTTTCTTCTATATGTCAGTGAGTTTATTTCCTTGTGTACTTTCTGCATGACTGTCCATAGGGAGGACTGACCATCAGAGCCCAATATGGAATTGGTGGATGTCGGTATATGTGCACATAGCCAAGAGAGTACACCTGGGTGCATGTTCCAGTAAGAGGTTTGACTATGCAACAATTACATTTATGATGTTTTCATTCGCACGACAGCTTTAAATTTTGCAGAGCACTTTCAAGTACATTTTTTGCAAAGAGCTTTTAGCAAGTGAACTCATGGATGGGTATGCTTCAATGAATTTTGGAATGGAGTCTACAAAGAGAGTTCTGAGCAATAGTTTTTTTCAGCTGTGCTTGTAGGTGAAGATTCTAATCAATGGCAGGTACGTCATCAGGACCAAAGGCTGTGTTGGGAAATACAAACATGATGTAGGGGCCATTTGAATTCAGTAAAAACAGTTAAAGCTTCCATGCAGTTCTCAAGGCATTCAGTTCCTTGCATAAGAGTAGACTTGCCTGGAACAGATACGACAAGGTTTTCGCTTCTAGACTTGCCATCAAGAATGGACTGCTCAAGGACAACGTGCTTTCACACCGTCCAGGCAGCGGTAGTTACAAAACAAATTCTAGTTTCGAGATAAAGAAATGTGCTGGCTACGTAGTCCCAGGGTGTCCGTCGAAGCTGTTGAGCTCATTGCAGAGCTTTGGTACTAGTGTATGTTCCTGTTTGCTATTGAAGCATACTCTGCCAAATAACTTTAGATTGCCAGCACACCCACACACAGGCATGCACAGAATTTCCATATGCTTTCTGGGTTTGAATAGGTATCATGCATGGCCTTTACCTGCACGCTTGATGGCCTTGAATATGAAGCATGCATGGCCTCACCTGTAAAAAACAAATGTCACTATCCTTCCTGTCATCCTGCTTGGACCTGCTCTTGAAGCTGCATGTGCAGCTGCTGGGCCGTTAATCAATGCATTTGGCAGCTGTTGCGAGATTACAAGAGTAAAGCATTATAAAAAAGAGCTTTCTTATTCTCTTAAAGAGTCTTGCTAGTTTGAAAAAATTAGTGTAGCAATTTGTTGTAGACTTGATAAGCATTCGAACAGGGAGTTTATGCTTGGCTTTCTTGCAGAGGAACGAAGTCAACTGGCCAACAAGAACCGGGCTCTTACCTGGTTAAAGGCTAAACTGTTAGCAATAGCAGAAGAGCAGAGAGCATCAGAGATAAAGCAAATCAGAGGTGACATTGTCAAGGCTGAATGGGGGCAGCAGATTCGGAACTATGTGTTTCATCCCTATAAGCTGGTTAAAGATTTACGGACCGATATGGAAACCTCAGACATATCCTCTGTAATGGATGGGGAATTGGAACCCTTCATCAAAGCCTATTTAAGGTACAAGCATTCTACTTCTGAGGTGGTGGCACCTTTAGTTTAAAGTCAACAAGTCAGAACCAGGGCACACTTTGAGCGCCATTTCTATTGGTAAGTTGTGCACCCAAATTGTATATTTGGTCTAAGACTTAAATAGAATGAGTCATTTTGTCACATATCTTCTTTCTTCATGCACGTTCATGTGGTCCGGTAACATGACATTTTATAGGTGACAAGGAGGCCTTCACTCTTAAGGTTTTGGAAGGCCATGTTGGTGCATTTGTTGGTCTTTCGCTTCTTTTCTGTTTCTGCTCACCTTCGTTTTCTTCCCTTCTGCTGCAACTTTTGTGTCTATTATCTTCATCGTAGGCTTTCATTGCTTCCCTCCCATGATGTTTCTCTGCTTCTTGCTGCCCTAACCTCTTCACCTTTGACATTATAATCTTCTCATCTTCTCTTTGCAATATGTCTTCCTACCTTTGCATGCACATGACCGTGCCGTTTGTGACCATTGATTGATTGATTAATGGAGAGAGAGAGAGAGAGAGAATTTTAGGATCCCGAGGATGTATGAGACCATGGCATGCATCATTAGTGTATGGCAATGCATCATTAGTGTAACTCAAACAGATACAATGGCATGCAACAAAACTTAACAAGACTCCAATAAAAGAAAAGTGGAAGGTATGTAGGAAATTTCTTTGTGTAGATATGGAGAGGGTAAACTTGTAGTTGATGCCCAAGGCACTACTAGAAACCCTAGTGTGTGTTGCATAGCGCCAAAAGTACCTTTGAGAGAGAGAGAACCTTTGTTAGCATGTGGGCGAAATATGCTGTTGCCTTGATGGATCGATGGTTGTAAGTGTGCTCAAGCCAATGATGTATAATACCATGAACACTCGAGTGGCTCTACGTATTGCTCCATATGCATTACCTACGAAGATCACAAGATAGTCGGAAGTAGTTTTGAATTTGAATTCAGTCAAAGTTAAGGCATGGTGTGAAGAGGTTTATTCTTAGTGCATGTGTAGCATAGTACATTGTGAAGAGGGTCTTTGGGAGTGGTTGCATAGCAACAGGTATGAGTTGTTACATGAAATAAACTTTGTGGAGTTTGTCTGTGAGAAAGAGTGCATTCATTTTTAGTTGGCAAAGGGAAAAACTTTTTAGTCTACTTTCATAAGTGGTTAGAGATCCAGCCGGTTGTGATTAGGGTGAGCAAAGATTTATTACACTCAACATCATGCCGCATAAGATTACTTGGAAGTGATTAGGAGGTTAAGGTAGAAATATTTGTAGGAGATAAATAGCTGCATGGAGTTACTTGAGTGATAGAGAAAGGGGGAGGTGCTTCACAAGTCTGTACATGTGTTCAAGCTCAAAACTTACCTAGCCTTGTCAAAACGTGTGTTGTTAGGGGCTTTTGTCTTACAATCGTGAAATGCAACTTCTTGATTGTGGGTGTATTAGCTTGTCATCCGGGTTCTCACTCCGGTGTCACATTGGAGAGCTCTGTACCCATGGGATGTGGAGTAAGAGAGCTTGAACCACCTTGATGGAGGCAAGAAGAATATTTCCTACACCATGGATCAATCTCACAAGAGGTGGAAAGAGAAGGGAAGCTCATGAGAGATCCTACAATCATTCCTACCTTAGCATGTATCCATCAGATATAAAAGAACACAAGCAAGAGAGTAGAAGAGGGAAGAGATCTGGCATAACAAGTATTTCTCTTGCAAGGGGGAACGATTATGTATTATTTAATGTCAAAATTACCATATATACAAGTGGCTAGTGTGTACACTTGAGGGTCATGACTTAAAAATAGTCCATGCCAACTATGTCTAGCCCTAAGCAAGGGGAATGATGTGTATTATTTAATATCAAAATTACCTTATATACAAGTAGCAAGTGTGCACACTTGGAGGATCATGACTTAAAAATAGTCTATGCCAACTATGTCTAGCCCTAAGCAAGTATATACATGAAGTCGTAGACTTTCCCATTTAGTGTTAAGCATCGAGTAAGATTGTTTCATATATTCCATCACCGTTTTACAAAGGATACATTTCCATCACAAAAATATAAAATGGTGAAGCGCCTTACAAAATTAGGACGGGGGCACGAGACAATGTTAACTAGAGTAATTAACATACCCTCCTTCCTAATGGTGATCACATCCTCAGGTCACCAAGCTCAAATGGTGAAGATGTTGCTGTTGATTTGGAGATTGTGTCAAGACTTGTTGGAGATAGGCTTTGGGTGGCCCTTTAGGTAGGATGCTTGTCAGGGCGGCATGTGGTTGCTAATGCAGGGTTGGGGATCTTGGTGAAATGTTGGTTGTTGAAGTGCAACCGTATCACCTATTGTTGTAAGTGGCTTGGGTCCTTTGAAGTAAGGAAAGTTGTTGAAGGGATCCTTACCTTTCATTTGTCGAATTTGCATAAGAACCACCTGTGGCTATGATTGATTACCATATACATCAGATGAGTTGCAGCTTCGCGGGGCAACATACTTTGCCCACATCTCAAGGCTATTGAAGAGATTGAGTGACCTCTCTTTATTGGGGTGGTTTCGCAATGGGGAGCTTTCGGTTTAGAGGCTTTTTGTTTTAATGGTTGGTATGGTTGAAAAAGTCACAATGTTGTATTCTTGAAGATATGAGAGACTCCTTCACATTTCAAGGGGGTCCAAGCGATGGAAATATTTATTTGTACAAAAACCTTTATATGGGAATTAATTAAGAGTTGAGCCTTGAAATGTTTATCTTAAGAGCATGCTCTCTCTCTTTCTCTCTCTCTCTCTCTCTCTCTCTCACACACACACACACACACACACACACACACACTAGTGTGGAGACATGAGTTAGAGAAAATGTGCAGAGGAAGAGAAGGAGCACACCACGTGGCCCATGCATAACACGTGTATTATTCACAAAGGGCTTCACACTTCATTGACGCATCTTGTAATAATTACTCACACTCACTATAGCATTTGCACCAAATCCTCCTCATCAATAACCATTCAAGTACATCTCTGTATGGGGGTAAAACATGTTTTCAAAAAAGTATAAGTTCAAGACTTATTAAAAAAACTATCAAATATCACATATAAAACATGTGTATTAGTTATGCTCGTGTTCTTCCATGTGTGTGACTGTAACTTACTATGTCAATTATCACATATAAAATATATGTATTACTTATGCTCGTGTTCTTCCATGTGTATGAGTGTAGTTTACTATGTCAATACGGTCATTCTCATGTTTTTCCATGTGTGCATGTGCATATGGGTGTGGGCATGGGTACTGCTTTCTTCAGTGCTTGCACCATCATGAGAGATTGTTGTTCCCCAAGGAGACACACTAGGTTGAATAAACCCTTGATTAATCAACTGAGAGAACTACTCCTTCAGCTCAATTTCCTTTGGGATTGACATCTTGTAAGCTCTCTTGGCCAATGGGTTGAGAGCCAAGCTCTAGCTCTATCTCATGATCAACTTCCTTGTAAGGCAAAAATTCGGCAAGACCCTGTCAGAGTAGAGCTAGAGCAGGCTCTAGCTCAGTCTCATGATCAACTTCCTTGTAAGGCGAAAATTTGGCAAGCTCCTCTCGAAATAGCTCTATCTTATGTTCAACTTCCCTACAAAGAGGAAATAACTCTATCTTATGATCAACTTCCCTATAAGGAGGAAATTTGGCAAGCTCCTTTGGGAATAGATTTGCATACTCATTAAGCCATTAAGGTTCCCATTTTGGAGACTTTTCATTAGCTTTATTCAGTTTCATGAATACAAGGTTAATCCTTTTGGGGGATCTTTGACTAGAAAGGATGCTTTAACCACACGTAACATGGCCTTACCATGAACCCCTTTTCCTTACACTTTACTGGATTATGCATCGAGGAAAGACACATGACCCGTCTTGCAATGAATGTCAGCATCATTCCTATCGAGCCAATCCATACCTTAGATGCCGTGAAAGATTCCCAAAGGAATAACCTTGAAAGCTTGAGAGGTGGAGCAGCCATCAAGAAGAAATGGAATCTCATTTGTCTTTGACTTGGAGAACTCTAGACGTCCACTAGCCATTTCTACCTTTAATGACTTCTTAGTTTCTCATGCAAGCATATTCAACCATTGAGGAGAGAGAAATGAATGCAAACTTCCTAGAAACTTATACCTTTGAGGGTTGCTGGAATCTTGATGACAAAATATTATCTATTCGGCCCTCGAGATTCCATAGCTACATGAACATGGGTGCATGAACATGGGTCTCTTCTTCTTCTTCTTGATCTTCCACAGTGACTGCATGAGCTACACTCCCAATGGCTCGACTTCTTTTGGGGTTGGTGCAAGAGTTGATTGAAGGGGCCAGATGACACTGACTAGTAGAACGAGGGGAAGACAAAGTCAAGTCTCCCACACTCACGAGCCTTGTGATTCTTATCATAACATTTATAACATCGCTTTTCCTCATTGGCCCTTAGAAAGAGTTCTAGAGAAAGATTTATAAAGAAGGGAGGGGTATTTCATATCTCAAGCCTTTGAAAGTTTAACAAATTCTAATTTATACAAATCTAGACCTCTTCTTTGAAATTTGAGAAAGGCATCTATCTTATTTAGCTCAAAAGTCGATGGGGCGATACCTTTCTTTAATAATGACCTTTTTTAAATCCTAGGTAAGATTATTCTCATTGATGAGCTATGTTGATTCCACCATGTCTTGGTAGTCCACACAACTTTGAGTGAGCCATGATTGATTTGGTATTTTCATTGTAGTTAGCCATGGTAAAATAATCTTATATGGAGTCAATCCACTCACCCAAGGTCTCTTGTAAGTTGAAGCCTTCACCAGAGAATGTCCCGGGTTACACCATGCAAAAGATCTCAAAGGTCATCATGAATGACACCTTGGAAAACTCCACTAGCTTGGCAAGGCAAAGAGTACAAAAGGGAACAACTTCTCTCAAGTAAAATGTTACGTATGTAAAGCATTTACATCAATAAAAAAAGCTTAGAAAGCTTATTTATATACAAGAATTTCCTTCCCCGATTTTTCTAGATCTCGTAATATCCTAATCTTCTCAGAAATAATTATCTTATGGGTTGTCTAAGCTCAAAAATTTCTCTACAAAAAGACATTGTTTTCCAAGGCATTGTCAATGTCTACAACCCAATACTAGTCTATAAGGCTAGCCTCTTTCTTTTAGTTCATGAGAAAGAGTAATATTTTGGACAAGCATTTTTTATGTCCCCTATGGTGATTCTAACAACATAGAGACAGTACTGGCATATATGCAAGTCCAATCAGCCCACCCATTATGCCCAAATATCCCATCATGTTCTAATATCCATCGAATAGTGCAGATGTGGTCCCTTGCATGCAGCTACTCATTGTAGAGGTCTTCTAATAAAAAGACGACAATTGGTCTTCTAGCCATGACTCTTGAAAGGTAAACAACCAATATTCTCAACCTCGTCGTTCTTTTTTCATGAAATAATATTATGACCATGGGTTTGCTCTGATACCACCAGTGAGGGACTTCAAGGACCTCCATAACATTCCTCTCTATTATACAAACCACCTACCTCTCCCTTCTCGCAATCCAAACCACAACTTCCACCCTTCTACGCCGAAGATCTACTTAGGGAGAATAAGATGGCAATGAATCTCTTTGATCTTCTCCGGATTAGCCTAATTCCTCAGTGCACGCTTGAAACAACTTGATTGTAAGCTACCCAATTCTAGTGGTGGGTTCCCACTTCCTACAGGTGCACACATTGTGGGTTACATGTGTATCAGCCACACCAACCCTTCCCTTATAAACTACCAGATCCCCCACCTCTCTGAAGAGATTCATGGCACCCACTTTCTGGGGCAATTGTTGATGGTGGCTCTGGGATAAACCTAATGCTAGAATTCACACTCTATGCAGTGGGTCTCTAGGTAACGAGGCTAGCCAACCCCCATAGGCTTAGTGGAAGGCATCACGGTAGTAATTCGGGGACTCTTGGTTGACTTTGTGGTCATCCGGCTCAGTAAAGTTGGAGGGGGGGGCTTACTCATTGGTCAAAGCGTGGCTTAGAAGTACATGAATACTACATGACATGGGTTCTAACCTTTGTGGATTCCCCACTAGGACAGATCATAGGAGTTGAAATTGGAAGATGGCCTAGACCAAGGGATCCATGGCACCATAGTAGCCCCCACTTTGTTTACCACCCCTGAGCCGACCACGTTTTGGCCCATGTTTGAAGAAGGCCTTGTCCCACATGATGATGAGTCAGAACTTCTTGATTGGCTCCAAGCGCGGTGACAAAAGGCCTGATATCCTACATGGTGGACATCACAGAGGCACCAAGCGACTCCACCAACTCTCAATCAGAACACTATGAGGCAGTAGATCTAGGTCCCCCCTTCTTTCATGCTCACTCCCCTCTTGGCCTCTTTTCATGCTCACCCCCCTCTTGGCCTCTTTCATGCTCGCCCCCCTCTTGGCCTCTTTTCATGCTCACCCCCTGTTGTCCTCTTTCATCCCCCTTCTTTCTTGCATGCCCCCCCTCTTGGCCTCTTTTCATGCTTGCCCCCTTCTTTTATGCTTGCCCCCTTCTTTCATGCTCGCCCCCTTCTTGGCCTCTTTTCATGCTTGCCCCCTCACCTCCTCCACCATGGCCATTTTTACATACTCACCTCCCCATGGCACCTCATAATAGCCTCCCCCACCATCTCCATCATTCACACTCGCCCCCCTCTAGGTGTCTCCCCCACCATGGCCATCAATCACACTCACCCCCCCTCTATAGGTGCCCAAGCTTAGTGCACCTCCTCCATCTCCTGCTCTCCTCCATTCCACTCATCCACACCCATAGGGTGTCTCTGTATTATCTAGCAACATAGGGGACCAAAAAAAAAGTCCTTTTTCCCCCACCCTCGTATTCGCCTCTCTTTTCTTTGAGGCCGTTTTTTTTTCTATCTTTGTCACTGAGGACGGATGTGGTGAGCACTTTAGTCCCCACATTGGGTTATTTCGGAAAAGAGAGGCCGTTTTTTTTTCTATCTTCCTCACTGAGGACGGATGTGTTTAGTCCCCACATTGGGTTATTTCGGGAACAGTGAGCACTCTAGTGGTCGGTGACCTGTAGCCACTAAGGGCGCCCACATTAAGCTGTTCCGGTTGGTCCATCCCAGGGTTCCACATTGGACCATCCTAGGGTGGCACACTAGATCATCCCGAACTTGGACCGTTCCATTGAACCATCTCGGAGCGTTTAGTGGACCATCCAAAAATGGAAGCACATCGCCAATGGATACATGAGAGGTGCATGCATAGCACCCCATTGTCATTCTAATGGGCATCTACTAGAGATAGGAGATGTCACCGACCAACTCCATCACCCCACAAGAATCATTTAAAATGCCCCCTCTAGGGACATCCTTTTCTATCTAGTCTTGTTCATTGAGTCTTATTCATTGAGCGATGTAGTCACTTGCCATTCCATCTATGTGTCATCCTACTCACTATGACCATTGTTGGGGCCACACGGTACAGTGAAGGGCATGTAAAAATATCTTGGAAGTCATGCAAGTAATGTTTATAGTGTTTTTGTCATTGTGCTATGCTCATATTATAATCTAACTTAATTTGTTCATCTATACATTGTTTCATGAGTATTGAGGACACTAAATATACTGTCTAGAGAAGAACCACCACTTTAGTGTGTCAGGCAACCAACACTGCTATAGCCCTAGACTCGCCTCTTTCCATGATGAGTGTGAACTTCGTCACTACCCTTGTCTATCTGATAGGCCAACTTTGATTCCAATCCTTATTATTGGTTATAATACAAATTCTTTGAGATAATAATTGTAATATTTTAAAACCATCATAACCTTTTCAGAATTCTTCCAATAAAAAGGGATATTCTCATATTGCTTTGACACATTCATTTTCATTCCTCTTTAACTCACCCACTCAACTATTCCACTTTAAAAAAAGAATAACTTCTATGATTAAACACACTTTCTTGTCACCATAACTTGTAGCTTATCTTTAAGAGGAACAACAAGTCCTAAATTTAAGAGAAGACATCTCTTTTTACTCACACTCACCAAGCTTTACACTAATAAGGAAATAAAAGCTCTCTTTAATCTCTTACACTCTCACAATCCCTTGCTTCTCTCATAGAACAATCATAAGGAAACCATAGCTTATGCTATGCCTGATATACACAAGGATAATTTAACCTCACTCAATTCCAATTTAATTATAAATGTAAAACATCCTTTTACTATTTAAGAAGAATCAAAATCCTAACCATAAGTAACCATATTTTGTGGGCTAACTAGAGAGCATATTTAGTGATAGCTTGTTAACTAATATGGTATCAGAGCATTCCTTTCTTGGGGGTGCTTTATCTCTATAAGTTGAGAGGGGCATCTAGGTGCTTATTGAGTGCATCTTGTCAAGAGAGGGACTCGTTTGAGTAACCTTTGTGCAAAGGCATTTCAGAATTGAGAAGAGACAAGTCCCTTCACATTATAAGAACTATAAGATTGAGAACAAAAAGGTGTGTGCACCAACACCAAAAAAGAGAAAAACGAAAGAGGGGGTATTTTACGATGGGTGGGAAGATGCCAAACAGATAGACCTATCACTACTAGGGGAAGAGTCCAACCAAGAAAGTTTGGATATCTACGGACTTAACCCTTAAGGAGGAGACAAAACTAACAAAGTTACTCAAAGAATACAAAAATGTATTTACATGGAGTTACTCAGACATCAAGGGGGTCCCTCTAAAAGTCTCCCAGCATATGATCCCTTTGGTGGACGGTGCAAGGCCAGTTAAACAAAATCCATACACATATAATTAAACCTATTCCAAGATTATCAAGGAATAAGTTGACAGTATCGTTTTTGCAAGTTTCATATACGAGATTGAGCACGTAGATTAGGTTTCACAAGTGGTCATAATAACAAAGAAGAATGGTAAGATTTGTGTATTCATGAACTTGAAGAAGATAAATATGGCCATGGTGAGGGATCACTACTCACTACCTTACACTAAACATGTGTTTAAAAGAGAAGTAGAGAAAGAAGCTTACAGCTTCTTAGATGGATTCGCCTGGTACAACCAAGTATACATAGATCCTAAAGACCAACACAAAACCTCCTTCGCTCTAGAGGATGAGACCTTTTTATAAACTAATGCTGTTTAGACTCACAAATGTGCCAGGTACTTTTTAACACTACTTATAAGGACTTCTTACAGAAATTATTAAAGGGCTTCATGGATGACCTATGTACAAACTCTACGGTTGATAAGAGAGCATATCCCACATTTCCAACAAGTATTTAAAAGATTCAAGTATTATAGATTGTGCCTGAACTCGGACATGCAAATTCATGCTTAGGCATGGGAGAATCCCTTAGTGTCCAAGAATGGGATCACCACTTAGATTTATGGTTTGGCATGGGAGAATCATGTAGTGTCCAAAAATGAGATCACCCGGTGGTGTGGAGGGAAGATTTGAGGTATTATAGAATTCAAAAGACCAGATACCCCAAAGACTGCTGAAAGATTTATGGGGCACATAGGGTATTATAGCAGTTTGTATTACTGTATGCCAAAATTGCTAGACCTCTATATTCCCTATTAGTCTATTTTGTGTGGACATAGGAATGCGAGGAAACATTCCACAAACTAAGCAAGCTTTGGTCTCAGCTCCAATTTTAAGAGCTCCAAGGTGGGACATTATTTTTCATGTGCATATTGATGCACCATCTTATGCCATATGATGCATATTAACTCATCTAGGAGAAAAGAACATGGATTTCCCGATTTGCTATATGCTAGTAGGTAGCTAAATGAGCTGAAGAAGAATTAAATGACCACGAGAAAAGGAAAGAATTGTTGATGGTTTTTACTATGAAGGAGTTTCACCATTGCCTTTTGGCAAAAAAAATTATATTCTAAGTTGATGACCATCAAGCCATGGGCAACATCACACAAGGTGATTGTCACTTCGAGTTTGATATCACCATCTCAATAAGAAAAGGGTCAAACCATGTAAGGACTTGTAAGGACTGACCATATGTTGATAATCTCAATAAGAAAAGGGTCAAACCATGTAAGGACTTGTAAGGACTGACCATATGAAGGAGGTGTGGACTCGCCGTGGAGTAGCTAACAGTCATGGATCCCAATCGGTGCTAGGTTGTTTGCCGTGGGAGCAACGATTGGCAAAACAATGTGTGGGACCTCTTATCTATCTTGAAGCTCTTGTGGGATATACACTTTCTCTAATTAGGTATTAAAGAGTTAATTAGGATTAATCACTCCTCACACAAAAAACCAAAAAATGCAATTCACAAAAGAGATCGATTCACCTCCTACTGCAATAGCAAATCCAAAATTGTGATCCAAGAGGTCAAATTCAACTTTTATGCACAAAATTTCAAAAAATTACAATTACAATCCTCTTTAAATCAAGCACCCAATCAAGCATAAATGTTGCCAAAATATGCGCACACACAACTAATTAGTGTAATTAGCATGCTCTAGATACGATGGCAATGTTCATTTTTCCCAATTTTGACAATTTGAGAGCTAAAGGAGAGTTTTGGCTCTCTCTCTTTTTTTGCAAAAAACCAAAAAAATTTACGCAACAAACCCCTTTGCTACATATATCAAATTAAAGTTCAAATTTTGTTGATTCGTGTGTACACACATGCAAATAATCTAATTAATGGCAGGGTTTGTTTCACCCAATTTCATCAATTGGGGGCTCAAATGAATATTTTTGTTTCTCTCTTTTTTTTGAAACAAGAATGAAAATATTGAACAAAATTGACAAAACAAAGATGAAATTGATGGGTTTAAGGTAACAAAAGATGATCAATGCAATGAAAAACATGGAATATTGAACAAAATTGACAAAACAAAGATGAAATTGACGAGTTTAAGATAACAAAAGATGATCAATGCAATGAAAAACATGGAATTGATGTAAAATTAACAAACACATGATTTTTGGGAGATTTTTGTTAGTATGCAACTCATTACGAACACGTTAGTAGCCTCATTAGTGAATCAAAGAAAAGAGGCCAAACACAATGCATTCAAGACGCAATGTGGCTAGGCAGACACACTATTCCCCAGTAGTGGTGCCATTTATGGAAGCTAGTCACGCCAACTAATCGACAAAGGCTCAAACCAAGTGTTGTGGGAAACTTGCGTATCTCTCCCTAGAGCACACAAGAGCTCTAATCGGGACCTAATCTACCATAGGTAGCACACAAAGAGTTGGCGGGGTGTGTCACTCACCTCGTGAACATGCTTGTGTTTGGTCGATCCTCGTTGTAGACTCGTAGATCACATCAAGAAGAAGGACACACAAGCTCAAGTTCTGCATCACCGCAAACACCTCGTTGCTTGATCACACTCACCTCTCACACACACTCACACATGCATGGATGATCACACAAGAGCTTAAGCCTACACTAGGCAAACAATACTACAAGAAGGTGAAAGAGTAGAGAGCAAGGGCACACAATGTATTCACATAAGAGCATACAAGAGAATGTGGTGTGAGAGTTACAAATTGGCCTTTATACCTAGCCCATAGTGTTTATACATAGCCGGCCATAGTTAAAAAATAGGTTCTAGGGTACCCAAGGTCGCCTAGGCTTGTGCAAACACCTCATCTAAAACATGTACTCTCACTAAATAATCCCATGGCATGCCTTTCATAGACAATCAGTGATCACACACGCCAAATATACAAAATAGGGCTTATAAGAGTGAAAGGCGGTAATCCTGACGCCTATGGCCATAGTAGGTGGAAATTGGTGTGGTGGTCGGCATCGACGTCTGAAAGGTCATCGGAGAGGGTTAATAAAGTCCACAAAGCAAGGCCATGAACAACATAGCACAGGAGCCAAAGAACATCAAAAATCATCATCATGCTCAAAGTGCTCAACCAACCCACAAGCTAGCCAAGCCAAAGCAGGTATGGGTACCCAAAAGGACCAACAAGGGTAAGGCTAAAGTAGATGAATAATTGACCATGAAAGAGTGGGAACTACTCCAAAGATAAATACAAGAACTCCCTTCAACCTCGAGTATAAAGAAGATTCCTCTAAGTCTAACACAAGCATCGGTCCAATAAGCGAAGCTCACCATAAAATGGCCCAAAGATAAAGTCTTTAATCCTGGCATGGGTAGAAACCTTGTTTGTAAAGATGATGTGGTCTCACCTTCATGCTGAATCAAAGGATAAAGAAAGCAGCATCAAGCAGAAGAAAGTAAAAAGAGAAGACCTAAGGGCTACCTGCAACATTGTCAAGTTGCCCCAAAGGCCAAAATGTGCCAAGGGGATAAGAGTCAAGAGTCAGGTCATAGAAGGTCAAAAAGTTCCCAAGTGTATATCCTAATCACAACACGTACAAGGTCTTTTTCCAATCTAGTCGTTTATGCTAGAGAGGCAAAAGTATGAGAATTAAGTCAAGTCACCTATATGGGATGCGATAGGTAGAAGGGTCAAAGTCCAAGTCTAGGTTGACAGAGTGAAGGAGTAGGTATTACTCACACACTAATTACCACATACTATAATTCATTGAAACCTATAATAGGGTCAAAGTCCAAGTCTGGGTTAATGGAGTGAAGGAGTAGGTTGACAGAGTGAAAGAGTGGGTATCACTCACACACTAATCACATACTATAATTCAGTGCAACCTCGACTCCAAGAGCCTCTCGGGTACATTCCTAGATGGGGGGAGCTAGCAAGAGCACGAAAAACTTTCTCTCCTTGGCTAGTGTAGGACCCATCTCCTCTGATGAAAATTTTCTCCCCCACTGATGCAAATCCCCAAGATAGAAACCTCTTTATCGACTGCCCATAGAACCCCATTGTGATTGATCTTGCACTTAATGCTCAATGCATTCAATTGAGTGTTTTATATTACATGGATACATGCATTAGGCACCTTAATTATGTTGTGACTCTTACACAAACACCTAACCCAGTTGAAGAAATCCCAAGGAAACAAAAGGGTAAAAATACAAGTGCTCCAATTTGCCAATATCGAGATCGCGGAATTCCAATCGCCACATCAAAATCGCTCAATTGCGATCAGGAACATTTAGATCGACCTCGTTTCGATTGTCTAATCGAGATCGTGCAATTTTGATTGTCATCTTTCAAATCGCCAATATCGAGATCGTGGAATTCCGATCGTTGATCGCTACATCAACTTCATTCCAATCGTTCTATTCTGATTGTTCAAACTTTGAATCGTCGTTCTCTTTCAGATCGTCAAGTCTCGATTGCCATGTTTCGATCGTCACCACATCCCTCGATTTGCCAAAAGCTAGTACTTGAGGATGCAAATGCCAAAAGGCTCCTAAGAAGGTTAACTTCTTCATATTGCCGCATGGGGAATGGATTTCCTCCGACGCTACTTCCAGGCTATAGAGGGAAAATTCTATCATTTCTCAAGTGCAAAGCTTTCTTCAAGTGCAAAGCCTTCTTCTTCTCTTGAGCCCTTGCCTTCTTGCTTGCGTGATTGTAGTGTGCATGCTTGTGTGTATTAATGGTGTGTATAGAGTGTGCATTCTTTCTTGCTTGAGTGAGAGAGTGATTATGATTGTAGAAGTGGATGGTTCAAGCTTTGTAGCCTAACCATTACCTTTTGAAAGGATTGCTTATTAATTGATTTGAGAGAAGAGGAAGGGCTTAAACAAGAGGGATTGACACACTTCTTGGCTTCTTTATAGCCTCTCCAAAGGGACTTCCATGATCCAAGACAAGTGATCTATAACAACTAGTACTATGATTCCTTATGCTAGAAAACAAGAAGGTTCTTGACATGCATAGCAGAGGAAGGGATTAAACAAGAGATATTGACACACTTCTTGATGTTTGGGAGTATTCTAGTGATATTTGGATCTCCATAATGGTTTGAGGGGGTTTGGCCAACACATCCAAGCATTGAGTGTTAGGGGTTCACCTAAGGTGAAGCCCTAACACTTAACACTCCATGATGGTTTGAGGGGGTGTGGCCAATACATCCAAGCCAGAGGAGTGTTGAGTGTTAGGTGATGGTGTAAAATTGGATCAGGCTTGGGATGTTAAAGGGTTGGAGACATTCTCGCCTACCAAGGGTATAGGTACAACAACTATTCCTCCATGGGGGATAGCTTGAGTGTCTCGTGTGATCATTCTTTGCCTATGGAGTATGTAATCAGTTGGTTGTGATCCATCAACACGTTATGTGGTGGGCTAGGTGATGGCCTCTACTACACCACCTATAGGCATACAACAAGAAGACAATGGGATCAAAACTTGGGGACACTAGAATCCTAACTCCAAGGGCACCAATCAGACCTGCACCTGTCCTCTTAGCTCCAGTTGACTTCTTTCAATACCTCAACACCCTCCCAACCTCCCTATCTGATCCAGTTGATATCTTCATATGTCCAAGTGGTCAAGAAGTTAGACATAGGATGGAGGAAGAATCAAGATTGTGATGCTGAGATATGAACATTGAGGATTAAGATTCAATGCTTACATAAGTTTTTAGCTTACATGAGAGTCTGCAATATAAAATTTTTGAGCTTGTCTATTAGTCTTATACCGTAAAAGTGATAGGGCTAACTCTACATATGGATTGTTATCTACAAACCACGTGGGATCAAGTGTGGGGAGAGAACTTGGTCTACATTCAGCTATGCTACATTTTGGATGTTGCATATTGGGTCTAACAGAGTAATCTTTAGCACCATCAAGAATGGTTATACAAGGGATTAGTACTCTGAAATCTACATTAGTAGGGACATCAACATATAATTTCCCTTCCATATTTTCAACCATTTTTTAAAATGGTCAACCGGCTACCATGCTCATTTGAAGACAAGGACATGAGAACTATAGAAGCCTAGAGGAATGGAGAAAACTTAGAAAGCCCCCCTATAAATAGTGAGGAGAACCATCAATTAGGTAGAAGTCAAGAAGCACATGTGGTTGAAATGGGAATCTTAAAAATCAACAAGGGAAAGCAACTAGTTAGTTAGAGGAAAGAAGTGAACTGGAAGATTTATATGGATAAGAACAGTCTTGACATGGGTGAATTCTTATAACATGGCAAGATATGCCCTATACAGTAACTCAAGGAAGGCCAGTGCTAAGTGAAGCAGTGCAAGGAATGGCCTACATTTGGAAGGTGCATCATTGGAGACAACCAATATGCATGGAGGCTGCATGGAAGGAGACTCGTCCCGAGCAAGGGATACCAGTCAGTGCCATCTCAGGATGGGAGAACAAGCAGAACCATGTATACGGATGTGGAAAAGAAGACTTGCAAAATCATCAGTAAAAACGATAGTAGCAAGAAGCTATGAGGGTGCTAGAGCACCAGAATCAAGATAAAGAGAATCAAGAACAAGGACCTTAGAGGAATCAAGGGGAAGAAATCAAGAGTTAGAGCTCTAGAACAGAGGACAAGAAGAAGAGGAAGGAGAAAAATAGTTGGTCTTGGGTGTAATGGCTCTGACGTACCCAAAGTTCAAAGGTTTCGAGTGAAGAAGATCTGGATTCACACATCTTTGCATTCAAAATGACATTTTTAGCCACCAAAACACCTGCAGCTTAGAAGATATAATACTTTGCTATGACTCTAGGAAGTAAAGCCACTAGCTGGTACTCAAAGTATGGGTTGGACCACTTCCAGAGATCTGATGAGGTGAAGAAAGCTTTCCTAAAGAGGTTTTGGAGAGACAAAACTAGCATAGAGGTGCTCGAAAAGCTCCAGAGGTTATCACAAATGAAGCGACCCCTACAGAAGAGTATGTAACATAATTCAGACCACTCCAAATCGATAAGCCAACAGCATCCACATCAAACAAGGGGATTATGCAAAAAGCTTCAGACAGTAGTAGTAGGAATGTCAAATCTACAAAACCCTTACATTTAAACAAGTGGTAGAATATGCAATGAGGATACTGAGGATACTGAGCCAAACCAGGAAAGACCCAAAGAAGAAGAAGAAAGGATCTAAATGTGCAATGAGGGAAGAGAGGGTACTAAGCCAAACCAAGAAAGACCCAAAGAAGAAGAAGAAAAGATTTGAAAAAGGTAAAGAAAAGGAGCAAGAGTCTTCTGAATGTGAATTCGAAAAAGAAACGGGATACACAGGATCCGGACGTGTGGTGTACAAAATGTAATAATCAAGGCCACAACAAGGAAGAGTGTCAAATGTCTTCAGCCCAACTGTGTGTGCTATTTGCAAACATTAAGAGTATCACAACTGATAAATGCTATTTGCAACAAGAGTAACCACAACAAGGAAGAGTGTCAAATGTCTTCAGCCCAACTGTGTGTGCTATTTGCAAACAATAAGAGTAACATCACAACAAGTCAAATGTCTTCAGCCCAACTGTGTGTGCTATTTGCAAACAATAAGAGTAACATCACAACAATAAGAGTAACATCACAACTGATAAATGCTATTTGCAACAACAAGAGTAACCATCACAACTAATAAATGCTATTTGCAACAACAAGAGCAACCACACAGCTAATAAATGCTATTACAACACTAGGAAGAAGAATCCTAGAGTGGCTGAAATGCAACAACCATGGTAATAGCAGTCAATCAGATAGCTACCAAACCTCTGAAAATTGACTTGCATATGGGAGAGGAGGTGGTAGGCTTGGCCAAAGAGGGGCTGGATTACATGCTATTACTGTAATACACCTGGTCATACATGGACAGATTGTCCATTATGGCAAAAACACCAACATGAATTACAAGACTCAAGACAAAAACAGGATACAGTCCGAGGAGCATAGCCTAACCGTCTTGAGTGCATATGTTGCAAAGCCTCTCCCAACTAGGTTTCACCAGCAAAACCCCATAGGGAGAGGGGGTTTCGTGACCTGGATTGGGTTGGGAAGCTATTCGTGACCAAGGACTACTATGATCCACTTACTACAAGAGTGCTTATGTATAATAATGCAATGACATGGGAATTGTGTGTGGTTTAGGCTTGTGCATTTTAGATCATCTTGTTGCATAGGCATGGAAAGGTGCCCTTTCCTTTTATGTTGGCTTTGGCAGTGATGTTTCTATTAGACTCCATTTGAATCTCGATTCATACATTCTATCACACTTCTTGCATCATACATTCTATCACACTTCTTGCATCATCGAATGATGCGTTGCAAGAAGGAGAATAGAGAAGGTCCTTAGCATGGAGCCATGTAGAAAAGTGTCTCCTTTCTTCTTTTGTTTATTGAGCTTCTTTTCCCTGTTTATTAGAGGGATTGTGATGGAGATAGGAGCAAGGACATGGCCGGTATTGAGAGTAGAATTGTTCCTAGTTGCCCTTGCTTGGCTCTAAAGGTCAATGAGGAGATTTATAGTGAGAACTTGGATCCTTTGGTAGAATCACACTATGCAAAGAAGGCTATGATGCTATCGATTGTGGGGGCTTCTTAGGATGTTGAGTAGGATGACTTTAATTTATCAGTAAGCTAGTACATATCTAAAACATTCCCTCTTTAGGCCTTAAGAACTGTATGCTTGAGTCTTAGTCATAACCTAATTTCTTTGTATATTGAATGAAGCTGACTATTAAAAAAAGGGATCTGCCTTGTTATGCAAAGTCTATCGTGTAGGACATGTCGATTGACCTTTACTACAATTGTCGATTAATTGAGTATGTAAGTGGTCGGCTAGATTATGTTGATGACATTGCAAAGGAGGATTAGCCATAATAAGTGGCATCCTCTCATCGAATGGTTCATGTTTGCGTTATTTATTTTGGTATTTGGTTTGGTTCTAGGTTGCTTGATGACATTATGCGGACTCTATGGTTTTGATTGTGATCATCTTTTGGCATCATTTGTTTCACTTTCTCACTTTTGTATCTAGTTGCCATATCAAATTATGCAAGCAATGCAGTGTTATTTTTTGACCATTGGCATCTTGTGGTTTAACTGATTAATCTCTACCTTGCTCTCACGTAAATATAAGAAAGAAAGATCTCACTCGTTGTGTGTGTGTGTGTGTGTGTGTGTGTGTGTGTGTGTGTGTGTGTGTCTCGTGCACACACACACACACACACACACAAACACATGCACTTACTAGTACACACCAACATGAAATATAATCTCTCTCCTTCTCTCTCGCACGCAGAGACTCAAAAAGGTAGATGTCTCTCTATTTGTCTCCCTCTATCTATCTCCCTTGCCTACACACACACACACACACAAATATCTTTCGTGTTTTCTCTCTCTCTCTCTCTCTCTCTCTCTCTCTCTCTCTCTATCTATATATATATATATATATATATATATATATATATATATATATATATATATATATATATATATATATCATACATAGTCTCTCTACCTCTTACAAACAAATACACACATACGCACACTCAAAGATCTCATTTTCTCTCTCCCTCTCTTATACACACTCTAACTGCCTCTCTCTTATGTGTAATCTCTCTCCTCTCTCTCTCTCTATTGTCTCTTTCTCTCTCTAATATTTTTGTCTCTCTTTAACTATAAATTTGTGTGGTCAAACACAAACACACATCTCTCTCTCTCTCTCTCTCTCTCTCTTATGTGTAATCTCTCTCCTCTCTCTCTCTCTCTATTGTCTCTTTCTCTCTCTAATATTTTTGTCTCTCTTTAACTATAAATTTGTGTGGTCAAACACAAACACACATCTCTCTCTCTCTCTCTCTCTCTCTCTCTCTCTCTCTCTCTCTCTCTCTCTCTCCATATATATATATATCATTCATACACAATCTCTCTACTTTTTACAAACAAAGACACATATCGACACATCCAAAGGTCTCTTTTTCTCTCTCCCTCTCATACACTCTACTCTCTCTCTCTCCTCTCTCCTCTCTTTATCTCTCTCTTATTGAAACTTATGGCTCTCTTTAACTATAAATTTGGGTGGTCAAATACAAACACATAAGCATAGCTCTCTCTCTCTCTTTCTCTCTCTCTGAAAAATATTTTATTGAGATGAGGTAGTTTCTCCAAGAAACATGGGCAAATATAGTTAAGGTTTGGCACTAGCTCAGAGAAACTAGCTCGGGTGTTTTGACTCGAAGAATGTACGTATTCCAAAATCCTCGAGCTACGAACCATGTTCCCCCAAAAGACATTAGTTTTGGTATATAGAGGAGATTGAATTACTTGATTATTACTAGGCCAAATTTCAACTACACTATTAGACTTGAGTTATTTTATGCAAGTCCCCAGGATGCCACACTTAGATGTGGCTAGATGGATTCTCTGATACATAAGGTTCATTGTTGATTATGGACTTTTCTATGAGACTGACATAGAGATATAGCTACATGGGTATACATATGCTAATTAGGATGTGCGTCTTAGACAAGAGATCTACCTGCTTTATGTTTTCTTTTGGGAGTGCTGCTATGAGTTAGAGCAGTAAGAAATAACCAACAATTGCCTTGCCGAGTACAGAGGTAGAGTATAGAGGCACTTCTAATGACAAGGTTGCAAAAGCTACTTGGTGATATGGTGGTTGAGCTCATGTGGATAGGGCCACTGTCATTTATTGTGACAACATGAGTAGCATACAACTGGCCAATAACTGAGTCTATCATGCTAGGATAAAGCACATTAAGGTGCATTATCATTTTGTGAGGAAGAAGGTTCTAATAGGTAATGTGGATTTAGTATATGTCAGCATAGAGGATTAGGTGGCTAACATATTCATGAAGGCATTGGGTACAGAAAAGCTCCACAAGTTTCGGCACTTACTTGGAGTGTAGAGTGTGGAGTTGAGCTCGAGGGGGAGTTATAGACCTCAACTAGTGCTGTAGACATTGATGACCTACCTAGGTGATAGCTTTTGCACTTATGCCACTGGCTCTAAGTTATTGAGATTATGGGCAATATGCCACTAGTGTAGGCTATGTGATAGCCACTTTGGTGTACTAGAGTTATAGTATAGTTATAGTACCATCTCATATAGTTAGTTTCACTCTATGTATTGACCTTTGTATGTTATATAGTAAGGAGAGTACTTTTCCTTATAGTATATACTTTTATCTCTTTATGTCCTAGTTATAGAGAAGAGAAGAGAATATAAGAAAATTCAGCCATCCATCTCTCTTATGTGCTTGTCTACTCGTGTGTGTGTTTGCTCGTGTGCATAGAGAAGAGAAGAGAATAGAAGGAAATTTAGCCATCCATCTCTCTCATGTGTGTGTCTACTCGTGTGTGTGTTTGCTTCCAAGAAGGTCAAGCTCATCCTCTCCCCTACATTCTTCTCCGTAATGAATGTCCCAACTTTTGTTCAATAAGTAGACCTTTATAAATAGGTAAATCTCTCTTGCATGTTTGTCTACTCTTATGTGTGTGTTTCCTTGCAAGAATCTCATGCTCATCCTTCTTCTCAATCTTCGATCTCTTACATTCTTCTCAGTCTTCAATCTCAACAATGAAGGTCCCAACTTTTGTCAGCACACAACAGGTGGACCTTTACAGCATGGTCAATACTTCCATGGCCACAGTGGTCACTTTCAAAGACATTCTAGATATCTAGACTACCATCTCTCCCATTCCATTGTGGTCCTAGCACTTATTCCACAAATCACATGGTCCCAACCACTTCTACTAACTGAAGGGTTCATATGCCAATTCCATGACCAACAAAGGCTTGGCATGAATAACCTCTAGATTGCCTACTATTACTTTCCATTCCACCTTGACACACTTCATGCCATTATGACTACCCAATTTCCCATCACTTTGCTCTGCACCTAATGCAAACCGGTCTTGAACCATACCACTTAACCTTAGCTTGGCATATCCTGGACTATCCACTCCTTTCCACCCTGGCAGCAACTTCACCACTAACTTGGGTGTGACACAAGGACATGATCATTATTAAGAAGAGGGGTATGTTAACCACTCTATAGGTTAGAATGGTTTCACCCACCTAAGCCCAACCTACCATAAGGTGCTTTGCTATCTTACCAATGCAAACACATACTTATTCTTTTTGTAAGATGGAGTTGGAATATGTAAAGTGGCCTTACCCTATACTTAATGTCAAATACGAAAAGTCTACGAACTCCATGTACATAGTTGCTTAAGACTAGTAAATAGAGGCTAGACCATTTTAAAGTTTGGTAGGCCTAGTGTGAAAACTAGTCATTTGTATATGTGCCATTTTTTACAACAAGCAATATACAATCATTCCCTTATAGGAAAAGTCTACGGACTCCATGTGTATAGTTCCTTTAGACTGGTAATAGAGGTTGGACCTTTTTTAAGTTCTAAGGTCACCTCTTCCCTCTTCTTGCTTGCTTTATGTTATTAGATTCAAGCATGCTAGATGGATTTGAATAGGCTTGTTTGTAGGTTGTCTTCTTGCATTAGCTTCCCCTTCATTTTGTACCTTTTGTGTGAGAGAACCATCATCAAGGACCATCTCTTTTTGCCCCCATCTAGGCATAGAGATCTCTCCCTTTATCTCTTGTTAGCAAAGGAGCATTCTAGGATACGACAGAGGAGCTAATGCATCCACGTAGGGAAGTTACAATAGTTTATAGCTCTCAAGACCCAATGACACATGTTTCGGTAAGGGTAAGGTAAGATCTTGACTTGAACAAAGGTAGAGCCCACACGTTTTGAGGAGACACTTATATATAAGAATTAGAAAGATGCCATGGATGAAGAGATGACTACATTAGATGCTAATGAGACATGGGATTTGATGCCTTTACCTAAGGAAAAGAAGAATATTAGATGTAAGTGGGTCCACAAAGTAAAGCATAATTCAAATGGTTTTATTAGCATGTTCAAGGTAAGATTAGTATGCCAAGGGATATGCAGAGTCATATGGCAATGGTGAGCGCAATCATTGCTATGGTTGTAGCTAAGGGATGGTCTTTTTATCCGAAGGATGTATAGAATACATTTTTACATGGTGACTTATAGAAGAAATTTTATATGGTGACTTATGGGAGGAAGTTCACATGGTGCAGGAATACATTTTTACATGACTTATAGAAGAAAGTTTACATGGTGACTTACAGGAGGAAGTTTAAATGGTGCAGCCACCAAGATATGAGGATCATCATGTATACCCAGATTTTGTTTGCAATTGTGTAAAGCTTGTATAGCTTGAAGAAGGCACCTAGAGCTTGGCTACACAAGATAGGGGAGTATCTTGTCACTATTGGATTTTATATATCCAATGTTGATGTCTCACTTTCTGTAAGAAAGACTGTGCTAGTGGTCATCTATGTTAACTTAATTGTCACATGTGATAGTGATGATGACATTTATGAGGTGAAGATTCTTTTGAAGAAGTTTGAAATGAAAGATTTGGGTGAGCTTCAATACTTCCTCAGTATATAGTAGGTGATTAGATCATGTGATGGGACTTGGATTTTGTGGCGGCATTATGCTTTAGACATAGTAGGTTGACATGGTGTAAGCAAATCTTAGTGCCTTAGAGTAGAACATGAGGTTCTCTATAGATACTGGTGATCTTTTTGTATTATCCTTTTATGAGGGAGAAGGTTCGCAGGTCATGTGGACTTGGTTTATATCAATACAGAGAATCAGGTGGCTGATATCTTCACGAAGGCATATAGAGAAGCTTCAGAGGTTTAGAAGCTTACTTGGAGTGCAAGGTATGGAGTTGAGCCCAAGGGGGAGTGTTAAGATATGAGCTCAACTAGTGCAAATATGGATGACATGCCAAGGGACACTTCCGCACTTATGCCATCGGCATGGTTGGTGAGATTATGGTTGATATGCCACCATTGATTTATAGGCTATATGATAACCTCTTTGGTTTACTAGAGCAAAAACATAGTTATAACTCTAGTAACATAGTTATATAGCTAGCTTATATATTCATGTTCACACTATGGACCTTGTATGTTTTAGTAGTAGAGTACTTTCCTATCTAATATGTACTCTTATCTTTATGTTATGGTTATAGAGAAGTAAAGAAGAAAGAAGGAAATTTAGCCATCCATATCACCTCCATTGTCAATTCATGGCACCTTAAACTTTAGACTGAGTTCTCCACATGCAACTTGTAAACCTTGAAGTGATCCACTCTAACCTATGTAATCTTCAGATCAAGTTCTCCACATGCTGCTTGTAAACCTTGAAGTGACCAACTTATTTTTTGTTAAAGTTGTTGAAGAGGATCAAAGGAAGCAAAGATGATGGGCCATGCCAAAGACATAACCTTCACATAGGTCAATTAAGACCAGCTTGAAATGAAGGCCGATGGCAAGGTTGAGCTTCTACATTTGTTGGAGGGCATGCTAGCATGGATGCCCTAGGTAGTAATGGCATCTTAGTGTCTCTAGGTTGACAGGTGTTTGATGGTGCACTTATAGTAGTAAGTGCCTATAGTAATGGCACCTTAGTGTCTCCAGGTGGTCGGTGGTGCACCTGCAGCAATAAGTGCTTGAAGGAGGGTAAAGTCAACCCTATTGAGGGCCTTTAATGTAGATTGTTTTTCATGTAGTGATCCAGGCCTTAATGGTGCATAATTGGTGGTAGAACTCAATGCTTCATCCATTTGTAGGCAGCGAGTTCACTCACTAACAAAAGGTTATTTGTAAGGCCGAGAACATAGTAGACTCATGAAATTTGAATGGTCTATCCATCAGCCATGAGGACTTCATGTCCCCAAAACCTTCTGCTTGGCACTGTCGCCCCCCAAGTAAATATCAAGAGGCTTAGGTAATGGTGTATAATTTCATAGTTGAAGGTGGGTCACACAAGTATCAAGAAACCATCAATATGAGAGTTGCAGAGTGGGCTCAAGAGAGGTGGAAAACATCCAAAGAGGCTCATTACTCCATCATCTTTTAGAAGAAGCAGTGGTAGCAAAGTGGAATTCTCGTCTAGTTGATTGAGAGCCGCTTTGATCATAGTTCTTGGTACAAGAGTCATGTTCCAAGTAGGATGGGTGCTTGCAAAACATCATGTGATACTCTCATAGTAGAGAGGAGTGGGCTAGTTAAAGAGAGCTTTGTTGAATTTTGCTAAGTAGTGGAAGGCCATTTTTTAGTTGACCATTAGAAGGGTTTCATCTCACTGACGAGGGGTTGAAACCTGTGACCATTGTGATGGGCTTAGTGCTGTTGGCATTGGAAGTCCAAAGGATCTCCTCTTGGAGATCCTTTACCATGAGAGTTTGTAGTGATAGGTTGGCAAACAGAAGATTGAGTTATGATAAAATCCATCCATATTGGAGGCAATGCTGCCAAAAGAAACATGGACTTAAGTTGGGTAGGAAAGGTCATGCCCACCATAATTGTCTCACCTACTAATAGAGATTGCCATTCGTCCAAGAATGAAGTAGCTTGTTGTCGTTCATTCATGGACATGTTTGATGTGCCCTAATAAACAAGGTCTATGTGTGCTCGTGCATTGAGAAGAGGAAATCCCATATCTTGTGGGAGGTGCCAAAAGTCCTCACCATTCATACTTGGTGATCATTGAGATGTAAGATGATTTCCATTTTGGCAATCCCTTTGTTGCTGCTGCTTGTGGAGTGCGGGATCGACTTCTCCTAGATCAACTTTAGTGCCAGAGAGATGAGTGGCCAAAGGTATACACGCTAAAGTAGGAGTTCCATTCGAACTTATCAAGCTAGATAATTTGGCCCTATGAGCTTATCTATCTGATAGCTCAGATGTGAGTGGGAAACAAAGGTTATAGGTTGAGGTGGTGTGGGGTTAGCCCCTAGAACTCCAAGTGTGGCACTGCAACAAGAACCACCCCATCAGGATGAGCCATGAAGAACAATAAGGTAAAAACACAAATGAAAGAGTATGTTTTGGAAAAATAAAAAACACAGATGGAACACGGAAGATCGGCCTAGAATATAAATAGTGATACCATGCTAAATTCTAAGCTAGATCATAAACAAAGTACATGGACAATGTGGAACAAAACCAAAAACACATGAATTGAGTAAATAACAAGAACTTAACATTACGAATATTACATGACCTTTTCTCCAAGTACAAGATTTCAACAAATTTTACAAATTACTTTAAATAAGTTAACTACAAGTTAGTACATCAACCTTAGAAGAAGAATTAAACGAAAAACTTAAATGGAAAAATATTTATGAACACAAGACAAAGGCATTGGGTCCAATCTACCTCCCCATATGTAAGACACGCGGTCTCACATATGAGTATTTCAATGATTTATTAAGGTATGAAGTAATTTGATACAATCATACATCTTCTCATTAGAGGAGAAAAGAGAAGATTGAAAGAAAAGAGAGCTTCATCCAAGGAACCTGCAATTCTTACAAACCATGTTTAATTTATCTCTCTCTCTCTCTCTCTCTCTCTCTCTCTCTCTCTCTCTCATGAAATAATTAAACCATATAAGGAAAACAATAAGAGAATTAATACTCCCTGTAGACGTTTTCTTGTCTCAGTCTATCTTGACTCCCTGTATACAAGTACATGCCTGCAACTTGCAGCAGCCACCACCACTGTATCTCTCTGGTTTTTCTTCAGAATATAGTTAAGTTGGTGATGATGATAGAACAATGGCTTCATGTGTTAATATAGGTTCTCAAGATTAATTATGGTGACACTTGTCACCTAGGTGTGTAGAAGGTCATCTAGCATTTATGATGCTCTCCTACCATGACTACAAGCCAAAAAACAAAACGAGTGCCCCCCCTAAAGTTCAAGAGAAAACTAAAATTTTTAAAAATAAATAATATTAAAGACATTATTATATAAATAGAATACAAATAAGAAATATAAAACCATTACCTTAAAATCATTTGTTTCATTGAAAAATAATACTTAATAAATTTTACTATGTTGGTGATAACTTGCTAGCCACATGTGTAACTTACCAGTCACATGCGTGGGAATCAGTTTGTGCTCTAATTTCTTGAAATTCATTATTATGAGGCCTAAATGAATTTCTTGAAATTCGTTTTATGAGGCCTAAATGAAGCTCAAAATTTTTCGAAACTCATTGTTATGGTGGATAACTGTGAATTTCCTGAAATTCAATGTTATGGTGGATAATTGTGAATTTCATGAAATTCATGTTATGAGGCCCAAAATGGATGCAAATGGTGAGTTCACTTCACAAAACTTATGTACTATCAAGTACTGTGGGGGAGCATTACATGAAGATTTTAAGCCATTAAGCTCAATCATGCTCTCTTGGATAGTTTTGTACATGGATTAGTGTTGATGGCTTTCCTTGATGCCTCACTTATACCTTGGATTAGTGTCGGTGGCTTTCCTTGCTGCCTCACTCATACCTTGCTCATACATTGGTCTTTGACATGATGCATGTTTTGAGGACAATACATACTTGGGTGGGGATGGTTTGTAAAATGATATGGGAAGCCTGGGCATATATATTATGTACATATGAAGGATAAATAATGGGCCATGGACTATGGGCCAAATAATGTGAAAAGGGCCATGAATATTGGTATGGGCCAAGGCCAAAGGGCTTAAATGAATGTGAACATAGGACTTGGTATATAGGACATTTGTAATTCTCTTAGTGACAATTAATGAGTACTAATCAAATTTACAAGCTTTCATGGCCTCTCTTCTCTTTAGGATGGTGACTTACACGTGTCTACTCCATGCCATGAGTAGCTTCTCTCTTGCAAAAGCATTCCATTGGTTTCTTGGCTCATATTGAGTTGTTGCATACATTGAGATGCAGGTGGCTCTTTTATCTTCCATGTAGTATAAACATTTGTATCTTTCCCTTAATCCACACAGATACTACCACCATGTTGTGTTGTGTTGTGTTGATGAGAAAAAATTGGTATTGGAATTGGTGCCCATTGGGGTTTGCTACCCCTTGGATAAACTCCATAGGCCGTTGGTAAGAGCTCTTGAAATTGAACTTGGGGACATTATGGCCCTTAGTATTGGGCTACTGCCTTGCTCAATTTTGAGTGTCATGGTTTCCCATAATTGCATTTTACAAGAATACCTTCAACTGTACCTCAAGGTGCTTGAGCAGGGAGGGAAATTTATCCGTCGTAGAGTTTCTACTATAAATGGAACTCCAGACAATATCATGTTATAGATGTAACTTGGGAGGGTTGGCACTACATTTTATGTGCTATTCTTATATTATTATCACTATATCTTTACATGCCTTAGCCATTGCATCTTAGGGCTTAGTCTCCTTCCATTGCATCTTGGGGCTAAGTCTCCTTCCATTGAACTTGCTTGTAATGTTTCAAAGACTTCCACATCTCGCATCACGTGTACTTCTTAACAGATCCATGAGTCGAGATTGGTGATGAAATATTTCTTTAAAACGTGATCCCTTGTCCTTTCATCCTCCAGGAAAATAAGTATGAGGATATTTATATCTTAATTTATCACCTTATCCTTCCTTTCTTCTAGTTTTCTTAAGTGGAGAATTGCCTGTTCCAAAACCATGTGGGTAAGAACAAAGGCATGTTGTAGATTATTCCATGGGAAATCCTTGTACCAATCATGAGCCAGCCCGCTTAAACACATAGGGAAAGCTGTGCATGTTGCATGATTTTTCTTATTTTTACTTCAATGAGGGTAGTGTGAAACCCATGCACGATTGTTGTGTGCGTGTGGTCTCAAAATGCTGCAAGTACTCAAGTGTCACCTGGCCAATGTATTTATCCATGTGCTTGGTGATGGTTAGTGGCTTTAAGATGTATCGATCAATTCAGACTTCTTCTTGGATTGAGTCTCTGATCCTCTCCTTAAATATGCCACAAAAGCCTCTTCTAAAAAGGAGCTCTGATTCAATGAGCTCGATAATATTAAGGCACGACAAGCTGGACTACCCAACTACCGTGGGCGCCGGACGGCAGATGAACGGTCCTTACATGTGAACTCCATGGCATGTCGGTCGGCGAAACGCGTTTTCGACCTGCACACCACAAACAGTATATAAAGAGGAGCACTTCGTTTTGAAGTCTGGGTCATAAAAGTCGACGGTCGTCTACCATGGTATGCGCTCTCCTCTGTGAGGTCGTCATCTCTACATAGCTTTCTGTGTTTGTTTTCTGTCTATAGTCTGGATCTACACTTTTTATCGATGGAAAGAGGTCTGGCTTGTCGACATTGGCTCATGCATGATTTTGCTATTCTATGGATCTTTTCAAGGGTTTCTACTGTGAAATCTGTTACGCAGATCCAGTTATCTTGGGTCTGCTGCCGTAGATCCCTCTGTTTCAGATTGGTCTCTTCTGATGAATAACCCCAATGGTAGATCTCTTGGGCATGAGCTGTGTCCCATGATGTGTCGTGATGTTCATGGGTGCCAAACCAGATCCATGATGACGGGAACTGCGTTCATAGCAGGTCCTGTGCGAACGATAAAGATCAATGAAACCCATCTTGAGAATGGCTTCAGATGTACAATGCCCCCATCAGGGCTCACCATTTCATTGGACGGAAGGGTGAATCTCCCTTCTCCTTCGATTTCCCATGTTGGATTGTTTGACTGTCCTTAGCTATGCAATTGTCTCTCCGTTGAGGTTACCCATCATGGGTTCTTGTGGAGTTTGTACACCTCGTGGATTAGAAAATCATGCATATTCTGCATGGATCTAGTCATCATTGTTTTGGCATGGGTTGCCACTATGCATCCTTAATGCACATGGAGCTTCTTGTTGCATGCTTGTGCACATGGATCCTTGCAGGTGAGGCAGCCTGTCACTTGTCTCCTGCGTGTGCATGGTTCGGTCCTTGATGCAGGTGGGGCATCTCGTCATGTGTATCCTGTGTGCACATGATTGGGTCTGCTCTTTTATATTAGGTTTGTGCATTGTGGATTCTTGTGGATATCCTTGTTCTTTGGCATTTCTCTTTGCTGTCTGTGTATGGGTAATTTAGGCTTGCTTTGGATGATCATGGATCTGCAGTTTAGATTGTCTTTTTTCCCTGCATGTGTGTCAAAGGTGGCTGCCTTTGCATCTTGCGGTATGTGCATGGGCATCATTGTTCTGTCCTGTGTGGGTGAGGGTCTGGTGGGCTTCCTCCATGTTCTGCTTGGGTCTTGTACATTGGATGTACACATCAATGCTGATCCTGATATTATGTATATATATATAATTTAGGTTGGTTTACCAGCATTGGTTTTCACATTCTTGTGTGCACAGACTACCTCCAAGCGCCTTGCTGATCGCAAAAGTGCAAAGTTCCAAAAGAATATTCACAAGAGAGGGGCTGTTCCAGAGACGAGCATCAAGAAAAGCAGCAGTTATCCTGTGGGGCCAATTGTTCTGGGCTTCTTTATTTTTGTGGTCATTGGTTCAGGTAAAAACTTGCACAAATTTTCACAGCCACCTCTTTCATCACACTTTGGAAGGTTAAGGATCAGGACTGATGTCTTTGATTTTTTATGCTGCAGCTTTACTGCAGATAGTACGGACTGCTTCTAGTGGTGGGATGGCATAAGCTGCAGCTTGCCTTGATGTGTACTAAGATTCCTCCCTTGCGGAGAAATGATTTTTTTTAAAACGTGGGAGAGACCAGTAAATGTCTACCATGATAGTAGTTGTAGAGGAGTTCACATGTGGAAAAGGATAGTTTTGGTCAGCCCATCAATAAGGGTTAACTGACTTTGATAGGAATAATGGATTTCTGTACCTTATCCTACTGTAGATTGTAGCTAACTGTTTAATGGTATGGGAACATCTCCTATTAATTACACTGTGTTCTTATTTATTGAAATGATTGTCTTTTTTGCATTTCTTTATTGATTGTTCTCTGTAGTTTGTTGTGTAGCAGAGTCATGGTTTGTTGTGCAAGCTTAAATCCGGTATTTGTCTGCTTTATATGTGTTTTGTGTCATGTGTTCTTATGCATCTGTTTTGCATTCAGTTGGGTGATTAGCAATAGGGAATCTTGGGAGGAAATCCCCAACTGGAAAATGGCTTTCCAGCTGTGATATTCGCAGGGACGGAGAAGGGTGAATGATGTGGGCAGTCTTTTATGTATGAAGGTTCTGAGTGCAGCGGACATGTCAGCAGTGTGCGGTAATCCAGTTACAGGTTTCTTCCTTTTTTTGGTCGGCCTGGACCTTTCCTCTGTCAACCTGTGACTATGACGGTGAGTAGCTTCTTACGTCGATTTGTGGTGGTGGTTATGTACATATCATACAGTATAACCAGATAGGGCAGATGGAAGGTGTTTGGACTTATTTTAAATTGCCCTTTTAAATGAGAGATGGTAAAAAATGGGTTGTCATCTTTTGACTTGTTTTAAAGAGCCCTTAGAATTAAGTATATTATGCGAACAATAGGTTAATGTGTATGAACCTGACAATGTTCTGTGTATAAGCTTTGTATGTGTATGTTGTGGTGTATTTATGTACACAACACTCTGCTCTCTATGCTAGGCTACCATGAGCAAGTTCATGCTATGTATTATTTGCATGTGTGTATGAACCTGACGATGTTCTGTATATAAGCTTTGATGTTTTGTGTATAAGCTTTGTATGTGTATGCTATGATGTATTTATGTACACAACACTCTGCTCTCTATGCTAGGCCACCATGAGCATGTTGATGCGTGTATGATATGCATGTGTGGTGCCCAACTGGCATGAATAGTATATTTCGTATGTGATGTGAAAAAGCAGTGCTTGTGTTGGATAAGCATGTTGAGTGCGCGAGTGTGTGTTTGTGATGGGATTCCATATACACTGCATCATAACACAAGGGGGCATTTTTGAGGAACACAGGTGGTGTGAAAAATACATTGGGGTGTTGGCCATCTTCTATCTTCTCCGAGATGGAGCAATGAACTATCTCATGCAGAATTGCATATATGCCATATGTTTGATCGGCTACATGCCACATGTTTGATCATGCACATTGCATGTATTTATGTGAAGTGATGGATCCCATGGCTTTAATTATATATGTATTTCTTGTGTCTCATGTTCATAGTGAGATGATGTCCATTACCTGAACACGAATGAAACTCCCTTCCTCATCATGGTGTAACCTAAGTGTAGTCCAAAACTTGACTATACTCTTCTTTCGTGATGGATCGTTGACATGTACAACACTATCACTCACTATGTTGTTCAAACCGCAAAGACATCAATTCCTCTGGCATCATCGCAAATGATGACATTAAAAACATGGTATTTTTACATCATCTATATGCTAGACGCATCATCTAGATGCCATGTTTGGGCGAATGTGTGTAAATTCATCGATTAATTTATTTCATGCTATTTTTTCATTGGGGCTATAGCATCAACACCATATCATAGCCTTGTTAACACCATATCATAGTCTTGGTAATTCGAGTGGCATGCTTTCATTTGATGTACATTGCAAGAAGGGATGCCAGTGCATAGCACAAATAGCTTGGCACGGCAAGGCTAGGTTTCATATATGGCTTCAATACCAACACATTTGCAAGCATAATTGTAAATCATAGAGACAATTATTAAACATTTGAGAGACTTCATGAAACACAAACATTTCAGAGATCGCAAGAAATAATCATAGACAATTATTAAACAAAAATAATCAAACACAAATATTAAACAAAAAACACATAACACAAACGTATACACACATTAGAGTCTACATAATGGATGCAACACCATAGCATAGCATCAATTCCATATCAAAGCCTTGATAATGTGGGTGGTTAGGGTACACTACATGAACGGACACTAGTTAGGGTCTTCAGGAGGTTAGATTAAGGATGCATATAGCCTAAGTTTCCTTTGCACCCACACCATACCATAGCATTTACACAATAGAGTCTACATAATGGATGCAACACCATAGCATAGCATCAATTCATAATCAAAGCCTTGGTAATATTGGTGGTTAGGGTACACTACATTAACAGACTCTAGTTAGGGTCTTCGGGAGGTTAGATTAAGGACGCATATAGTCTAAGTTTCCCTTGCACCCACACCATACCATAGCATTTACATAATAGATGTAACACCATATTGTATATAGGACTCTGTATCATGACATGAACAACATAGCATAGCATCAACACCATGCCATAGCATCTAGTAGTAGATACAACACTACACTATAGCCCACACACCATTTCCCAAGTACACATTATAATCAACACCACCTTGACCCTCACACTTCCATATAAATCTTCAAGGCCTTTTTATGGCATCAACACACACATCTTCATGGCATTAAGGGCATCATTGAAATCTATATTGTACCCTTTAAGACATTAGCAAGCATTTGACATTCATTTTAAGACACATTTAAGGCATCAACATTGTCGTATGTTTAATACACCATTGCAAACAGACTATGGAAGCTAAGCAAATTTAGCAAATGTCCACTTATGATTATCAGCAAACGAAAAAGGTAGTAAAGAGAAAGCATCATGGTGTTGATGCTTTGAAAGAGATGGCAAAGTATCAAAAGTTGACCAAGACAAGTTTGCAGAGAGCACCATTCCAAGGAGTGGTATCAAAGAGAGCTTACAACCACGGATAGAAACTTGATAAGTCGATCCCTAAGTAGCTTGTTGCAAGAGTATTTGTGTAGATGCTTCTATACATTACATTGCATTTGTGTTTTAGGTTTCATATGGTCTTTGATATGTTTTGATGATGGTCTCTATGATGGTTTGTGATTTATGATTATGCTTGTGATGATAACATGCTTATGGTTGCCTTTGGGATTTAATGTTAAGGTTTGCATTGAGATGTCTTGAGGATGCTACTTACCATTGTGTTAAGTGCAAGTGTCTTGAGGATGCATACTTACAATTGTATTGAGTGCTAAGCCTTACATTGATGTCTTGAGGACCCATACTTACAATTGTGTCCTTTGCACTTTTTCTAGTTGCTCCTTGTTTTTCTTTCTCTTGAGTAGATCCTTTTGTTCTAGTAACTTAACTTCCTTCTTGAGTAGATCCTTCTGTAGTAGTAACTTAAGTTTCCACCCGAAGGCAACTTAGTCTCATGTGAAGGTGGTACATTTATGGCCACAAACGGCCCGGATTCCATCAAGGAGATTGCAAGGATTTGAACTAGATACCTCCCCCTTCTTGGTCACAAAACTACACACATTATAGGCTACACACCCATTGGCATTAGCCACCACCATTCCCTCTCACCATGTTCATTTTGTGGCCTCATATCTTCCTCCTCTGGCTTTTGCCATGGAACCACTTCTCATGCTTGTGTTTGGTCCTCCTCCATGTGGGAAGCGTTTTAAATAAGTAAATTTTGGAGTGTCACCCTTCTCCACACTCTTCTTGATTTGATTCCCCTCTCCCTCTTCATAACAGGGGTGCAAAGTGTGTGTTCCTTCTTTTTTTTCTTTTTTTTTTAAAAAAAGAGAAGCAAATTTTGTATGTCACTTGATCACGGCAAGGAACACCACTAAAGGAAGTGCCATTAGCCTCTACATGTCATTTTTTTAATATTAGAAAAAAGCAATATTTAGCTATAGTAATCAAAGTTGAAATTTGCAATCGTGCCATTAAACTTCAAAAATTAAAGGCATGCAAGGGATTTTGGCCTTAAAATTTAGTCGGGGTGGCCTTCTTTTGAAACCCAGTTTTCAAGTGTGGGTTTCCTTCAAAAATGGGTTTTGAAGCCTACCATTGAATGCTACTCTTTGGATATAAAAAGGTGCACTTTGTGTAATTAGATGAAGAGATCGATGTGATTTATGTTAAACTTATGTTGCTTAGCTTTTTTCTATTAAGTGTTTAATTATCTTAATTATTTAAGTATGAAATTGATCATTTGATTTGCTTCTTTGGAATCTCTTGTTTCATGGTGCTTGTTGTGAGTATTAGAAGATCCTATTTGCACCTCGGGAATTTTCTAATTGTTGTGAGCATCCCATTGACTTTGGAAATTTCATTAAGTTTAGGCTTTCATTAACCTTGGAAATTCCATTATCTATGTTTTTCAAAGTTGTGATTTTATTAACGGAATTGAACTAAGAAGAATTGTAATCAATTTAGAAAATTTATAAAAACTCCCAGTAATTTTGGTGTAAATTCATTGGTAATTTTGCTACAAAACATAGAGTTGAAGCAAAGCATAAGTGTTGGTGTTTATAGACACACTTTGGCTTCAGTAGAAGCTTAAACGTAATCTATAAATTTGCTAAGTTATAATAACATGTTATATAAATGATAACAAGAAAGTAAACATGATATTATGGTGGTTTGAGAGGGATTGCACGATGACAACTGTTGTTAACAAGAAAAAAATCAACCATGGAAACTAGGTCACCAAGGTGATCTACCATGCAACTAGCCTTAATCTCTCATCTTCTATTTAGATCCCCCATAAAGACATCAACTAGCCTTAATCTCTCATCTTCTATCTAGATCCCCAAAAATACATCAAGGACTTAATGTCTCATCTCTTCTATCTAGATCCCCTATAAAGACATCAACTATCATTAATCTCTCATCTTGTATCTAGATCCCTCATAAAGACATCAACTAGCATTAATATCTCATCTCCTATCTAGATCAACTAGCATTAATATCTCATCTCCTATCTATAAAGACATCAACTAGCATTAATATCTCATCTCCTATCTAGATCCCTCATAAAGACATCGACGAGCATTAATCTCTCATCTCCTATCTAGATCCCTCATAAAGACATCGGCTAGCATTAAGCTCTCATCTCCTATCTAGATCCCTCATATCATAAAGACATCTACTAGCCTTAATCTCTCATATCCTATCTAGATCCCCCAAAAAGACATCAAGGAGATGGATTTCATGTGTAAGGACACTCTTGATATTTATACCAAGAAAATTACTAGGAGATGCTAACTTAGGAGTTGCCACCATAACCATGATTGCCCAGACATTTGGCCAAGAAGAGGTGAGAAATAGATAAAGAGGAGGCCCATCAAGTTTAGGCAACTAAGGATATCCCCACAAGTGAGTCCATTTAACTCTAAGTTGAATCATTCATCCTCACTCTCTCCAATGAACCCACCTTCTCTGCCTAGCTAAAGTGTATTGAGCCCACCATTGACCATAGAGACTATCTTTGAGGAAGCCCACCATCTTTATCATAGAGATTCTCCACAGGATTCCTCACAACAAGGGAGGACTCTATTTCCATAAATAGAGTATGGAGTATTATCATAGAAGCAAGTAGACTTCAAAGATGCATATTTATCACAAGGGAAATCTGAAAATTAGTAGAACTTTAAGCAAATCCTTGAGTCCAATTAGATGTCATGAAATATGCCTTAGGGTTTGGCATAATGTCATGATGCACCTTACCACCACATCGTGCAGCATTGTATACCACGATTAAGCACAACTTGAGGCCAAAGAAGAGATTAAAAGAGGCACATGTGTACAAAGCTAACAAGAGAAAGATACTCACTTGCAGCCACATACACAGAGTGCACCGAGGAAAGAGGCCACCTTGGAGACTTACCTACCAAAGTTCCAAGCGTGCCTAAGCATAGACTACACAGACCAAACAATAAGGGGCAACAAGGCATTAAGCAGAAGAAGATTGCAAGCATTAAGTAGAGAGGCATTAAGTAGAAGATCGCAAGCATATTAGCAAAGTAGCTATGGCACTGCATAGCCCAATGCACAACCCAATGCACAATAGCAATGCTGCCAAGCATCACTTTGAAGATTGAGAAGCTTCTATTTAGCTTTAAAGAATAGACTAAAGTTGATATGCACACACATACCCAAGAGTTTAAAGACAAGCTCAAAAGCCCAAGGGAAGGTTCTCTAAGAGAACATACTATAAAACAAGTTCCTCTAGCAAAAAACGAAGGCTAATGAACAACACAACATGAAGGCTTGGGAGGCACTAAACAACAAATCAAAGGATCTTCAAAGATATTTAGTAACAACCAAGGCAAAACCCACGTGGTATCTTTAGCCTCATTGGGTGTCCAATGCAAGATCACACTCTTATGCCATTGCTAACTTGGACTCCTTATCACTGTCCAACCACAACCCGTTTACCACACTAACCCATTGCTAACTTGGACTCCTTACCACTGTCCAACCACAACCCGTTTACCACACTAACCCTCTAATGTAAGACACTATTACTATGTTATTTGTAATAATTTGATCTTTAATTAATTGGCCTCTTAACTAGTACTCTATTACTTGCAATAATTTGATCTTTGGCCCTCTTGGCTTTTCTAACTTTTCTCTTCTTCTCTCCAAGACTAACCTGAACTCTCACCACACAAGTTCTACTTATTCTTCTATAACCAAACCCTTGTTTTCACCACCCTCACTAACACTCTTCCACTCTACCTCATTGTGCATAAATTCTGGGGGTTGCAAGAGACTCCCATACATATGTTGGAGATGATGTGTTTCTTGAGATGATAGCCCCTATTGGCCTCAACAATGACAATGATCCAATGCTCATCCATAATAGCCCTAGAATGGCTCAATAATATAGGCCATCCCATTACCCACAACATCCAAAGAAGACACATGTTGAAGAGAGGGAACTTTGAGCCACAACATCCGAAGACACATGTTGAAGAGAGGGAACTTTGAGCCACAATATCTAAAGACACATGTTGAAGAGAGGGAACTTTAAGACATGCCAGCCAAAAAAGGAGTTTATATTATATGCATCAGAGTCTATAGCCACCTCCTAGACAATGATCCTTTAAAACTAAGAGGTAGGGGCTCATGATCTACAAGGACGTGAAATTGGCTTGGTTATCATTTTAAAGTCAATTCTTGAAATAGGAGTATCATGTAGTTTGTTAAGAAGAAAGGTAAGGGATTCATAATCCAGATGAAATTTAAAATGATTGGTGAGGCGAAACTTTTCCAAGGCAAACTCCATGGCTAAGCATTTTAGCTCAGTTATTGTATAATTTTTTTCACCAAAAAATTTTCATTTGTCTTGCATAATAGATAAGTTGATCTAACTTTATAAAATCTCTTTTGGCACGAGATCACTCCAAGACTTGTAATCGATGCATCTATTTGCTCTCATGGAACTCCTTATGGTCCAAATGGGAAGAAGCATTGGATAAGCAATCCTTGAGTTCTAAGAAAGCTAATTAGTAGGCTATTGTCCACCAGAATTGATCTTCCTTTCTTCAAAATTTGTGTAGAGGGTGGCCTCCTTTGTAACATGCTTTATGAACCTCCCATAATCTCCCATGTGACCCAACAAGCCTTTGAGTTGATTCAATAAGTTCAGTGTTGAGACAAGTATGCAATATTTTCCACCTTGGCTAGATCTATTGCTATGCCTTGGTTTGACACCACATATCCCAAAAGGATGCTCCATATACACACTTTTTGGGATTAATATATTATTTGCATTTGTTAAAGCATTTGTAAATTCATTCTAATTGTTTCACCATTTTTGCCAAATATGCGAAAATCGTCCAAATATACTTCATTGAAGTGATAGGGGAAACTTTGGAAAGCAACCATCATTATCCTTTAGAAGCCTTTAGAAGGTTGCTAGGGCAGTGCACAAGCCAACAAGCATTATGTGGTACACTTAAGTTCCCAGTCAATGGTAAAGGTGGTCCTTCCCCTATCTTCTTTAGCTATGGGGGCTTGGTTGTACCCACTAAACCCATATAGGAAGGAATTCACGAGGTGGCCAAACCAATTTTTAGTCTTACCCTACTACAACTTATTGAGAATCCCTATAGGAATCCCATAGGAATATGATCATGGTGATTGTTACTTTTGCTATTTAAGCATAAGAGCTTTTATGAGGGCTTTCAACCCTTTGGTTGTTAGTGGCATCAAAGGGCACAACATTGTTGTTATGATGGTGGCTAAGTTGGAGATGGGGGTGAGAGGTTGTTACACCCATAGTCTATTGGTGGAAATTTGAAGGCTTCTTGATCGTGGCCTTTGCCAGTTTTATCTCCTTTTTGGAGCTATCCATCATGGATATGTTGCCTAAGTTGGTGGTCTTCTAGTATGATTGGCTAGCATGATTGGATGTATTGACAAAAAGGGGGGGAATGTTAACCCACCATTAAATTAAGGTTGCTCTAATAACTCTTGGAGTCCTAACTTGTCCACAAACATTGAGTTTAAAAGTTTTTCCATCTTTTGCTTTGATAGAAGAGTATACCAATTTGCCTTGGAGGTCTTTGATGAGGTTATCTCAAAGCAATGACCTTATCAAAAATTGTTTTCCATTTTGGTCTAGGGTTCTCTTATTCCCCTTCTTAGGTGCCATGGACTTTTCAAACCCATAGGCCATGGCTCCTAGATGTGGTTTTAATGTTGTGCATGATCTGTATTAGCTTGCATAAAGTGGTAGTGAGAAAAAAAGGATCAACCACATAGTGACTGATATGTTGTGGGTAAAACATAACAATGGTGAGAAAACAAGGATCATTCACATCATGACTCAAGAGCTGTTGTGGATAGGGAGTTTTAAGGTGAGGTTTTTTTTGTTCTCACATTATGACTCAAGAGCTTATTGTGGAGAGGGATGAAATCAATGAGCAAGCATGAAAGAATTATAAAACAAATTTGACAAAACGTTAAACTTGATTGGCCTTATAAAGCTTGAACACCAAAGGATTACATAGAGCATGTACATAGAGCATTTGTACAATGTGTTAATCTATATTTGGTTAACATGGCCCTCAACTTGATGTAAACCATGTTCTCAAGATTGAGTTAAAAATGTTGACTTAGAAAGTAGAGCATTTTCAGGTGGAGAATGCAACGAGTTTAGAGATATTTCTTGATTGTTTTGTCACCACTCGAAAATAATTGGGATGGGGATGTTAGGATGATGAAAAGAAGTTATTAGTGAATGGCAATCAAATGCACACTTATACACAATAGGCAAGCCTAAAGATTTATGAGTTTTGATATTTAGCTCTTTTAGAAATCATTCTTTAAAATTGATTTCTTTTTCTTCTCTTCTTAGAAACTTTTATGGCTTTTCTATCATGTTTCAAGGAATTTTGAGTACCGTACACTAGAACAAAACATGGCATCACTGATATTCAATTGAAGGGTGAAAATATAAATTTGGTTAAACAATTTTTAGCAAGCGATATATCAGATGAGATGAACAAGGACCATTATATTGGAGTGCATGCTCCTCTTTTTTTTTTGATGTTAACATTGACTGGCTTTCAGATTCTCCTCGTTGAAGATTAAATAAATAGTATCTTGTGCTCTATGTGGACTTCTTTTGTCATTGTAGCTCATGTGAACATCCACAAGCTCACCAACTTCTAGCTATAGTAGTAGTGGAATAAACTGAAGATCCTTTTATTTAGATGGGTTTTTGAGTAGCAAAGATAAGCAAAAATGATAAGTATATTAGAAATGAAATTTGAAGCGCAAACTTTTAGCTGCTTATTATTGAGTTTTATCCTTGGGTTTTTATTACTAAATAATGCACATGAGATGCATGTCCTTGGGTTTTTATTACCAAACAATGCATGTTGTGCTAAGTTATAGGAAGTATATTAAAGAAGAAGTTTTATGTACCATACGTGTGATGAAACAAGAGTTGATTAGCATGTACTTTTATTTTTTTCTTGTTTTCTCTGTTTCTTTTGAAATTACAATTGCCCTTTTCATATTGGGTAACCTTCCGAGTTGTTATGATGATGACAAGAACAAAAGACCTTGTCATATTAGGTAAAATTTTAAGTTGTTATGATGGCTAGCATAGGGCCTACAATTTGTTACAATAATCTCTCTAGTGGGGATAGCCATGAGAGTTGTGTGGCCATGTTGTTATGATGGCTAGCATAGGGCCTACAATTTGTTACAATAATCTCTCTAGTGGGGATAGCCATGAGAGTTGTGTGGCCATGTTGTGGATGTAAGAAAAGTATCTTTGTGTCCCCACCAATAGGCAAATTAACTTTCTTAAACCTATTTTTTTCATATAATTGATTCTTGGGAGGTTGAGGATAGCATGTTTGATGGCAAGGTTATGATGGAGGTTAAAAAGTTGCCTTCATGTAAGTGGATTTTTTATGGCGTTGAATTATTTTTGGATGTAAGTTCTTATGACCAATGGTGATCAATCAAACTTCGCAAGTGTGTGTGGGTTACCCTCTCCACACACTTGCAAATCAACAAAATACTTTTCTTCCATGGATTATTACTAATGTGTATTATTCGCTCAAATTATGTGGTCAAATTCTAACACAAGGTACTCTCACTTCATAATTGAAAGCAATGCAAAATTTACAAGAAGTGATTGCAAGCTTGCCTAAGGCTTCCCAGGCTTCTAATAAGAATATAATACCATACTTAAGATTATGGATAATATATTGCCTTAACTACATACCTTCCTTGGTGGAAAATCATTTTGGGTGCTTAAGTGTGAATATGGGCAAGTTGTATATAAAGCATTTTCTCATGATGAAAGGACACAATTCCCCTTTGTGTGAATAAAGGTCTCTAGTTATCCATTTGATCTTTACTCTTATCTACGTGTATGAGAGAGAGAGAGAGAGAGAGAGAGAGAGAGAGAGAGAGAGAGAGAGTTGAGAGTAGAAGCTTGTTTAATTCTTAGTACATGTTCCTATTTATCCTTTTTGTGAGGAAAGAGTAAATAGTGAGTCCTTGCAAGAGGTGAAGCAGCTTCCTTTTAGTGATAGCTTGGAAGGTAGATAGTGACAGGAGAGTGAGTCCTTGTAGGAGGGAAGTACCTTCCTTTTAGTGATACCTTGGAAGAGAGAGCTCAAAGGAGGTGGGCTAATAATTAGGTGAGCTTGGATGACTTTAAAGGACCCAATCTTGGAGGCAAGGTGAGTTCCCCCATGATGGTTGTTATTTGTTCTTGCTTCTCCATGATTGAATGAGAGAGAAAGTTTTGGAGAGAGCCAGAACAGGCTATATCATTTTGGCATCACTACCGAGGAGGCAATCATGCTTCCTCCACTCTTTTTAGAGCCTCCTCTCCCTAATGCAAGTGTAACTTTTTGCTTACCCATTATTATCTGAACAATGTTGTGGTAGATTGACAAGTGGATAAGTTTGTGTGTGTGTTGCCAAAGGAAAAAATGGTTGTTTTTATGTTTTTATTTGTTGTGAGAACTTGGGAGACCTTTGAAAAGGAAGTTAGTTATTTTTGCTTTTATTTACATGTCTTTTGTATTACATTTTCATGCCGTGATTGACACTGCATTTTTTTTGTTATGCGTTGTTATCAAAAAGTCATTAAGATCATTAAATGTGTCAAATTAAGCCTCATCTCGATAGTAAGTTCAAAAATTCATGCTTAAATGGGACTTGATCTAGAACTTTTAACTATGGATAAACATTTATTTTACACCTCCAAACCTGAGAACTTACAAATTTTGGTTTTTAAAATCATTTTATGTCGTCAAAATCTTCCTAATACTATGTCATGATTATAGGGATTACCTTGCTAAAAATATTATCCTTATCTACAAAAAATGATTCTCTTATCCATAAAAAACCTGAAGTTTTTCATGCCTTGTAAAACTAAATTACTAAATTTTCACACCTATGAGAAACTTAAAATTCTTTGATTAAGGGAAACTTTTCATCATTGTGATCATCAAAGGACAGTAGTCTACATCAAAAGAAATCTCCAAACTCAACTTAGTTCTTCATGCCATGGAAGACTTTTTAATGTCATGAAAAACCAGGTATTTTTTCACAACATGAAAATTACCAATTATTGGGGTTCTGGAGTATTATGAAAATTGTAAATATCATATATTGAAAAAAAATATCAATTGCAATGTGGAGTTATTTGTTAACCCATTCCTAGGCTTAACAAGAGCTACTACCATTATCTTATATCAAGGAGTCAAGGTAGATACACCAAAATGTCATACATTCAAGATATGAAGCAATGGTGTCCAAATCTACAACTTGGATGGGCGCTCGTAATGGTTTAATGGAATACTTATGGTGATTCTTGCTTGAGCGTGTGGTAGCAAGTTAGGATGAAGTCCTAAGTGATGTACTTCATGGATATATTATGAGAGTAGTCATTGTAATAGCAATAGGCTTCTTATGAGCCTAAAGTGCCCAGTCGGCCGCCACAGTTTAAGTGAGTGTGAACGCTTATGGACATGTATGTAAGTGAATTTCTCTCATAATACAAGGGACTCTCCCATTGTGCAATAGAGTCTTGCTCTTGCTAATCCTCTTGCTAATCTCTCTCTCTAATGCATGCTAGTGAGTGTGTGTGAGTGATGTGAGGTGAAAGGAGGGACGAGTACCTGTAGTGCAATGTGGCAGTGTGACAACGCTCGTGGTGGGGGAGACACGGTGGAATTGCTTCTCAAGGAGTTGTAGAGCTTGGAGACCTTGAGGGTTACGAGCTTGGCCATTGGAAAGATCCTCACACGACCGTTGCGGTTCACCAGGTAATCTCTTGTTGTGTTTCAAGGGGGGTTAGGGTGAGCCATAACATTTTTGGTGCCGCTGTCGAGGAGCCATCCCTTGGCTTTTTCCATCGTTTTTCTCTAATCTACGCATTATCCATTTCCCATTATCTTGATTAATGGTTTCCCATGAAAAAGATGTGGATTTGATGGTGATCTGGTGTAGAATAGCTCTCTTTTTTGGTTTTTATAAAGAATTCTTTTTGCTTAATTTTTAGCTTAATTTATTGTTTTTGTTATTGATAATGTGGTTTTTAATGTTCCTAAGACTTGCACATAGAGTGTATTAGGCTTAGTTTTTGCATCCATTGCATCAAACAATGCAATAGAATGCATTTTTTAGTGAATGATAGCTCTCTTTAGAGTTAAACATAGAACTAGAATCATTAACTTTAGCTTAAATTGTATGTTTTTTGTTGGAATCGTATGCATTCGAGTGTTAGCAAGCATTAGGAGTAGCTTAATCATTGAAAAAATTTCTCAAAAACATCAAAAAACTCTTGAAAATGACTAATCTTCTTTAATCGACTGGTTTTTATCATTTAAGGGTGATTAATCCACTTCAAAAGATAATTTTTTTTAGAAAATGTGTTATTTGGCATCCAAATTGATCATGTAAGTATTCAAAATGTGTTTTTGAGTGTTTTTTGAGAGCATCTAGATGCATCAAAACACCTAATTACATCAATTTCTTCATCAAATTGAGGAATTTGACTCTCTTTTGCTTAATTTTACCTTAAAAGAAGAGACCCAAATTAAGAGCCTAATTAATATCTAATTATATATTAATTTACATATTAGTTGATGCACATAGCGTAGCAATTCCTTGCTCTATCCCATGATGTGCTCAATTGTGTGAATTGATTAGGGATAAGTGGTTAATTAGAGTCCTTGATTAGTGTAAAAGAGGGAAAGATCAGTGGGAGGATTAATCTTTGATTAATTTCTAATTATCTTTTTACATAACTCATTAAGGCTAATGAGCATTGAATGAGTAGATGCCCATGAGTTGTCAAATTGTCCATTTTGGGGATCATTTATGAAGGGTGTAAGGGAGTGCCATAAAAGGGTTAACTTTTTTTATTCCCACTTGCCTTTTGGAAAAAATGCCAATATCTTCCTAATTTAAAATTCAAAAAATACCTCCCCCCCCAAACAAGGAAATTCGAATTTCCCTCTAGACTTTTAAAAAAAATCGCATGAGCCATGTGACTCACGCCGTGAACCATTTCTGCACTTTCACGGCTTAAGGTTTCACATCCTAAGGTTCCGTGGTAAATAAAAAATAAAAAATTGTGTGAGCCACGTGGCTCACGCTGTGAACCATTTCTACACTTTCACGGCTTAAGGTCTTACATCCTAGAGGTTTCACGCACCAAAAAATAAAAATAAAAAAACCGTGTGATCATGCCGTGAACCATTTCTGCACTTTCATGGCTTAAGGTCTCATGTCCTAGGATTCCGTGCCATAAAAAAATCATGTGAGCCACGTGGCTCGGTGAACCATTTCTACACTTTCACAGCTTAAGGTCTCACGTCCTAGGGTTTCACACCCAAAAAATAAAATAAAATCATGTGAGCCATGTGGCTCACATCGTGAACCATTTCTGCACTTTCACGGCTTAAGGTCTCATGGCTTAAGGTCTCATGGCTTAAGCATCTCACGGCCTAAGCGTCTCACGACCTAAGCGTCTCATGCCTTAAGACCTCACGTGAACTGCACCCTGCAAGTTCATGACGTGAATGGGGGTCCGTTGGTCCAAAAAAAAGGGACTCTAGAAAACACCTCTGTTCAAAGGCCTGTATCTCCTAAACCATGAATCTGATGAACGCACTCTAGTACTCATCAAAAAGCTGACATCGAGCTCTTTGAATTGGTCTTGGCCGTCTGAAGGCAAAATTGATCATTTTGGCCTCTGACCAGTAACCTCAAAATTCGACCCGAAAATCGAGGCAAAAAACAGCTCGAAAAGCACTAAAATCATAAAAAAGCATGAAAATTACTTCGAACCATACTGAGCCTACTTTTTGGGGATCTAAACAACAAAATCACGAACGACTCAGAGAGACAAAGTTGTAGTACTCCAAAATTATTACAACTCTCTCATAGAGAAAGCTAATTTGGAACAAAAAAATAAATAAATAATTCTCAAAAAATTTAAAAGTCTTAAGACAATAATGAAAAATAGATTTTAGGACCTCCTCTTCCATCTGGGAAGCTACTAGCATGCACCTTTTTCAAAAAAATATCTCTAAGAGGTCGTTCACACGTGCACGTAGTTCCTAAGCTAATTTGGTCAAACGGACACTCGTTTGACCCAACGAAGGATACACCATGCCTCCTAAGGCTATAAACAGACTGTAATAGGCTATCATAAAATATTTAAAAAAAACATGTGTGCTTGCTCATTAAGGAGCAATTGATAATGTAAGAGATGACAACGATAGTGGGAATACGTGGGCCAACACCCTCACTGAATCCAATGGCTAACATCTTTGAGCCATTGAGATCCATGCCCCAGTCGCAACTCCCAATACCATTGGCCATGCCTAGAACAAGCGTGTCATCGGGTTTACACCCCCTGTCACTTCAATCGCACTGGGCTTTGGTCCCTTACCTAACATTCCCACAAATCTTATAGGTACCAACACTTTTCAACCCCTCGATGCCCACACTTTAGATATAATGACTAGTTTAGGAAGGGGGGTTGCCCAAGGAGACTGAGTGAGTCTCTACCAAAAAGAGCACTCACATACGGCCTCAGTGACTCATACAAAAACACGACTGTACAAATTTTCAAAATCATGGGCAACTATGATGAAACAACTGATCCTATTCAATTCATACAAATGTTTGAACAGCAACGCGAAGCCTTTGGAAATCCTCACTGTCCCACCAAGGTACATGTGTTGAACCTATGCTTAATGGGAAAGGCTAGTCGATGGTTCATCACATTGATGACGATGATCAAGACAAACTTTAGAACCTTGATCAGCCTTTATCCATGGATTTTCAAGACAAGGTGATCTTTGGAGTACAACAAGCGAACTCTATTTAATTGAGCGTAAACCAAACGAAACCAGTAGAGACTTTATCCTTCAGATAAAACTCTTACACTCACGATGTGAGTCATGGGTAAAATTAAACTATTCTCAATTAAAGAGATGTTTCATGATGGGCTTAAAGAATAATAACTTACACAACTTGATCATTGTATCCAATTCAAAAACACTTGATCAATGTTGTAAGAAGCAATACGTTTAGATGATAATATGATGGAAGATGATCATGCTACAAGATGTTCCTCATCTAAACCAAGTGAAGTAATGGCTAAAGAACGATCAATCTCAAATTTGTCATTCCTTGAATTCTATGCAGCCTTGCTTAAAAGCTTTCAATCAACATCTCTAAGAGAGGATGAGATCCTTCAAAACCAAACATCCTTAATGCCTCTCCAAGTGATGAGCAAAATGTCTTGTGTTAAGTGCAATCACTACAACCATCCCAATTCCCATTGTGCATACAAGGCACCTGTTTATTTGTACTATATATATTATAAAACCTTTGGTCATGACAATACCTAATGTCCCAATTCATTTACAAATAACTCAAAACCTCCATCTCCTGTGCACCAAGCAAAAAATGGTAGAAATTGCTCAGAAAGCAGTTAATCGAACACTTTAGTGTTTCTATTATTGTGGACGGCACAAGGTGGCTGATTGCACAGTTTTGGAATACTTTCATGCCCATAATCATTGACACTTTGCAACCCCTAAGTGAACACTGTGGCATCGACCAAATGTTCCAAGATTACCCAAGGCGAGTTGCTTCACTGCAACCTGTCTCACATAATACAACTCTAAACATCTAAAGTGTATAAAATGGGCAATTCTCCACAGTACCCTTGAATGTGCTTATGCAATTGCAAGCCAAGGCACGAGAAACGGTAAAAAAGAACGCAAAAGATAACACTTCAAAATGGGTGGAAGAACATGCCTTAAAGCAGAAACCAAAAGAGCAAACAAAACCTTCTAAACACAAGAAAAATAGGGGGGGACAACAAACTATCGAAACCAAGGTTGAAAGAGAAGTCAAGGAAAAGGAACCTGTGGAAAACATACATCCAAAAGAGCCTGAAGCTACACATGATGTAGAAGCATCCACCTCAATGGCTACCACACAAGACACAACACCCACATGTGCAAACACAGAATACAAAAGCCCGAAAGAAAATTCGTTCTTGTCGCATGGGTAAACATAATGAAAACCTAATGATCCAATGAAAGTCAGAAGATGAAACAAGTTCTAGTACATCGATAAGTGAGGATGAAACAAGTTTTGATTCGTTACTTAATGATCCAATGAAAGTCAGAAGATGAAACAAGTTCTAGTACATCGATAAGTGAGGATGAAACAAGTTTTGATTCTCTCATCCATCGCCTTCCTCCTTACTTCATCAAGTGTAAAATCGATACATACGAGTTTAAGGTGGGAGCTTGTGCCTTTCCTTTGCGTTTTCTTTCCTTTCATGTTTTCAAATCTTTTCTCATAAACATAAAACTACAAGATTTGAAATCATTGATTGCCCTGGTTGACAATGTCTTTCGTTATTATTGTTGCACAAACCCCACTATGCAGTTCAATAACATCATGCATTCATTAAATCAAATTAATCAAAAATAAAACTTCACTAGTTCACGGCTCAAAACCTGCAATTTCACAGGTTTACCCCATCTCACGGGATTACCCTTCACGGCCTACCTTTTCACGGAATTCCACCATTTCACGAAACTAACTTTCACGGAATTACCCCAGTTCACGAAACTAAACTTCACAGGTTTTACCCCATCTCACGGGATTACCCTTCATGGCGTGCACTTTCACAGAATTCCATTTCACGGAATTCTGTCATTTCATGAAACTAACTTTTACACGGCTCAAAACTTGCAAGTTCACAGCCTGCAATTTCACAGGTTTACCCCATCTCACAAGATTACCCTTCACATGGCCTGCACTTTCACGAAATTCCATCTCACGGAATTCCACCATTTCAGGAATTCCATTTCACGGAATTCCGCCATTTCATGGAACTCTACCATTTCACGAAACTAACTTTCACGAAATTACCCCAATTCATGGAACCGAACTTCACAAGTTTACCCCACGTGTCACGGGATTACCCTTCATGGCCCGCACTTTCACGAAACTCCACCATTTCATGAAACTAACTTTCATGGAACTGAACTTCATGGAATTACCCCAGTTCACGGGATTACCCTTCACGGCCTGCACTTTCACGAATTTCCCTTTCATCACAGCCTTAACATCTGCACTTTCACGGTGCTTAACCCAATCACGAGAATTTGGACCCTGTCATGTCACAGCACTTATACCCCATTCATTGCTCACACCACTAACACACTTCCCATCAAAATTAACCTTGATACCTTTTAAAAAAAAACAACAAGGCGTGGCACATGTCCCCAACCACCAGCCTATAGACTCACCTTTTTCTCCGTGTACAGATGTCGACCTCAGCAACATCTGACCCCAAAAGCCATAGAGACCCCCGCGGTGACACAAGCAAGTGTAATGGGATCTCCAGTGAGCAGAAGAAAAAGACCTGCACGAGGCCCAAAAGAGCTGAGCTACCTAGGTCAATATGCCAAGGCATTCCATGGTGCGATAATCAGCTGAGAAGTCCACACTGCGCATGGAAAGGTAGCCTTACAGTACCACAGTCATGAGTGCCTCCAAATTTTGGAAGATGCTAAAGTCAAAGACAAGCTGGAGAAGGTGGTGGGCCTCGGGCAGATGGCACAGAGTCTCATAGACACAGAGCTATGTGTGGAGTACATCAAGATATACGACAAGGCCACCGAGAGGGGGACAGTGACTAAAGCATATGGTACCATGGAAAAAGTGTTGATCATAGAGGACTTGATATGTGAGGCTCTACAACTACCACCACCAATGAAAATACATACACATAACTATGAAAAGATGCCCCTAGATACAATGCTGAAGAAGAGTTTGTACAATTCTAATGGAGCAGAATATGAAAATATCATGGATGAAGTCACAAAAAAAGCATGCAAGGCAATGTCACTAATAATGCAAGTGAAGCCAATGGATAGGTACAACAAGGTGGCACTAAACAGAATAGCCAAGGTGCATGAGGAAAAGGAGGATGATTGGGCCTACTACATCCACACAAAGATGGAGAATTATCTAAAGGCCCATCAATCCGAAGATCTATAACTCGTACTTGATGACACAGGTACTAAATCATGTGGCTTAGAGGCCTCGCCCAGATCTAGTACCAGAAAAAAGAATGCAACTATGACTCTTGACAGAACAACCAACACTGACTATACTGAAGAGATGTAGGAAGGACAAGCTGTGTTGGTAGAGACTAAAGAGATAATGAAGGAGATCAAGAGAGGGACGAAAAAGAATATTGAAAAAAAGATAAGGGAAATTATACCAGATGTCACTAAAGAAACACAGAGGCTTGAGGCCGAGCTAGCTCAAGAAATAAAGTCGTACCAAGAAGTACTAGGGTAGCAGGAAGAAAATATCAGCTTGGCAATACCTCAAGAGAGGACGGAAGTATGACACTTGACTCCTCCTCAAAGTCCGGCACAATTGATCTTCAAGAATCTATCTCCCCCCCTAAAGAATTCCACAATGTCGGACACACGTGCGGGATTGCAGACAGAACTTGAACGTGAAGCATTGCCAACAACAGCAAAGCCCCAAGGACTCGGAGAACCTACATTGCTCCTAGGAGGGCAACTCACAAAAGAGCCGGATACAGGAAAACGACCACGGGCTAAAGATACACCAAATCCTAGCAAAAGGAGACGTCTGGAGGATGAGGAGGTGATACCAGAAACATCCTTCCTCCATAATTTGGATTATGAAAGATTCTTTCAAGAAACTGTGGAGGGATTGGATGAGCTCTTGAATCTGCCACACGCTAGACTAGAAGGGGACGCAACAACAAGTGCTTCCCTTTTGGGAGCAAGAACAACGTGTATGGCGGTGCCATCTCCTCACAACCCACATGCTTCATAACCGCAATGCCACACTATGGAAGCAGGTTCAAGAGGCTACAAACCAAGTATACAGACATTGCAAGAGCACCTCATAGTACCAGAAACAACCCATAAGGATGTTATCCTAAAGAGCTTAAAGAAGGCAGCCAAGGAGAAGGAAGCTAGTTACCAAGCACCAGAGGACAACAATTTGGTTCTAAGCCAAACCATTGTGCAAAAGATCAAAGAGAATAGAGATTTGAAAGTGCAGTTGGAGCAAGCCAAAGAGCAACTTCACAAGGAAGTCACACATAACCAATAGCAAGCGGCTATCCATGCTCAACAGCTACAAGAGCTCAAGCACGCCTCCCTAGCCAAGGAAGAAGAGCTACAAGGCCAACTCCATACACTATCCTTAACTCTGAAGGAAGCAGAAAACAAAGTGATCCAACTATAACAAGAAAGAGAACATATCAACAAAGCAAATGCCAAGAAGATTAGAGCTCTCAATGAGACCATTAGCACCAATTAGTTTGATATGCAAAGAATGATGTTTACACACCAAGAAGCTATGGCTCAAGTCACACAGCAGCTACAAGAAAGTCAAAAATTGGTTCCAGAAAGACTTCAAAGGATTACAGAGGCTCAGGGAGGAAGGGAGGCTACCACCAGACGAGCACAAGAAGAAGCAACAAGACGTTTTGAAGAGCTGGATGCTGCCAGGATGGTAAGAGAAATAGCAATTTCAAACCTTTTCACCACCAAGGACTCACGCATCCAAGAGTTAGAATGCCAGCTGGCCATCCAAGAATGCAGCCAATGACAAGAACCCACAGATGAGATGTGACTAATCCTTGAGTGAGCCTTGAAGATAGGTAAGTTGCCAGTAACTCCTTGGGCCCCTCCTCAAACTCTGACTCTCGTTTTATCTACACTAACCCTCTCTTTACTTCAATATGATATAAACCTATCTAAGAATCTAAGCCTAGGAGAACTAACACTCATTAAACAAAACACCAAAACGTGATGTTGATCCCACCATCATCATGGGAATTTTTCGGGGGGGCATAGTACTAACTGATCCTCAAGATATTTATTTTTATCCCTTGCACCCAATTGTGCTCAACCTTCTTAGTTGGTGTCGGGTGCTACAAAACTCCGAAATCCTGGACAACAGATTCGATAACTTAGACTTGTTTGTTCCAGAAGATATTCCTAACACACTGGCCAACTACGAGGTTGTAGCCCAAAGTTATCAATGGATCATAAGCCATGGGTGGCTAGAGGTATATAATACTCACCAAGCACTTAAATCTATGTGAATCCTCTTTATATCATCCTTTTGGTATTCTAAAACTATATCATAATATCTACAAACATCTAGAAGCCATGTTAACCAACGTCCTTAATACTTTTGATAAAACACATATTGAGTATCCCAACATAAATCCAGAGGATATAACTGAGCTATAAGATTTTATGAAGCTTCACAAACCCAGCCACCCACCCCCAAGTTCAGGCCATGGTCAAGAAGAAACATCAAGTTCATCACTTACTCCTACTTACCCCGTATATTCTAATGTTGCCACAGTAAATTACTAAATCCATATCCAAATGCTCCGCCTACTGAGACAAATCTCAAGCAGGCTGTATTTTTTCTACTCTACATTCTCAACCCTTAGAATTTCCCACTAACACTCTCGCCCCCAAGGAGTTACTGGCACTTGACCTGTCTCCACCACGACCAACTCAGAAGGTACGTCATACTCTGCCCACCACAAGACACAATTGAACCATTTACTGGTGATTCTTTTCTCGAGTCCTTGTCTGCTCTGCAGAGTACGAAGGTTTCATATAAGAGCTAGGAATCCGCTACTCAAGTAAAAACTCATGTTCAAGGTGTTAAATGCAAATAACACCCTTTGAACCAACTCGGTAGATTCTACTAGAAGCATACTCAGATCACCAAACGAAGTAACCCTATGTACCGTACCCTCTTCGAGCACCTAGACCTAAATTAGAAGAGCTGCTGCCTTGGCTGGAGAGGGCACTTTATGGTCCAACGTGGCATGGCACACCAAGCTAGCAAATCCACAATTGGTAGATCTGTTGAAAATAAGAATTGTGACATTTATGATCAATTACTGCTACCGCAGGTGGAGGAAGGCTCATCCAGTCCACACAAAAGGGGGTTATACAGCAAGATGATGCCAACCCCAAGCTAGAGGATATTTCAATACAGCCAAATTGGAGAAAAGAGTACCTTACAATCCAAGAATATAGCCATGAATATATGTGTGCGCCACCAACACAAAGAGCAGATCCCTTGTGCATGCCACTAAAGAGAAGATGAATGCCATTGGAGTTTCAAGAGGCAAAGCAAAGGGATTCCCATGTTTCCCCATCTTCATGCTACCAACATTTATAGATATAGGAGAACAAAGAAAGCAGATGCTGAATTGGATACAAGCATGGTGCCGTATCTTGGACTCGGTAATTGTGGCCAGCGTTCGATTCCTAAAATTTCTCGTGGTCTTGATAGATCAATCCAAGGAACGCTATGATGGATATGGTGCTAATCAACTGCTGCAGTTTGACATGAATCAAGGACCAAGTGACAGAGCCATGATGTATTATCATCACCTAAGGTGTCTACCAGCCTATATGCATGTCACATTTAAAGACATGGTCAACACTGGGTTCTGGAGATCACACGCTGCATTCAAAAGAACCCTGAAAAGAACCCTGAAAAAGCTTCTTGCTCCGTAACTTCTATTGTCACTCACAAGTTCGGTGACTAGGTCTTTCAACCTCGATGATGACAGGTTCTGAGGACATCAGGTAAGGGGGGATGTTAATCCCATTTTGGATTAACAAATATGCTTCTCATTAATAAGTGTCATGCAAAGGCACTATAAAAGTTGTACATTATGAGATATTGGCCACCCAAGGCCTTAGTTAAGTAAGTTTTGGGTGCCCAAGTGTGCCAATTGTATATAAGGCATTTTCTCATAATGAATGGACACAATCTCCCTTTGTGCTATTGAGAGCTCTTGATTTTATCTTGAGAGAGAGATTGAGAGAGAGCATTCTGGCACTTTTGCCTTCTTTATACTTGTATGTTGCATGCTTGTATTGAGGAGTGAGAGAGAGTGATTACCTTATATGGTGGTGTGAGCAAATCTACGATAATAGCGTGGAGGTGGAGCTTGGAGGATTGGAGCTTCTCAAGTGAGCTTGGAGACCTCAAGGGACACAAGTTTGAAGCATTGGTAAGTGCCCTATGACAGTTGTGTTCTATTGCTCTTCCCTAAGGTGAATGCATTGAGTTCCCTCTTGGAGGTGTGGTAGCCCATAACAGTTTGTGGGAGGATTGTGGAGGACGACACTCTAAATAGTTGTTTGACCTAGAAACTCCCACATTTAAGCACGTAGTAGTAGTATCAATGAGAGCAAAGAGGATCTTCTGGAAAAGAAAAAAAGGCCTAAGAAGAAGAAGAAGTGTAAGAAGTGAAAAGAGAAAGAAAAGGATTCCTTTGTGTGTTAGAGTCTAAGATGAAACTTCTAACTTGGACTCTATTTTAGATTTGGATACCAAAGAAGAATGTAAGTTAAAGAAGATGAAAGGAAGGCAGTCCTAGCCAAGCTTGCCAAGGAAGGATGCACATAAAACAATGGATCCGGACTAAGACAAAATGTTTAGTGTTCAAAGTGTAGAAATTAGGATCACTAAGGATGAGTGCCAACTCTCTTCTACTCAGTTGTGTGCTATCTACAATAAGATACCGCACCACTGCCAAGCACTACTATAATTCTAGAAATAAGAATCATAGTGGATGATGCCACACTCAAGAGTTTGCATTAAAATCATTTGCAAAAATGAGGTCGCAAACAAGGACCAATGAAGACATTGGAAGAGAAGAGGAATGATCTGGAAGTCTAGCTAGGAGAGAAAAGAGGGTTCGCCATGAATAAGTCACCAAGCTTGTGAGTGAGGAATGCACAAGGAGTGATCAAGACAATGCAAGAGAATCCACACCTATAAGGGCAAGCTAAGGTTAGTCCGGACAAGACCACTCTGGCCAAGAAAAGAGAAAAAATTACTATAGACCACAAGGTATCATGAATGTTCCTTGTGTGACCACACCCATCATATTGCTGCTATATTTGGGTTATGTGGAGACTTCTTCTCCCTACTTTCAAGCTAAAAAAAATGCACCTACTTGGTTGATAGGGCTTTGTGAGTTGCTTTTTGTCATAATTAACTCTCCCTCTTGCTACCCTAGTGCCTCTTACTACTACCCCCTCCACTCTCGGGTGATATTGGAGCAATTTTTGTGGAGCTAGAAAAGACCACTTCTCGCTCTCCCAAAGTCAAGACAAGTTTTTGTAACTAATTTTTTGGTTTTTCTCATAATTTTAAATAATTAATCTTTCCTTAGGGCTTAATTATGTTCTAATGTGTTATAGAGTGCCGTATAGTGCCCTCGGGAGCCCTTTCTTGGAGATTTCTACTCTTCTCTGTCTCTTTTGGTCTCCAATAATTAGAAAGCTCTTTCTCACAAATTAAGGTCTAGAAATTCCATTTATCAAGCTTAATGATTAGAGAAAGAAGAGAAGTGAAATTATGTGATTGGGCTTTACTTTAGTCAAATTCTCTGCTAGATGTTAACCTATGGCGGACATTGAGACGTATTACTTTTTACGTCATAGAATTATTTTACGTATTCTTAGTCATGGGGGCCGGGCTTGTCGGGCACCACATGTAAAGGGTAAGGGGATTGGGTGATCGCCGATGAGAGGCGCACCTCGAATTTCATCAGGATAAGGGTTAGGATCGACCGGCCATGTGTGGGCGCCCATGTGTGAACGGCCAGGTCACATATAAAAGTCAAATGTAACCTAAAACCTCTCATTCTCTGAGTGTTGAATACAAGGAGTGCTCTTGCTTCATCTTCTCCATCTCCTTCTCCAGCATGTGTGTGGGTGTGTGAGAGAGAGAGAGAGAGAGTGAGTGAGTGTGTGAGAGAGAGAGAGAGAGTGAGTGTGTGTAGCAATCAAGCATTGCGTGGCGGCACGGCGGCGGCGGGGCGAGGTGGTAGAGCGGCGGCAACGGCTCCTTCTTCATCGCGGCGCGAGAATCCTTCACAACAGCAGTCTGAGCGGTGAGTGACACACCATTGCTCCTTGTTTTGAGCTTGCTGGTTTCCTGGTTGTGTGCTTGCAGCCATTCATGGCTCGCACACGGTGTTTGGCAAGTCCCTAGCTCCGACACGTGCGGTAAGAGCGCACATTTTTGATAACGCTGCCGGGGAATTACCCTGCACCAAGCTCCAGATACAGCTCGGGCGCTGCTGTTTGAAGTCTATTTTATTCTGCACAAGAAAGGCAAAGAGAGGCGTGTTTGTGTGTTTGCTGCTGTTCTTCAGTCATTTCTCAGTTCTGTTTTCTTCATTTTTTGCACATTTCAGTCCTGTGTGTTAGCTGTTCATAAATTTGTTGCCAAAGTTAAGTTGACGAAAATCTTGTTTTGTCAGAATCATGAGGCGCGCGGCCCGTGTAAGGCAACCGGATCCTTTAGCCTATGAGGAAGAGTTAGATCCGGATGTTCGTAAAGCCTTGCACAGATCCCAACCTGGTCTCTTCAAGGGTGAAGGGGAGCAGTTAGGCGAAGTAGTGGAAAAGTGGATTGAGGCAATGGAAGAATACTTTGATGTAACTAGCTATAACGAGAGAAGCAAGATGGCTCTCACCAGATTAAAGATTGTGGAAACGACCAGGGTCGCATGGAGGAACCATTGCGAGACAAACCGTCTCGACAGAAATACCCAGACCTGGTCAGATCTTAAAGCCTACCTCAGGAAAAGGTTCTGTCCTCCGGGATTCCTAGAAACCAAAAATGAATGAATTTTTGGAATTGAAGCAGGATAGCCAAACAATTGAAGAGTCTGGCCTTTACCCTTCTTCTCAAATATTCCCCACAATTGGATGAAGAGCAGCTGATGGTGGCCAGATTCATTCGAGGAATGAACGAGCCATTAGACACCTTAGTGAAGAATGCCAAACCTGTCTCAATGGCCGAAGCCATCAGAATGGCAAAGGACTTTGCCAAAGCCTTTGTTGTTAAGGTCCCGCCAAAGCCTGCACCCTCTAGCTTTAAAAGATTCCAAACCCCGGGAAGTACTTCAAACTTTCCACCCCCAAAGAGGCAACAAAGCCCAAATCAGAATCAAGATACTGGGAGATTTAGAAGTGAAGGAAGACCCTTCCCACCACATAACACTTTTTGAGGAGCCCCACCTCTTTCAAGAATTCACAGAGGAATGAGCTCAGAAATGAGAACCGGTGTTTTGGATGTCAAGGTTTTGGTCACCACCTGAAAGACTGCCCGACTCCTGCCGCCATGTCAAGGGGACAGGGAAGTCAAGGACCGAGAGTGCAAAAGACCAACCCCTTTGTATCAGTCAACCATCTCGCCAAAATCAAGGCAATCCCAGGATAACTCTAGCTCAGCCATCTGCCTCTGTTCAGAGTAGTCTCAGAACTCCTTCCCATAACTAGGGTCGCCAAAGAGAAAGAGTTCTGTCCCAATCTGCAACAGCAGAGCAGTCACAATAGCAGAGCAGTCACAATAGCAGAAGTAGCAGAGCAGTCACAATAGCAGAGTAGTCACAATCTGCAACAACAGAGCAGTCACAATAGCAAAAGTAGTGGAAGAGAAAAGAGGACAGATTTATGCAACGATTGAAAACCAAGGGCCAAATCGTCAATTCTCCGTCATCCATACTCCAGCAGAGTATCACGGTAAGCCTTTTAAGCTTTTGATGATTGATTCAGGTAGTACTCATTCATTTATTTTCCCTGGATGCTTGCGTAAGCTAGTCTTAGATCAGAAATCAGGGAAACCTATGCAAGTTGAATTGGCCAGGGAAGATTCTTTTCACTCACCTTGAGACAGATCGTATTCAGTTCAATCTAGATGAGAATTTAACTGACTGTCAGTTCAGAGTCCTACCTTTGGGAGTTTTCGAACGGGATCCTTGGAATGGATTGGCTCCACAAAAATCAAGCTGACATTCATTGTCACAATGGAACCATTTCCTTCCGTGACCTTCACGGGAACAAAGTTCAAGGAAACGAAATTTCACGATCCCCAAGTCTACAATTAGTAAAAGCTTCTAAGTTACTAAAAGGACTTAGAAAGAAGCAGCTCATTTATGTTGTCAAAATGAATCCAGTAGACACAAAGTTAAAAGCTAAAGAACATGAATGGTTAAGTGAATATGATGATTTATTCCCATCAGAGCTAACAGAGATGCCTCCATTTTGGGAAGTAGATCATGTGATAGAATTGACCCCTGGAGCTCAGCCACCAGTAGCCCAGTGCACGTACAAAATGCCAGTTCCTGAAGCCATCGAACTCAAGGAACAGCTTAGACAACTATTAGAACAAGGGTTTGTAAGATTCAATGTTTCACCTTGGGGTGTGCCAGTTCTCTTTCAGAAAAAGAAGGATGGAACATTAAGACTTTGTGTGGATTACAAAGGTCTCAACCAGACAGTTAAGAATAAATATCCTATCCCCAGAATTGATGAGCTTCTGGATAGGCTAAATGGAGCCTAGACCTTCACAAAGATAGATCTCAAATCAGGGTGTATTATCAGATCAGGATTAATGATCAAGATATCCCGAAGACAGCCATCAATACTCGCTATGGGCATTACGAATTCACTGTCATGCCGTTTGGATTGACAAATGCCCCAACTACATTTAAGATATCCCGAAGACAGCCATCAATACTCGCTGTGGGCATTATGAATTCACTGTCATGCCGTTTGGATTGATAAATGCCCCAGCTACATTCAATCGCCTAATGCAGGACATTCTTAGGGAAGACTTGGATGATTTTGTTCTTGTTTTCTTTGATGATATTCTAGTTTACTCAAAGAATGCAACTGACCATGAAGCTCATGTCCGAAAAGTTCTTGAGATTCTAAGGAAGCACCAACTCTTTGCAAAAAAGAGCAAATGCACTTTCTCTGCCGACCATGTTGAATACTTGGGCTTTCTAGTATCCAAAGATGGAATTTCTCCAGATTCCGCAAAAGTCCAAGCAATCATAGATTGGCCTGAACCAAAGACAGTAAAAGAAGTCAAGGGATTCTTGGGATTGACTGGTTTGTATAGAATTTTTATACCAAAGTATGCTCTCATAGCTTCCCCCCTGACTAATCTTCTCAAGAAGAATACCCCGTCTCAATGGTCTGCCAGGTGCCAAAGTGCTTTTGATAAGCTGACCGCCTTGGTAACCAATCCCGTTCTGAAGTTGCCAAATTTCTCTCTACCTTTGAGGTAGTAACTGATGCCAGTGGTTTTGCCCTGGGAGGTGCACTCATGCAAGAAGGTCATGCAGTGGCCTATGAATCTCGAAAACTCAGAACGCATGAGAGGAATTATGTTGTCCACCACAACCTGGACCACGACCTGGAGCTACTTTCAGTAGTATATGCCCTGAAGTTGTGGGGAGACATTACCTACTGGGTCAAAGATTCACTTTAATGACAAATCATCAGAGCTTAAAGTGGATCTTCACTCAGAATGATCTCAACATGGGTCAAAGAAGGTGGATGCAGACTGCAGGAATTTGATTTTGAAATCAAGTACCGCCCAGGCAAAGAAAATGTGGTAGCAGATGCCCTCAACAGAAAAGCCTCCTTGCTTGCAATTACAGTGGTGTCAAATCCATTGATTAATGAGGCAAGAGAGAAGATCATGCAGGATAGATTCTTTGGCCCTATTGCTACCCTACTTATGCAGGAAAGCAAAACTCCTCTCAGGAGTTGAACCGAGTTCAAGGGTACAGCCTGGATGATGGAATTATGTATTATAATTGCAGGCTATGCATTCCCAAATGATGAGGGGACTAAGGGTCAAATTTTGAATGAAGCCCATGACAGCCTTATTGTAGGACATCCAGGTTTCATCAAGACCTACATGTCTGTAAAGAAAAACTTTTTTTGGCCTAGTCTAAAAATGTACTTAATCATGTACGTCAATGTCTGACATGTCAGAAAGTCAAAGCCGAGAGAGTAAAAATGCCTGGGAAGTTACATCCATTAGACATCCCCCAGATGAAGTGGGAATGTATCAGTACTGGATTACCTTTAGTGCAATCAGGTTACAACTCCATCTTCGTGGTAGTTGATAGACTAACCAAAGTTTCCCATCTGATTCCAGTAAAAGAAACCTACACTGCAGTGGATGTGGTCAGAGTGTTCCTCAAGGAAATCTTCAGATTGCATGGCCTACCCAAAAGAATAGTAAGTGATCGAGATCCCAAATTCACGTCAAGATTCTGGACTGCATTTTTCGAAGCAGTAGGAACTTTCTTGGATCTCAGCATAGCTTACCACCCCGAGACCGTCGATCAAACAGAAAGGGTAAACCAAGTAATCGAAGATATACTTCGGTCATGCTATGGCAGGGAACCCAAGAAGTGGCTAAGCTATCTGCACCTAGTCGAGTTCGCTTTTAATGCTTCTTATCACCGAAGTATCGAGATGAGCCCTTTCAAAGCTCTGTATGGAGGACAAGATTTCTTAACTCCATTAACTTGGTCCGACCCATTGATTAGGGTGGTCGAGATGTCCAGAAGACAGATGCTTGATGACATGGAACAGTAGATGTAGTCAATCCACAAAGATATAAAAGCTGCCCAGGATAGATAGAAGCAGTATGCAGATATAAGAAGAGGACAGACAGAAAATTCGAAGAAGCAGATATAGTCTTCATTCGAGTACGCCCCAAAAGAAGTTCTCTATCTCTTGGGAAGTACAAGAAGTTATCCCCCAGGTATTGTGGGCCATATCTAATTACAAAGAAAGTAGGTGACTTAGCCTACGAGCTTCTTCTGCCTCCTCGTCTCTCAAAGTACATAATGTATTTCATGTCAGCCTTCTTAAAAAAAGTATGTACCAAGCCCGAATCATGTGCTTAATGATGAAATCTTAACTTCTTTAACCCAAGGGCAGATGGAACTCCAACCTGAAGAAATCCTTGATGTTCTCAGGAACAGAATTCTGAGAGAATTATTGGTCAAATGGAAGTTCTATCCTTTTGAAGATGCCACCTGGGAGAAAGAAGCTGGACTGTGCGGGATAACTCCCAGTTTGCGAGATGAGGACATCTCACGTTTTTCAAGTGGGAGAGAATGTAAGATTCCTCCCCAGCCTCTCAAGATGCCCAGTACCTTCCCCTGTAATCAATCCCCTTTTCAGAATTATAAAAGATCTTGTTTCCAACTGTTTTGGCCCTAGAGAGAGAAAAAAATCTAGAGAGAGAACTCAGTTTTTAGATATTTCTGGATGGAAAAATATCTCTTCTTATTAAAATAAATTTTCCCAAAACAGAAGTTCAAAAAGAATTTCAGAAGGTGCATTAGAAGTAAATCATAATCTGTTCAAAAGGCCTTATCCTAAAGGAGGGTCGAGATTTTCAAAAAATTTTAAGGTTCCTATGGACCAAAAAGATTAATCCAAATGTAGGGAGGAGATAAATTGAAAAATAAAAGAAAAACCCCCCCAAAAATGAGTTAATGTTCACATAAGATGAAGAGTGGACTAAGGACCAAGGAAAATAGTTTAAAATTTTGATTTTTGACACCTCAAGATAGGGATTCCCCCTCATGAAGTAGGCACCTTTTTCTCATCATTGCTTTTCAATTTTAAATCAATAAAATTAGATATTTCATCTCTCCTCTCTCCTAATTCAAAACTAGGTCCAAAAAGTGAACTAAACTGACCCAAAAATGGTCAAAAATTGACCAAACTGATCTGAAAAATTATAGAATCAGTTTGCTTGGTTAGGGGCTCATTTTTTCTTATAATTAGGAGCCTTCCCCTTTGTAGAAGCTTAATAGTGTTTTATGCACTGTTACTCTACTCCTCCTCTCCTCCCCGGAGCCAAAAACATTGAATTCATTGATAATTCACTTGTTTTTGACTAATTCCTCTACAAAGAATTGGTGGCCACTCTTGATCCAAGCAAGAGTAGAATCCTCAATCCCTCAAGCCAAAGGAAAGCTCACAAACCTCCATGTAAGTTAAAAAATCTACTTTTTTAAATTCTATTCTATGGTGTTTTAATTCTTGCTTCTTTTAAATTGAAATTGTATGTTATGCCTTGATGGAAAGGCTTCCCCCTTCTCTTCATTGTGAATTCAGCCCTTCTTTATCCAAGTTGTGTGATCAAATAAATAGAATTAAACTTTTCATATTGTTTACTCTTTTAAAAAAATGAGAATTGATTAGATTAGAGTGTTAAATTCATCTTGGGGTAAATTCTAAGTAGATTTAGAATGTAAAAATTAAAAAATGGTCAGCCATACAAAGGAGGTTATGGCAAAAAATTAATTAATTTTAAGAAAATAAGTTTTATCTTTAGGTTATTCAAAAAGAGTAATCCCCTCTGTTTGTGTATTCTAAAAGTGTTATTTTCATTGTATGCATAAAAAGATGCATATTGGATATATTTTTTTAATTATAAAAGTGTTACTTTCATCAAAATTGATTTTAATGCATAAAGTGATGCATAAAAGAATTTATTTTTTTTCTCGGAAAAAAAAAAAAGAATTTATTTTTATTATAAAAGTGTTACTTTCATCCATATTGATTTTTATGCATAAAATGATGCATAAAAGAATTTATTTTTATTATAAAAGTGTTACTTTCATCAATATTAATTTTTATGCATAAAGTGATGCATAAAAGAATTTATTTTTATTATAAAAGTGTTACTTTCATCAATATTGATTTTTATGCATAAAGTGATGCATAAAAGAATTTATTTTTATTATAAAAGTATTACATTCATCAATATTGATTTTTATGCATAAAGTGATGCATACAAAAATTTATCATAAAATAATTTTTTTAATTATAAAAGTGTTACTTTCATCAATACTGATTTTTATGCATAAAGTGATGCATAAAAGAATTTATTTTTATTATTAAAAAGTTACTTTCACCAATACTAATTTTTATGCATAAAGTGATGCATAAAAAAATTTATTTTTATTATAAAAGTGTTACTTTCACCAATATTGATTTTATGCATAAAGTGATGCATAAAAGAATATATTTTTATTATAAAAGTGTGATTTTCATTAGATTTAAATTCTATGCATAGAAAGATGCATATTGGATATTTTTATTATTATAAAAGTGTGATTTTTATTAGATTTAAATTCTATGCATAGAAAGATGCATATGGGATATTTTTTTTATTATAAAAGTGTGATTTTCATTAGATTTAATTTCTATGCATAAATAGATGCATAAAAGGATTTTCTTTTATATAAAAGTGTTATTTCCATTGAAGTTGGATTTTATGCATAAAAAGAGGCATAAAGAATTTTTATATCAAAACTAGAGTTCTCTTTGATTCTATGTTTAATTTCCATGAATAATTGATAAATGAATAAGTAAATAAACTGTGAGAGAAAATTCTATCGTTTCATTTTCACTCGGATGGTAATGAGAAAATTCAGAAAACCTATCAAAGTCAAAAATTTAGATAAATTGATTAAATTATTCCTCATAGGATTTCGTGATTAGTTTAGAAATCAGTTAAGTGAATATTCAATGAATGAAATTCAGAAAAATCAAAATTGAAATATCACCCCTTCTAAGAAAGATGGTTTAGGAAGAACCTTACCAGACTCGAAGCCAGAATCAGACTTTGATCAAGACCAAACTCTTCGTCGTCAGTTTCAAGGAAAGACGATGTGACCAGTTCAGGAAAATACACTCAAATCACCCCCCAAATTTGAAACTAAGTTGAGACCCTTTGAATTGATCTAAGGATCAAGGTTACAGAATTCGAGAAATTCTGTTTGGAATTCAAACCTACGATCAAGAAGTCTTGGGATACGGATTTAAGATATACTCATTATATTCAAAGAAAATAAAAACTGAAAACTTGCATAGAAACCATGTTTTCTTAAAGGACTGTCTTACGCCAAAATGCTGGTGGAGGGAGCATTTGGTATATGTGTTTTTCTAAGGGAAGTTCGGTTGCAACAGCTGGCGGAGATGGCTCACGCGGCAAAACCCTGCCCAGGTCTTGACCAGCCTCGGTATGGTGAAAAATGGTGTGCTTCCGATACGATGGGCGAGGGCCGACGAAGTGGTCCCTGAGTGAAATGCCAGGACACCTAAGGAGGATCCTGGAGGGTTCTGACCAGGCGATGCATGGGCTCGCGGTGCTCAGGATACCCATGCGTATGTCATGGAAGATATATATGTATGATGATGAAAAAATTATTGTAATCTATTACTGGATCTCGATGCTGACCAGCTGGTCTCGACGGAGAGTCCAGAGTGATACCAGTTTTTGAGAAACAAGGAACTGGATGGAAATTTTGAGTTATGATATCTGTAATCAATAACTGTTTGTTCAATGGATCATTTTATAAATTCAAGTTTTAGAGGAGTGTGTGCGTATCTGTTTTCTAAAGCTAAAGTTAAGAAAGGCATTCAATTATGGGTGGGTGAGTACTTGTCTGGTTCTACCAATTCCAGTGGGGCGGTGGCTTACCCATGGGCCGGATGGGGTTAGGCTGGAATCAGTAGAGTTTTAATAATAAAATTGATTAATAGGAATACGTTTAGAACTCGAGTAGTTAAATAAAAGCCTGAAGACTTCTCTAATGAATAGATTAACGGCTGTGCCTGATTCAATTAGGAAAAAAGCGTTGATTCCTTCAAGTTAAGTCTGTGTAATAGTTTCCCTTCTATCTGGTTTAATCAGATGAAGGTCAGTTCAGTATCTTGACCTCGTTAGAAAAATTCGTTAAGAAAATCAAAATGGTGGAATCGTCCCCATTTTTCGAGCATGGGAATTTTTTTTCCTGGTTTCGATTTTCGGAATGGCCACCAGCTTAGTCTCGTGCCCGGACATTCAAGGGCGAGGCCCGAGTGGGAAACCCTGCCCGCGCAAGAGGTAGCTGCTTCCGCTGCCATCAATCGGGAATCCGGTGCGCGGAGGGGGGAGTGGGATCTCACACGCAACTTGAGAACAATGTGTGCTTAGTTTGTTATTAACAGCACTAGTGTGGTCACATAGCCCTCACAAGCATGCATCCTACTTAGACTTGGCAGAGTGCCAAGTCTACATTAGCCATCCAATGTCTAAATTGGGAACTGTTGGGTGCCTGGGTGCTCATCAAAATGGCTAGTCCTCATAAAGGGGACCTTATATAATAGAGGACATCCGTCACACCCATAGAAATAATATGATGGTAGAGCATTAAGAAAATATCATGGGTGATTTCTCAAAGTAGTTTGGAAATCCTCAGTAAGATTGTCTTAATACGCCAAGGCACTGCATACAAATGAGGGTCTATCTTAACTTTACCTAGACCAAATGGATGGCTTGATAAGCCAAGGCAATCAATGCGTGGTAGATGCCCACATTGCTTTATCACCATATAATGCCTTTACCAAATAGAGTAAATCTCAATCTTGCATGGAAGAGCACAATGGAAGGTTCCATAAGAAAGCAAGCTTTGAGAATCTTAGGGATCCCAAGGCACATGTCTCACCACGTGTGGCGTGTACAAAATCTACAAATAATGCATGGTCCATGTACAAAATTTACTTTTTTAAATTATATTGACATACTATTATAGTAAGTCCAATTTTTAATGTGTGGAGCTTAATGAGCAATTAAGCCTTGTAATGTCTCTTGTAATCACATCAATTTGAGCAATATGAATACAATAACATAATCATGTCTATTTTGTGTAATGCTTGCTTATGTGAATGTCTCAATCATCTCAATTGTCATGGATTGTGTTTCTTAATTGCATCATAATGAAGGTGTATGTCTCAATTGTGATTGGTTGTGTTTCTTAATTGTCATGGATAAACAAATAGCACAAGTCTAGGCTCTAGAGGACTAACTCTAGAGGGTAGCCAAAAGCTACATGATGATCCTATGAGAAAAAATGGATGAGCGCAACGGAAGGAAAAAAAGAGATAAGGATAAGGTGGAGAGAGAGAGAGAGAGAGAGAGAGAGAGAGAGAGAGAGAGAGATACGATGTAGCAAAAAGCTTATCAATGCTTTAGCTAAAAACAAGACTTACAAATGCTTTTCTCCTCTCACACAATATTGATAGAGATTTGATCCCTTTACAGCTTCTAGGCTAGGGTTTGCTACACACAAACCTTATCTCTAACATGAGATGGTTTGCTACACACACGCCTTATCTCTAACATGAGCATACAATTTCAACACCCCCCCCCCCCCTCTCAATGCTAACCATGGGGGGACATGGCCACATGGGACATGGGGAGGCATTGGCCATACTCATACACCAAAAAATGGAAAGCCTTTTATAACATAGGTTTGTACAAGAATTGGCTTGCGAGTTACAATGTGTGCTTATTACAACACTCCTTTATCATAGGAGTCCATCATCAGGAGTAGAGGTATTGGATACAAAGTTCCCCGCCTCTTGTTTTTTAGAAGCATGTTGTTGAAACCTTGAAGTAGTGTGCCCTTGCTCTCCATACATACTACATTTGAGCTTATGGGGATACCTATTAAAACATCGATCAGCCGTATGCCCTTTTTGTTACAATAAGAGCATTAAGGTTATGCTTCATGACAAGAGCCTCATTTGATGTAGAAGGAGAAGTTAATGTAGATCCTCCATTCTTTACACGTAGTTGTTGATCTTCTTCAAGGAGAGCCGCCTCGATGCCTTAGGGTGGTAAGGAGGTTGGAGAACTCATTGGGTATCGCCTTGAGAAGAACCGCCACGGAGTCCTCTTCGATTCTTGCATCAATGCTTGCAAGTTGTCCCATTATGCTCTTCATGTTGCTTATGAAGCCTCTAAGGGACTCTCCACTCTTCATTTCAAGGCCAAAAATTTTCACCTTGAGAGGAATATGGGAGTGCTTGCCCTTTGCTGTGCATACAACTTTGCCATCTCATCCCACATTGCCTTCGTGGTCTTCATGTTGGCCACATGATGGATAAGCTTTTTGTCTTTATTTAGAGATATAATGGATTGAGCTCGTTTATCTTCTTCCACAATTTTGAAATCATCAAAATCCACACCTTCGTGCCTTTTACCAAAGCCCACAAACCCTTGCTCATGAGAGCATACCGAACTTGGACTCGCCAAGTGTGAAACCCTTCTCTATCAAACTTGTCAATGGCACGTGTATCCTTTGACATGATGATGATGGGGAGGTAGGAGAGGTCTTAATACTTGCCTTAATGGATAAAATTACCCTTAATGGATAAAAGGCACCCACGAGTCATGGCATGGAGAAACGAGCATGTTGATGTAGCCTACTGCTGTGTGGATGCCTAGACTACCTCGTGGGTCACCACCTCTTCTAGCTACAACCAGCCGTGGGACACCTCGCTTGATAGCTGGACCAAATCGACTTACACTAGTCGTGGGTCGTCACCTTACATGTTGCCTCAGCTGAGTCGTACATTAACGAGCATCGCCTCAACTCAACAACCGGACACCAGCAACTTTGCCTGGGAGTAGATGGTTTTTTGCAGCTCAAGCTGCCTCCTGACGCGCTCCCTTGTTCTGCTACTACAACAACCCGCTGCTTACTAAAAGGACGATGTAGAACAACTGGTTTTCACCGAGAGGAGGTTGGACGCACAGGACTTATGCAACATTGCTTGTAGAGTCGCCTAGCTGAGCAGCATATGGAGTAGCCTGGCCTAAGAGCTATTTTGAAAACCCTTGAGCAAGACTGGCTGTGATATCATGTGAGAAAAAAATGGATGAGTGCAACGAAAGGAAAAAAAGAGATAAGGATAAGGTAGAGAGAGAGAGATACGATGTAGCAAAAAGCTTATCAATGCTTTAGCTAAAAACAAGACTTACAAATGCCTTTCTCCTCTCACACAATATTGAGAGAGAGTTAATCCTTTTATAGCTTCTAGGCTAGGGTTTGGTACACACAAACCTTATCTCTAACATGATATGGTTTGCTACACACACACCTTATCTCTAACATGAGCATACAGTTTCAACAGACCCTAGACCCATGGTTCCTACTGCTTGGTAATGTGAGTAGTAGGAAGGTGAACCCAATCTAACCCCATTAACCTAGGTTTAGTAGTACTAGTTGATAAGTACTACTTACTCAAGGCAAGTTGTGAGGCATTATTGAAAGTCTATAGAACTTCATAACCTTGACAAAAATCAATGTCCACATAATCCACCATAGTCAAGGATGATAGATGCCACTTCCACAACTTGTTTCACATGATCTTCTCTCAACTCATTCCATGGGGGCTAAATCTCCATGTCTATTAAGTGAGCTCCTAATCACATCCTTAGCATTAGCTTTAAAGAAGTTATGGAGGGAAGAATGGAAGTTGTTATACACATGCTGTGTAAATAGAAGGAAGCAAAAAATATTGCATGATTGGTCCATTCTTGCTCCAAAAGAGACAGGGTGAGTATGTGAGTTTGATGAAAAGAGATAAGTGGATTAGTGATCAAATGTCCACTTAGTTTATATAATGTGTAAGTCTCAAAGTTCTATGATTTGTGATATATGGACCTTTTGGTACTCAACATTTGATTTTTCTTTCTTTTTTTCCCCATTTTTCTTTGTGGCTTTTTATTCTTGTTTGAGGAATTTGAGTATAACACTAAATCATTGTATCCAAGGGAATGGTGAAAATGCAAAGCTAGTTAAGCAGTGTAAAAAGTTAGCTCAATGATGGCCTTACTTGATAGTCGTGACATGCAAGAATACTATTAATGAGAACTTGAGAGATGATCTATAAAGAACAAAAATGGTTCATAGCCTAGACCATCTTGTTATTAAGCATGCCTTATTCTTTATGCTAGTTTCTAGATTATTTTTAAAAAAATCATAAGGCATATCCCTACTTGAAAGGCTAAAACTTCATTCATGAATAAGACCAATACATCTTTTACAATCAAGAAGTAATAATTCAAAAGCAAATAGGGATATGTTTGTTGACATGGAGAACAAAATAGGTAATGTAATAAATAGGGATATGTTTGTTAGCATAAAAACACAAGTATTACCCAATAAGGAAATCATCCGCAAGAAGAGGATGTCAGGAAAGGTGAAATTTTATATTTCCTTAATGGTTTACAAGTACTAGATCTTTCCTAATTCTTGAACATTTTTTTCTTGATCTAACTTTAAATTTTCCATAAACAGATATGGATAGGGTTGAACCTTGCATGTTTGTTTTTTAACTACTAAGCTCATTGAGTCACAACGTCATGACGCGTAATCATACATTGTTCTCATCAATAAAGAGGGTAGCAAATCTAAGGTGAAAACTAATAAATTTGGCCACTAATAAATCTACATGTTAAAAGAAAGTTAAACTAATCTTCGACAAAATGATGGCTTCAAAAGTTTGTTACTGACGGTTATGTTTTCTTAACTAATGTCCTTGTAGGTAGCTTTACCAACATTAAAATTAACATTTAGAAATATATCTTTGAAAAAAAAAACTATTCCTATGTTCCTTGTTGGAAATTTCAATATGGTTTAAGGAGTTTAAGGTCAAGAGCTTTTGTGGAATTCCATGCATGCCAAATGAGGTTGGGAGTTGGCCACTATTATGGTAACAATTATTTGTCTCCAATATACTTAAGTTTACCTAGTAGTGGAGGAGGTTGGCTTACTGTCCTCTACACTCTCTTGACTAAGCATGTTTCTATGGTATCCACTTAGATGAAGTTTCCTAGTGGCACACAAGTACATGTTCCTTCCCTTATCGACCCTCAACAATAATAATCCCTATTTTGGAGCTCCTGAGTTTCACGATGTGGTTCTATTAAGCATGAACGAAACTTACAATTGGTACTAAGGACCCCTTTGAGCTAAAACACTTGAAAACTGCAAGGTTTTTATCCTTAATTCTAACTCAGTTGTTATTAAAAAGATGACTGATAGAACTCTCTCGATATATATATTTATTTATTTTGATGATGGATTGGGATACTTTGTCTACAGGTATTGCATTATCACAGAGGGAGTTAAAATCTAAATGATCAATGTTTGTCAGGTTTTAATCTGATGTCAGTGTAGTTTGTTTTGAATAATTTACATATATCTATATATATAAATATATATATATATAGAACTTTCTCTCTTCTTTTCGTAGACGTTGATAGAACTCTCTCCGTCTCTCTCTTTCCTTTTGTAGCGTTGATAGAACTCTCTCTCTCTCTCTCTCTCTCTCTCTCGACTCATCTTGACGTGCCACTCCTCAATACTATGATGCAATTGCTCTCTCTCTCTCTCTCTCTCTCTCTCCCTCTCTCTCTCTCTCTGAGGGTGCTGTTTTATGGATCGTATTGGTCTATTAGCTTGGCTATGACCTTACAACACCCATCTCGTCTCCTCTCTCTCTAGCCCCTTTTCCTCTTTAACCCACAAGAGTAATTTCCTTCGACCTACAAATTCAGTGCTGAAAGATGAGTTTCGTCCCCACACTCTGAGAGAGAGAGAGAGAGAGAGAGAGAGAGAGAGTTCCAAAGAATAAGGAGCTTTCATTGATCAAAACTCTTTGAGATCAAAGTTCTTACTGAAGAAACACAAGATATCAAGCATGTGAAAACTGATGATGTGTGAGTGCTTGGCCACAGGCAACTCGTGAATGGTTTCACAAATTACCTGCAAGTAATGGAAGCTCAAAAGGGAAACGTACATTTAAGGTATTACCTCACCAGCTTGGACAACTGATTAGTAAGAAGCAGCTGTGATGTGTCGCATACCATGTCATCACAAATGGTTTGAAATACCCCTCACAAATGAGATTGCAAATACTGCCAGTGCTTTCCATAGGCTTGCTAACTGCCGCTGGTTGTATTTAATACTGCACCCACCCAATAAGTCTTCACTGCCACGAGTATCTTTTGGCTGTTGAAGGGACCACTCTCATGATCAGCCATCTTGGTTTCCCACCTCATGCTTGATGCCAGCCTTGCCACCTTAGTCAGCACCTCCACATCATCCCGGACTAGTACAGCCCCCTCGGGGCGTAAGATACGATCCATTTCCAAAAGAATACTGGCAATATCACACCTATATCAAAAGAAATATTAGTGCAGAGATATTTGAGTTGTAGTGTGAGTTTAAAAAGGGTGAATTTCGAGTTTGATGATACCTATCCTGATACAGGCTAAAAATGCCATCTGCATGTATCAGGTCATATGTCCGTGGATACGTTGAGAATGCTTCACACCTACAAGGTGGGGCCACTCATGAATTAATTTGCCTCTTAGCACATTTGAAGAGAGAAAAAAGCTTGAAATTGATTCCACATACCAATCCTGGTAGGTACCGATCAAACCACGCTCATAAATCACACCGAGTGTATTATATTTCACATCCGGTGGCATGGCGTTCATTACCCATACACTATCCCCTGCCAATGCTGCTGCAAAGCCCCCCAAACCAGCATTCATGTCCATGATGTTGCGATACCTGCCGAGTGCCAAGGGAGGTATAAGTGATTGCTTGTAGTAGGTTACTCGCTCTCTCCACAGCTTCGTATCAGTATGAAAAGACTCAGGAGTGACTCCTGGAAGAGTCCCCGTCAATACACGAGGGGGCAC